>NC_090925.1:1178087068-1178390098 GCF_040938575.1 Ambystoma mexicanum
AGGCGCACTACTTCTCTGGGCCATGCTATAGAAATAACGTGCGATTTATCAAAGCGCTTCCCTGCCGCCCCCTGGGGGGCGCCTGTGGAGAAAAGCTTTGATGAATCATGTGCCCATAATGTTTTATCTTTTTCGTGACAGTCGGAGGCTGCACGCATATTAATACACGAGGATAAAGACGCGGTTCATTTTGCACGCTTGTTATGTCAGTGATAATTTAGGGCCCCGGCGCACAGAAAAGAACCACGGGCCTCTGTGCTTTGAAAGGCCACAGAAGTCGGGGATCTGGCCGCCACATTCAGGGCAGGCACTCAGCATGAACGTGAACGGGGTTGAGACAAGTGTGTGCGCGTTCTGTGCCAGTGCCTCCCTTCCCTGCTCGGCCGAGGGAGGCCCGCTGCAGCCCCTGCTCGCCACAGGAACACGCCTTTATTAGTGCGACATAAATCTTTCTTCCTTCTCTTAGGCCCAAACCTCTGCCTGGAGATTTGAGTGACAGCCGACCCCCGTGGCTGGTGGTGGGAAACGGAAAGAGTAATATTTACTCCTGGAAACAGCTACTCTTTCGCGTGTACGGACGCCCATTTAGAGCACCAGGGAAATAGCTCAGCGTTCTTAGGCCCGTGCAACGGTTTTGCAGCCTAAACATTGTTTTGTTGTACACGTTCACTACTTTTTTAAAACCTATTAAACGAAATTATTACATACACCTTGACTATTGCACGCCGCAGCCGATTTCTAAAATCAGTCGTAGCGTGCAGCGACACATTTTAACTATGTACACAGTTACAGCACAAGCAAGTGGCTATCATGTACACACCAATCAAAAGTAAAAAAAAAAAGCATCTCCATTGAAAGCTCACAAAAAACAACATGAAGGAGCGTGAGGATTTGCAACATTTAGATTGCATTACTTTCTAAAATGTTCATTTTCGAGGGTTAGTTCCGCATTGCATTCTGTGAACATTATTGCTTACACCGGTTTGCTGCCTGTTGTTCCCAACGAGAAAGCCATTGTTCGCTGCGTCCATGGCTCGCGTGCAAAATTGGCCAAATACGCACTTTGCCGCTCTCTTCGGCTGCCTCATTTCCTCGAGCCCGTCAGCTGGACCCCCAGCAGCACCAGTGCTGCGGGCAATGCCTTGATTGGGCGCAGATGGTCATGGGATATAAAAGGGACACAATATTGGTTTTAGAGGCGAGTGAGGCAAGCAAGGGCGGGGGTTAAAGAAACGCACAGGGACTATAACATAGGTCCCCTTGGCACCCCTAAAACAGAATGTGGAGTACATATGAGGGGACTGAATATCAGACACTGCCAAGCGCTGGAAACACTTTTTTTTGGCACACGGCGTAGCAACATAATGGGCACTGCGCTCTGTTGTTACTGAGAGAGAACTATATGTCAAGAGACCGTGTCAAATACATGTTACCTGTTTGTAGCTATAGTGTGCCCATCCTGAGAACCAGATGCAAAAGCACATGCGCAGGTTGGCAGAGTTTGCATGCATGGGCAGCGGAATTTCACAGCAGCATTTTTGTATGTATCTGCAGATGACACCAGAAACATTTTTTGTAGAATATGCGGGTTCTGTGTTTTGTCTCGGAGTTGCATAAGCCTGTGGTAATTAATTTCCATGCAAAGTTGATCCCATAGACACAAGCCAATATATGAGAAACCCCGGCCCCACACCTTTTTCTTTTAGCTCTAGGAGCTGTACGTGGTTTGGGCGGGTGCTTTCACAGTGTGAGATTAGAGTGGTTTTAGTTGAGTTTATATTTGGAGCTGGGAGATGTGACTGGATGCAATCTATGAGTCAGTAGTAGCCTGAGGTATTTTGATGTATTATGTACATTGACGCTGGTAATTGCATCTTTAAAATGAGATCTGCTAATCAGATCTCACTTTCATAATGCCCCATGCTGAAAAGTATAGTGCAACCACCTATCTCCGCTGGCACTATCTACTGACACCCAGAGGCATAGCCAGGATTGCCTAACAGGTGGGGCCTGAAGCTAATGTAGTTGGGCCCACCTCAGCCACAATGACATCTGTTAACACCCACACAGTACTGCTGAGTGGGCATTTACAGATTTTGGGTGGGCCTTGTCTGCTCTACGCCTCTGCTGACAACCCCAGCAGCTGCCTTGCAATTTTGCAACACAGCAGTTACAGACTAAACAGAGAATTCCTGCAAGTATTCTGATGTAACCCAGCATACCAACAGCCAGAGGATGTCTTTAAATTGGGGGAGGAGGGAGGCAACCCTGTTACAAATAATGAATAATTGTGTACTCCCAAGGACCGGTGGCAAAACAATACATACATATCTACCATATCTGGTTTGATAAGGTGTCTCTGCCGGTGGAGTAGACCATCCAGGTCCCGGCTTCACTCTGCACTGCAGCCCGACCACCGCAGCAGTCAACTGGAGGATGGAATACCATAAAGGCCATGCCATCATGCCTGGCGCATCATCGTACGCTTAGAAGGATTTCATGCACAGACTTCATTGCAGGATTCCGATTGGATTGTGCCCGCTTCAAAGTAGCTGGGCCTGTCAAGCCGGAAGGCGCAGCTGGCACAACGTAAAGGCTTATTTTTAAGAAAAATAAGTAAAGGGGTAGACCTGCACTAAAGTCCCTGATCCTTCAGGTATTGTACAGTTATCACAAAAATTGGATCAGTAGAACGGGATGACACTGGTTAGGTTTAATACAGGTTACATTTTATTCAATTAGTTCATCACAAGAAAAATTCATTCTAGTATCATAAAATCTCATAAAAATCAATCAATTCATACCCTCGTTCGTAACCACATACAAAACTCATTCAAACCTATGAATATAAAACACCCTAGTGTTCCCTACAATAGGTATTCAGAATATCATTACATCAGATATTTTCTATTATCATATTCAACAGTGACCCAGTCCATAGTATCAGGTGTCATTATATAACTGGTATCAAATTCAACCAGATATCTCTTGCAGAAAAACGTCTAGACTTGTTTCAGTCAGAGACCATCTTCAGGACGTCGGGCTTGGAGCAAATACTCTGCCCTGTTCTTAGCGTATATGGGCCAGTAATCAATCTAAAAAACAATAATAAAAACAAGAATGTCATCCCTAGTTCTTAAAGGAGGTGATAAATAATGTCACATTGTGTCAGAAATTAATAAACACAAAAGCCCTACTCACCCCCAAGGTACAATTCTCAGGATCGTGAGTGGGACAGCGGGAATTAATCCTCCACTGGCATCAGTATGTATATTGAGCCTGTGGAACCAACAAAAACAAAACTCAGTATATTCGACAGAACCAAGCACGAAATGTGCATGCCTGTAACCCTATATAGTACACAATTCAAATAATAAAAGAAAAACACTTACAAGCACCCAAGTGCCAAAGGAAGCTCCTTCCGGGACCTGCGTGATGTAATGGCAGGATGTACACTAGTGTATAATAACCACTAGACCCTCCGTGAAACTGCAAATGAAACACATAATAGCAGTCTGTCAGTGGAAAATACCCACTTCCTATAGCATAAAATACCCATAATGATGTCGTCCTCTATACTAAGAATGCATGCTAAGAATGCAGCGGCAAGTAAAAACCATCATTAACATACCGTACGATATCTACACTATGGATATATCGATGACACTCACCACGTGATACCTACGGATCATGCTCCCACTCAACTGGCCAATACTATTAGTGAAGTAGACCCCAGAGCCCTGAGGCAAGCTCTCAGTGAAACGGGCCCCACAAAAATAAATACACACATAAACAACTAGGACCGCTGCAACACTACCGCCTCTATGTTGGATGTATCGCCCCTTGGTGCGATCGTGATATACCCAATCCCTCATGTCGCTGCTCACTAAACGGGCCGTCATCACCTCGGCCTCGAGCATCCATCTACTACTCGCTCGTCCCTTACCTTCTGGTAGACAACACCGTCCTCTCAGTCACGATACAGATGGAACCGGCACCCTCTTAATTCACACGGTGCCGAACTAGAACGTAGCAACACACTTCATGCTAACGAGACATAGTCAAAGGACTATCTTTTATTGTAGATTGGGAACACAAACAAGGGACTAATTCCTCCAGGGATTACGTCGCCCAGCCGGGCATGGGTACGAAGTGTACTCTGAATACTTAAGTTCCAAATTGCCCTAAGCCGCAGGAGCACGATGACACGCGTCAGAGCAGTGACATAGCCAAGTGCCATATTGTAATGTGCCATATTGTTACACTCTTACAAGAAAATGTAAAAAAATGAAAAAAATGAAGAAAAGTGAGAGAGAGGTGGAAAAGAGTTAAAAAGGTAAAAAAACTAAAAAAAACTAAAAAAAAACACACTAAAAAAACTAACGGAGGACCCGTGTTATGGGTCAAACAAGTAGAGCCTATTTTACTTTACAGCCTGATTTTAGGGACTGGGTACTCAACAAAGATCAGAAAAATTACAACAAACAGATTGCAAAAATATATATGTTCAGAAAGGACCCATGCAGCGATTCTCTAGATACCTATCCATGGACTCACATACACATGTGTCACCAGTGATGATTTTGTATAAGGCAAAAGTCATGTTGCTGGTTGGTGGGAGACATGTAGATGGGCCTGCTCCATATGGGATGCCAGGCGCTAAATGGCTGCTGCTTCCTAGTCGATCTTGGTGCATGTGGGTCAGCTGGGCTAATCTCCACGGTGAAGGCCGGGTCATGCAGGCAATCCAGTCTAACTAATCTAAGCTAAACAACTGGAACCAGTAATGTTGTTAACTGTAAAGTGCCTTGGATTAAGGCGCTATATAAAACAATAAATACAAATACAAATACAAAGGCAGATATGATAGGTTATTTACAATGCGCTTAATACCCAGAGGTTTCTAAGCATGGACCCAGGGATTGCTCCATGTCGTTTCGCTTCCAAGGTGAGCACATTGCTCCTGATCTATCGTCCTGAGACCGAGATACATGAGCATCATATGAAAGGGGTACTTTGTGGAAAGAGAATAATATATAGAGATGCCGACCTCCACATTCAGTTCCTGCACCCAAATTTCTTCCCCAGGGTTTGATGCCCAAGGATACAAACAGTTGTGTGCTACTATTAGAAAGATATACTACTGGGCAGGCTTTAGATCTGTGGTGGGCAGATGTTTATCTGCATGAAAAGAGTTGAGGGGTCTAGGCTGAGAGGTATGGTGGGCTTTGGCCCAGCAGGGGCACGGGGGCAGGGGTGCGCTGGCAGGTTAGTGGAGACAGATTGACACAGCGCTGGGGCCTTGCATTGTCTCACGCTCCTCGCAGAGCACATTCTCGAGAAATGATACTAAGTATTCGCAACATTGAATGGGCAGGGAACGGATGGACTTCCGTGGGAACAAGGCTCGTGCGGAGCTAGCCTGGTGTGTTGGTGGCTTGGTCCCTCTGTGTGAGAGACTGGAGATGCGAAAGCTGCAGCCTCTCAGGATGGCGGTTTTTGGGCCAAGTTAGAAAATGGAGTCTTAGTGTTGAGACATGGGCAATGTTGTTCATCTAATTCTTAGTTACAAGGCTCTCTACAGGTACCATGGGAGTGTTTTTATTTTCTCCTCTTAGCCTCAATGGGGTTTTACTCGCGTGTCCTGTGGTTAGGGCGGTAGGATAGGACCATTTCCTTCCCAACACTTGCAATCTTAAGTATGTCATTTTGCACCCACTGTAACTAGCACCCTGATACCTCAGGGTTTGGCGCGCTGCTATAAATACAAAATAAAATAAATAAATATTGCAATATAAAATTATGAAGGCCAAAACCCATTGGTGTGATTTTATTGTCAGATTAGTTTGTAGCACTCATTCGACTGCCAGGGAATCAGCTACCTGGGGCTGGGTTTCACCCAAAAACAAACCATTTGGGTCCAGCACTAAGAACTCCCATTCGTTCCCTCTGGGAAAGCGTGACACTTTGCCAAGAGGACAGGAAATGTCTGTTGGGGTTAGCTGGGATCCCGTGCTTCACAGGTGCCCCCTGCCAGGTGAATGCAATGAGTCTCACAGCAAATCATGGTTAATGAAACAGCTCTGGGCTCCGTTACCCACCTAAAATCATCTGTGAGCCATGCAGATGCAAACACAGACATTGCCTGCTTGACGAACCACAATGAGTATTTGACCCAGTCAACCCTTTCACCCTCCTGATGCTGAATCATCACCTTAGAGTTCTCCCAGAGTCCTAGATCAATGTTGTCCATCTCACCAAACAAGACTGAATGGTATCTCTAGAAACTCTGTACTACTGGCCTGTTTTTATGGGCCCTCGTGACATATAAGACCGCACTCTTCACCTTTCTAAAAGACATATACTTTGACCCTGAACATTGCTGCAGAGACTATTTCATGACTACGTCTGCACATTCTGGGCTGGGTGGAGTGGCGGCGAGTGGCAGTCCTGCAGGTTACCCTGTGAATCAGAGTCTGTCTTTGCTGCCCTTTACTGGAGGAGGAGTGTCTTCAGCTACCCATAAAACCATCAACAGTCCGCGGAGCGGACGCAGAGTGGCGGCGAGTGGCAGTCCTGCAGGTTACCCTGTGAATCAGAGTCTGTCTTGGCTGCCCTTTACTGGAGGAGGAGTGTCTCCAGCTACCCATAAAACCATGAACAGTCCGCAGAGCGGACGCAGAGTGGCGGCGAGTGGCAGTCCTGCAGTCATGGCAGTCGAGGCTGCGAGGACTGCCCTCGTCGTAAACTCAACCCCACATGAAGAAAGGCGTCAGCTGAGAAGCTCGCGGCCTCATCTGGACTTAGAAGGAACCACGCCACTGGAGCTCTCCCAAGACCATCCTGACCAAAGAAGAGCTGTCGTGAAGAGTCCAAGGGGCAAAAAAGGAAAATTCACTAAACACGACCCCCTTCAGCTCACGAAGGTCTTGAACGTTGAACCTCTATCCAACCGGCACCACACGGCTTTCTGCCACGACTCCGAAGCTCAACCCGACTTCGTGTCAGATTATGAGAGACAAGAGCACATCGTTGCTTCATTGACTACCCGCGCGCTCCCAGAGCCGCCCCCCCCCTTTGGCCTGCCTACCTGATACTCCCGGAGGGGTGACCGGATCGGCGTCGCCTGGCGGGGAGCGGCTGAGGCTTCCTTCCGGAGCATCAAGCGTCCCTGTGATCGAAGAGAAAAGAGGGAATGACGCGTCAGGGGAGGACACCGGCGGCCGCATCTGAATTACACAGGCACTCGAAACTGAGAAAACGGGGGCAGGGCCTGGAATCGCAGTCCCGAGCCCCCTCATCTCAGTCCGAGCACTTGTTCATTGCGATGCTGGACGCCCCCAATTGACCAATTGCCTGGAGGAGCCTCCTGCTGTTCTGCAGAGCACGGCTCTAGACTGTTTTCTCAGTGATGAAAGTTCTGTGATCGAGGGGACGCTTCCTCATCACTCCCCAGCCCTGCAGAAAATCCCTAACCCTAAGAAAAGACTTAGACCTCACCTCTCCGTTTCTCAAAACAGAAAAATCTGCCGTCGTGCTACAAAGGAACCTGCAAAGCAAGCACGCCTCATGACGACTTAGCCCCTCGGCAAAGCCACTGGCAAAGCTGTCTCGCTTTTGCCATCAAAAAGGGGGAAGCAACTGCCCAGTCTTCATTAAGAACTAACTGACATGGAAATCCTGGAAGCCATCCAGGACTGCCCCCCCATGTCTAAACACAGAAGACTGGACCATCAAGTTGAGTCTTATCCACCAGTATTACCTTCTAACTCGATGCTCCATGATCAACCCCTTGGAAATACACATAGTGGGGAGTTTAATGAGCTGCAGGAATTTGTGGACAAAGAACATCCTCAAAGTCGAGACCTTGAAGATCTTACACCATGAGAGTCCACAAAAACAACGGCGGAAGCCCCAATTGACCAATCTCAAAGTCCGACCAATGCCCCTGTTCCGTCTAAAGAGGGCGAAATGCTCTTAAAAAGAACATTTTTTACCAGGTTGGTAGAACATACACCAGAGACCGTTGCCTCGTTTTTTTTTAAAGGATGGCCGTCCTACAGATGCTACCACAACGAAACTATCCAACCCCGTTAAGGTACCTCTCTCTCTAACATAGAAAGAAAACTTAGATATTTCATCAAGGGAGGCCAACCTTCCATCTTTAGTCCTGGCCATCGAGCCTATGCCGGATTTGATTTCTAGCGCTTGTGGTAGCAGTGGCGGGGACAGAACAGACGAGCGCCCACCCACACCCCACAAGCGAGCCCTGCTAAGAGGTCTCTTCTTAGACCATTCTGCAAATAACCAACCACGTAGACTATCGAGTGCAGCTCCCCCTCCTTCGTCTACACCAAGGAAAACCAACAACCCTGGCTCCTTTTTAGTATGCGAGACACCTTCCAAAAAAACGGACATTTTTGCCATTATGTCGGCCATTACAATAGCTTTAGCACCGTTTACAAAACTTTATGAATCTATGAACGACACTTTAAAGGACCACACGACACTTCAAGTTATGATCCATAAAAAGCTGACCTTCCTTGAAGGCCACGTAATGGCACAGAAGACCTGCCATAAACAGAACACAGTTCAATCCCACCAGACTAAGTCTACACAATGCTTCCGAGGCCCAGTCGGCGTTCAAGAGGAGGGGCAATTGACATCTAAAACCCTATAGACAAAGCAGCACAAACAATTCTAACTATCGATCTAACTTCCTTAACAAATCTGCCAGAGTCGTCCAGGAATACAACTCCTTTACTGACCAAAAGGCCCGAAACAGGAGAATGTAACAGTAGGAAAACGGAAGTGCTACTAGTTGTTGACGGGCCCACCAACACACATTCAGAGCCCAAAAACCAACCTTTCCAGATCTTTACAAGAAAGGCTTCCCACCTAGAAAGAACTAAAATAGTTGGGAACAGAGACATAACCCTGCTGACACCTTCTTTTGGATCAACTGGCACTAACAGAAGCGAAGACGAAGTCCACCTTTCAGAGGTCTACCTACCACCAAGCCACCCAGGAAATTTGACAAAAACAACCGGGGAGCTACTGACACCCATCGATGATTCTTTGAGTAACGAGTGTCTCATGAATGTTAGTCAACACCTGACCGAATCAGCTTCACAAGGCCCTGCTAGTAAGTTAAGGGCCTCCACTGAACGAAAGGTGACATTCGTCTTTTCTCCAGATAGTCCCCCCTACTATCACTGCAGAAGCTGAGGGGGCTCTTTCTCCCCCTTTTGTAATGTCGGAAGAGCGCCGTAAAACCATACTACTAATAAATAACTCTGACAAAGAAAGAGTGAAAACGGAAAAATTCCATGATAACGGCCAGCGCACCCCGCCGCTAAGGTCCCGTCACTCTGTCCAGGAACACTCAGGGGAGAGAGCCTCCCCGACTAAGCCTAGGGCCAAAAGCAATAGAGAAATCCTCAACCAAGAAAAAGAGAAAAAGAGATCTTCAAATCACTTTCTCTCCCGCAAACTACTAACTGATGAAAACCGATATTATTCCTACACGGAAAACAAAACCCAAAAACAAATACCCGAGCGATGGCGACGTTTTAAACTAGAACAAGTCAAGGGAAACTATGATGAAGTGATACTAAAGAGAGGCTCTGTACTAACCCTGTTTCACTATGGACCCAACTTGAGGGTCATAAGAACTGAAAATCTAAAAATAGTTGACCCAAGTCACAAAAATGGCAGAGTACAAACTTATTTATATACCTCTTCAAGCACAGTCAAAGATTTGCTAAGAAAAGAAGCAAGTGAACTGCTTAGATTAGGTTACGACCTAACAGAACCTAAAGAATCCAGACATGCCTCTCGACCCGGGACTCGAGCTTCAATAACCCCTGATCGCCCTCTCGCCAATCACTCAAACAGAGAGGGTAGAACTCATAAGTCCCACTCAAGAGGACCAGTGAGGCGGTCCTGGGACAGCGGCAACCGAGACACAGCCAATCCATTAAGTTCCCAGACCAAAGACCAAAGAACGGAGCAGAAAAACAAGATACAAGTTGACCAAAAAAAATCGCCTGATGCAAGAGAAACTAAGTCCTCTCTCCAAGTGACGACCAAAAACACTATCTTTATCACCAATCTGAGCAAAACCATTAGCCAAGAGGTCCATATAGCTCTTCCTGAAGCAAACCATAGTTCAAAAACTTCACCTGCCTCGAGTCTTTTGGCTTGGCTTCCAAAAGCCCTTATAGCAAGAAAGCTGAAATAGCAATCCAAGACTCAACGCCCTGCCAACAGAGAACTCTACAAGTCTACAACGAGCGACATAATACTTGGTTCTTGGAACACCAGGGGCTTTCAACACCTTACAGCAGCAGGGGATGTCAATTTGGGTGACTTCGACATCCTCTGCCTACAAGAGACATGGCTCATGAAAACCCCGACCCTCGATGGATACAAAGTAATTTTAGCTCCGGCAAATAAAAGTACAATGGGTCGCCCATCCTCAGGTCTTCTAACAGCAATTCGAATCGGCCAAGGCCTACAACTGGATAGAATATTAGCAGCGAACCAATCTCTCCTGACTGTCCTCTTAACTTGGAAAACTAACCTGGAACCCAACCAGAAACACGCTATACCAATCGCGATTTTAAATACCTACTGGAACCCAGTAAAAACTGAATACGAAAAGTTTTTGAAAGAACTGGAGAGCGCTGTTGACGAAATACTGGCGACTTACCAAGTAGTGAACATACTGATATGCAGAGACCTAAATCTAACAGTTCCCCCACAAAAAGCAAAAAATAAACCTACTCCAGCAGATTATAGAGGAGCGAAATGGATACAGCTAATGAATTCGAGAAAACTGCAAAACCTCGGAAAAGTTTTCCCCAACCCGGATCGCCTTCCGACTTGGTCTAATGGGTCATCAAACTCCACCATCGACTACATATTCACTTCAAGATCATTCCTGAACCTGCTCATTTCGTTCAAGGTTATCCAAACCAAGGAAAGTGATCATAACCTTTTAGTTGCTACTTGGGAAAGCTCAAATGACCCCGAAGATAAACTCGACTTCCAGCCATTAAGGAATATACAAGAGAATAGACTTTGTCTTTTGGGTAAAGACATCAACGACCTGGCGAATAAATACAAAAAAGTAGAGACGAAAACAACTCTAACATGACCGACTATGGTCCTCTGCTTACAGTGTACAAAAAGCCCGGCCTAAAGTCATACACATCTGCCGAACCCGCTAAACATACTTATGACACAATGTTAGTCTAGAAAAGACGGACCTATCGAAAAACACTGAGAAATGCTGCAAAACTAACAACGACCTATCGGAAACGGCCCGCCGAGCAGCGAAGTGCACATACCATGCGTGGCTAAAAGCCTACCGACTAAAACTACATCAACAAGATTCAGAAGCTATAATTAAGTCGATCTGCACTAAGAACCCGCGGGAATTTTGGTCGCTACTCAATTCAACATCATCAACCAAATTTAGCAACATCGAAAATGTAATCGGCGAAAGATTTTGGAGAAAACACATTGAGGAAACTTTTAAGCCCTCGAGCATTGGCCTATTACCGAATTGCATAGGAAACCCTGATGACTGGGACAAACTTGATGACCTAACAGAAATTACTGATTTAATAACTTCCCTGAAAAATTCTAGAGCCCCGAGACCAGGGAGCATCACCAACATCGATCTAAAAGCACACCCGGACGCCTAGGCCTCATTCATCAGACAAGTCTTCCCCTGGTTTTGCCGAGTCAAAATCAATACCTATTTCATGGACGACTGGAATTATAATTCCAATCTACAAAAAAGGCGACATCACCAATCCTTCGAATTATTGCCCAATAGCCTTGCTTGACCCAATGGGAAAGATCTACGGCTCCCTACTGCTGAAAATATTTCAAACTTGGGCTAACGACGCCCCCTGCCATGATCCCTTTCAATCAGGGTTTAAGAAAAGCATGGGAACTTCGGTAAACATCTTGACGCTAAGTATCCTAAAAAGCAGAACAATGGAGGGTGGCCCGAGGCTTTATTTGGCGTTTATAGATTTTACTCAAGCTTTTGACAGAGTTGACAGGACGCTTCTATGGAACAAGCTGGAAGCTTGGTCTTGGCCCCATGGTATTTTGGAACCCATTAAAGCCCTCCATACTGACACTTCCGTCAGAGTGCGATTAAACTCTAAAGGCTCGCTGTCAACCACTATCAAGACCCATAGAGGAGTCAAGCAAGGGTGCCCGTTGGCCTCTGCCATTTTCCTGGCATATATAAGGAGACTACCAGTTCTCAGAAGCTTCAGTAAGATCTTTTCCTCCGAAACTAGGACATCAAAGCTTAAGAAGACTACTCTATGCGGATGACTTGATCCTAGTTGATCAGACACCAGTAGGCCTGCAGCGTCAACTGGATAACTTTTAAATATACGCCTCAACTAACCACCTTGAAGTAAACAAGGAGAAAACAAAAATACTTACCCTTGAAAGAACAGTAAGAAAATCATATAGAACTAAGTGGTTCTACCAATCGTCGGAGATTGAAAAGGTGCAAAGCTTTAAATACTTGGGTATAACACTGGACAGTTCTAAAAAAAGAAGCAGCCATGCAGGAAGCTCTTTACCTAAAAACCAAACAACTGGCGACTAAGGTTAAGGCGATCGACCAAAAATTTGGTCGGTTTTCAACAATTCCAGCTAAAAACTTCTATAAAATGAAAGCCGTGCCTTCCCTAATTTATGGAACTGAAGCTATGCTACTGCTTCCGGCTGACATCTGGCCGAAACTGGAAGCCCTCTTCTGGAGAACAGTACTTACCCTACCATCCTCAACACCAATAGCACTGATTCGAAGAGAGTTGAGCCTTCTATCCCTACAAGGGACTATAAACTGTAATTCCCTGAGTCTATACATGAAATGCCTAAATCCTTCGAGTGCACTGCTCTACAAACTAATACAAACGGAAATATTATCTAGCAGAAACAAGGCGCTCCAAACCTGGCGAAAAGACAACCTCGCCCTCCTAAAATCAATTGAGATAGATGAGGAGGAACTGCTTCGAAAGCCGGCCAGGATTCTGAGGAAAATCAAAGACCTAGATTGGATATCGACCTTGTCAAAAGCATCAGAAAATAAGCTAACTCTCCACTTGCCTCCGAATACAAAAAAATTCAATGAACTACAGAGTTATATTAGACAATTTCCTAATAAACAAGCCAGAAACTGCATCCTGCGCGCAAGGCTCAACCTCCTCCCAACAAACGAAATCAAAGCAATAAGAGGACTCTCAGACACAAGTGACTGCAGACTTTGCCACAAGATAAATGAAAAAGAAACAATACGTCATCTTCTTCTCAATTGTGTGGCAACAGAGGAAATAAGGACAACCTACATGCAACATTTAGCGTCAGATCCCTCGTTGGACTCAGAATCTTGTTGGTGGTCATGGATGATCAGTGGCGACAAGCCTAGGTGGTTAATTGCGACAACAAAAATATTACAACATGTGATGACCCAACTAGACCATCTTTCATAAACAATGACGCAACAAACGGCATTTGTAACTCCTCGTGAATTCTCGACAAACAAGTCAGTTTGATGGGTAGACGTACCCAAATGAAGAAATTAGAAATAAGGGTCGAGGGCTGGCTGAATTGCCTTAGTCTCTCCTAAGAATCCTTTTTTAGAGTAACGTCAACACTTTGTAAAAATCATTCATTTGATTAAAATCAAATAAAAAAATAAAAAAATAAAAATAATAAGTATTTGTATTCGTTTCTTATAGTTTAAGTTTAATTAATCTATCCTATTTTTTATGGAAACATTGATTGGGCATTTTCTATATTTTGGTGTCACATACTATAGTTGTTTGGAGGATTCTTTGCTAGCTCATATTCCCTCCTGGAGAGTATATCCTGTCCTTGGCCCACATTACCATATGAGTGGAAGGAGGTATAGCTGTTGGGTTGCGCCTGTTTTCATTGCTGGTTTAGTAGTAGTGTGAGGCTGAGTATGAGTTTTATGAACTACTCATTTCCGTACTCCTGCATAGAAATAACTATTTCCTCACAGGATGTAGCATTGTTGTTCAAACATTTGTAAATGAGGCACACATGAATGCAATCCATGGGAGTGTATTTGCGGTTGGAGAATACTGGCTGCCAGAGGTTTTGATGAAGATGATACTCCTAGCTGTCTTTTCACATTTTGTAAACCTTCGATCTGGTAAACTGGCAGTCATGCATAAAGGGGAATAAAGGCGATAGAAGTTTTGATTCGGAGTATAATTATGTTGCAGAACACCATTCAGTGAATTCCTGGCAGAAAGAAATGCAGGATACTTTTGAGAATTTTTACTTAGAAGTGCGATGATTCGACCTTTGCCCTACCTGAGGATGAAGTTAACATCCCAGTATAGGTTCCAGACTTGGGTGTTGATGAAGGCCGTTTCATCAAAAAAGGTGGGGTCACAGAGAAGAAGCCTGTTTTCTTGAGCAGGTGTGTGGATTCTAGAATGAAGATCTGTGAGCATGATGCCCGTCCTAAAGGAAATGACGTATGATGGTGCAAAAGTCAGATGATATAATGAAACATGTTTATTGGTAACAGTAAAAACCTGGATATAAATCCGGAGAGTGGAATATCAGAATGAGTGGCAAAACCATCCCCACTGCAATTCTTTTCCAGGATGGGGAAGATGTGATGGCCCTGGGCCCCTAGATCCTCTGATTGTGTGAATTTACCACCCATTCCGAGTGGTTGAAACATCTTGCAGTCAGGTTGCACAGAGGTTTCTGCCTGTCGTGATTGGCTGGTATTGGTATAACATTAGCTCCAGCCAATCAGGTTTCCATGAATCTGCTGTTTTCCCTTGAAAGCCACCCATATTTGCCAGCAGTGATTTTGCGCATATCCCATGGGATCTCTGTCTGTCGTCTGGAATTGGAGTGATTGCGTTCCGCTGACATAAATTCCACACTCCACCCTTGTTACCAGTATACACAGCCAAGTATGATGCATTGCAAGGCTTCACGAAAAACAAGAGAGGCTGAATACAGAGTATGAGTCATGGGGGCACCTAGTGAGTCAAGATTTCAAAGATTGGTTTGGTAGAATGCCCCACAAAAAAATGTTTGGAAATGGGGTCAAACGCTGCATTTTCCAGATTCAGATAATTTGGATAAAAAGCAGCAGACCTTTCAAGCATTTATGCAGGATCATCTTAAACGAATCCAATAGTGTAAGGTCCATCAGGGTCCAAAGGCATTCTTCATCTCAATGGGATCCTCGGGCCAATCAGTATGGGGAAACTCTGAAAATACACATTTTGGCTGGTTCAAGGTCTCTGCAACTTTCAGACTTTGAAATTTGCCTGGAAACATGTAAAGTTCACACAAGAAAAGTATTCCAAAGGAGGGTAGGCTGCCATGCCCCAGAAGGCCATGAAACATGCCGCACTGCCCCGGCCACCATACTTCTGCAGCAGTTGGGTCTTCTTGTGCTGGAAATATAAACATTTGTTACATGTTTTTCACTAAGCGTGTGCCTGCTTGAACAAGACATGGAATAATACTTTTGTATGCATAGAGCATGGACTGGCGGACTAACGGTTAGAAATGTAAAAATAAAAAGGTTTTATATTTTCATCATGAGCACGCGCTCTTGCACTGGATATAACAATATGTGTATGTTTCATTTGTGGGGCAACACAAAAAGGAAAACGCCCCAGTACTGGTTTGCAAGATTAAATGAATACCCATTCATTTTCCTTTCAGTGAAACGTCAAACACTGCACTGGAAGTTTTTATAAAGTCAAAACATCACATGGATTCCAAAAATGCACACACAGGTGGGGGACATGGCATTATATCAAAATAACATAACAATTGTTGGTTTTCTTCCCCCTTCCCTCACATGATATATTATTTGTCTAGCGAGAGGTACTGCAACCATCCATCATTCATACAACCACACTCTCATTCATACTAACACATCCTAACACAGACCCACATGAAAAGGGAAAAAGTTGTAAAATGACAATTACAAAACCAAAAGACTGAATTGGAGGCTGAGCAGTCTTATCAGCTCCCATTATCTGTTATACAAATCCAGCAAGCGCAGTCAATAATTAACACTCCTTGCTATTTCTCTGTAATACTTGGCGATTAAGAGAGTTTAACACCTACGTCACCGTCCTTTATAAACAGTAGGCCTCGAGCAGTTGGAGAATGCTAGTCACAAAAAAAACTCATCGACTTATGCCCACTCAAATTTTGCTCGTCGCTGTTAAATGGTTATTTGGATCACATAAGGCCTTCTTCAGGGCAAGAGGATGGGAGCATGGAAGATGGTTGGAAAAACAGTCAGGCATGTCTGCTAAATATAAAGGACAGTGAAAAAAACAATGTATGTAGAATAAAAAGTGAAAGAAAAAATATTAATGTTAATTACAAATCTAACAGGCACACCTGGTGTCAGTGGTGAAAAACAACCAATGTGCTACAAACTGCATTCACTGGGTTCCCCCTTCACCCGGTGCCCTCTTACAGACAAATCATAACAGACAGGACGATCCGCCAATTGTGTTAGTTCAACAAGGAGTCAGTCAAAGGGCAGGGCAACCTACATGGTACCTGGTACCTCGCACACTTGAATGCATGTGAGAGGAGAACCTATCCCACCGTGTGCTTGTGTTGGTGCCACTGGCATCTGACTTACCTGAAAACCACATCAGGTCCTGCACTGGGCTAACTACAAAGACTGCAGAGTAGTGAACTGCGCACTGTACCCATTGGTAACAGCGGTGTGCAGGAGCTGCCCACGTGTAGAAGGCACGTTGAGCACCTGAAAGTAAATTTCAGGCAAGCAACGAGTGTTAGGAAAGATTTCGTAATTGTAGGTAATTTTCCTTCCATGTGGCAACCCCTAAACTTTTTGCTGTTGTTTTTCACCTTGTTCTTGACTTTGCCAGAGAAGTGCAGACTTCTGCCGCACTCCTCTGGGCTTTCGCTCCTTTCTTACGGGGAAACTGACATGCCCTTAAGACAGTCAGTACCGGGGAACGCTGTTTCCCGTAGTTTCTTTTATCATGTTGCGGCTTTCGTGCAACATGACACAAGAGGGCACTGTAAGCTAAGTTACAGCTCCCTTGGGTCTCTAGCCTTCTACAGGCCCTAGATACTCGTTTAGGATTGTATCTTATCGGTGCAAGTGATTCAGGGACGGGAATGGTGGCAGCGATCGTTTCTTGTGCTTTGAGCTCCTTTTGACGTTCTAAGCGCGTTTCTCGCGCTTAACCCAAAATGGTGGACAGGCTCCCAAAATGGCCAGACCACGAGGCTCCTTTGTCCTGTCCGCTGACCGTCTTGCTCCCTTCACCTTCCCCAGGTCGAGCCGACCCGGGGCCTTCCTTATTTGGGCATGTACTTTCCCGCGAAACACGGATGCTTTTGCGGGCTTCTACATGTCTTGTGTGTGCCTCCAGGATGTGGGCTGGGATGTCTGGTCCCAATACACATCCTGGGTGCCAGAGAGTCTAGGGTGGTGTGAATGCCTGGGACCACCGTGGTCCGTGATTGGTCCACAAATGGTGTGAGTGTTGATGAGCGGATCTCCCATTGGGTCCCCTCCGTTTTGGCGCGAAGGGAACCGTGGATAAGAGGGGGCTGGAAACACCACTACCATGTCGATCTCCTGAGTTCTCACGAACAAAGGAATACAGGAGCCAAGTATCCTGCAACCAAGAGGCTGGACCGAGGAATCGCTGGTGACCCGCTGAAGGACTTCTCCTCTGCACTGCTGTCGCCTTGTGAAACCCTTTTCACCTTTGATCAAACCAGAAGGCCTGTACTGGTACTTCGACCCTTGGAATAGCGGGAACAGCTATTCTCGGCATCTTCACCATCTCCTGCCAGTAAGCCTTCGGAAGCGTCTCTGGGCCATCCAGCTGACTGACCACCTTACACGGGAGTCTTGCTCTGTAACCGCCGCCAGGTTGTGTAGTATTTTGAGTCCTTGTCACTCTCACACGCTTCGTACACTTGGCGTTCCCAGGTCTGAAGTGAGTAGTGTACATTTGGCTCAGATACACACGGCCGCTCCGTTGCCCTGCTGTGGTAACAAACTGTGCGGGTTTCTTCGATTGGGACGTCTTTTTACTCAACACGACGACAAGGCGTTCCCTGCTCTTCTGAACCTGCCAGCTGCTGAAACTGACGCGGAGAAGCCTGGGTCTGCTTGCATCGGGGACCGGTGAGTAGCATAGCTAGGATCTGGTCGCCCTCCTGCAGGAGCCCATTGCTTTTCCCCGCTGTGTCAAAAAGCACCCTTTTCCGTACTCGCGCTCTGCTTCTGCCCACTGTGGAGGCTGTGCTTGAGTCGCGGAATGTGTTCTTCTTCTTTTGTGCACTAAACTGAACTGCCTGATTTCCCTCGAAGAGCTTCTCCTTTTGCCCGTTGGCACCAGCGCGTGCAGGTACTTTTGAGCACAAGGCTCCACTCTTCGCAGGGCTCAGACTTCCATCTAGTTAGGTGCCTCTGAAGGCGAACTGGGTCTAAGCATTATTTCGCACTGCCTGTCTTCCTTCCCTTTTAGGTGGACTACCCATTTCGTGCATCTAACGCTTGAGACTGTCATATTTGTATATATATTGTGTTGATATGGTATGTGTTGGTTTAGTATCGTTATATTGTGATTTTCTCGCTATGGTCATTGTTTTAAAGGCCTTGGAATAAATGTGTATATATTTTTAATATAACAACTGTTTGGAGTAGTTTGTAAGTGATCTTGCTTTGTGTGCTCATTGCGGGCTTTCAGTCACCCTCACCCCTCTTGAGACCTAGTCTTGACCGCCGCGATCGCTACCTTGATTGGTCTGGCTCGTCCAGAGGTTACCCTGTTCCAAGTAATTAGGTTGGCCTTCTGAACTTCTGCGCCACCAGGACAGAGTTCAGAAATCCGTCTTAACAAATTGGTGTACAGCGGTGGGATACGACTGAAGGTATCCAGTGTTGCGCATGAACTAAGGCATTTCAGGTTATTCCAAACAGGACACGTAGTGAATTGTTGTAGTATAACTTTAAAAAGGCCATAGTCCTATCTAACAGTATGGAAACAAATATCTTGTTAACTTTAAATGCTTCCAAATCAGAAACATTGAAAAAGATGTGTGCGGAAAGAGGTGTTTCCTCTCAAGGCACGAAATTGGAAATGATCCAAAGAATCGTGGCGTGGCAAGAAGCGCAGCTTGACGCTATAACTTCTGAGGACAGTGCGGAAGGAGGTGGGGCTGCTCTCACTGGTAGAACCGACGGTTCTGCCGCTGCACTGATCCATCGCGACCACGAGGACAGGGAGGACGAGATCTCTAATGTTTCCTCTGCCAGTGCTGATGGGGAGGCTATGCTTGAATTCAAGAAGCAAGAGCTGCGGTTTAGGCAGCAGGAGCTTGAATTCAGCATAGCCAAACTAAAAATCGAACAGGCAGAAAAACAAAAAGACAGGGATCACCAGTTGGAACTGGCCAAGCTTCAGGTTGCAAATGGGTCCAAGGGTCCTGGACATGGGTCTGGGGCCTCCTCTCATCCACGGTTTCCGAAAGATCTGCTCAGTGTGTATGAGGAAAGGAACGACATTATGGACTGGCTGAATGCGTTTGAGTATGCATGCGAAGTTCAACAAGTTGACAATGCTGATAAGATTGCCTGGTTACTCAGCAGACTGCCCCATTCTGGCTGTAGTGCCATTATGGAAATGTCAAAGGCTGAGCGAGCTGATTTCGCAATGTTAAAGCAAACTCTCATTTCAAAGTTTGGGAAGACTCCGGCCCAATATTTGAAACGTTTCAGAGAGTATAAGAAAAAGGAAGGTGGTACTTGGGTATCTTATGTCACTGAGTCCTTGAAAAACTTAACTGTCTGGGTCGAAGGTTATAAGGTTTCTACCTTCGAAGGCATGATAAATCTTGTCATGCTGGAACACATTTTTTATCTTCTTCCCCGGAGCTTAAGCAGCATTTGGCCGATTCGAAGGAGATAGATCCTAAGAAGCTGGCCATTGCAGCCGACTTATTGGTGTCACATTGAGTGTCCCATAAGGACAAAACTCATCCTGGTAAGCAGGAGGAAGGGAAAAATCTGATAAATCTTCTTCTCATAAGGGCCACAAAAAGAAAAATAAGGGTAAGACACAAGAGAACTCACAGGGTAGTGGAGGTCAGCCTCCGAAACAGAACTCTGGTTACAATAAGCCTCCCTATGTAAACAGACCCAATGGATCTTGTTTTGCTTGTGGAGCAACTGACCACGTGAAGGGGGATCCCTGGTGTAAGGTTAGACCTTTGGGGGTCCACTCCGCTAATATGGCCTTCTCCTCCTACGAGGAAGAAGAGATTACAGGAGCATCCTTCTCCTCAGACTCATTTCCCAGCGGGATAGAGGCTGAGGTAGTTTTAGTGTCCCTGGGTTCCTGGGAGCCTAAAGTCGCAGAGGCTTATGCTAGGATTCCGGATAATACCAAGCACTACTTTAAAGACAGTGTGCTGATCAATGGAGTAGATACTCCAGCTCTTAGGGATAGAGGGTGCAGTCGCACTGTAGTGGATTCTACCTTGGTAGACTCAGAGGAAGTTGCCAGAGCTACACTGATGCCCACTAAGTTGGCTGACGGCCCACTCCGTATGTTCCCAGTAATGCCTGTAAATCTTACTTTAAATGGTACAGCAGTCAGGATTCCAGTGAGCATTCAGAGAAACGTCCCAGGAAATGTCTTGTTAGGTAATGATCTCAGAGCTTTAGGGCTCGTAGGAGACACTGCCGAAAGACCCTACACACGGTCTCAAGCACGGGCAGCATTGGCCAAGACCAATACGCTGCCCCAGCCGAAGGGAAAACCCAAGGCGAAAGGAGTCGACAAGTCAAGACGAGGGAAAGAGAATATTCCCCCGAGCTCGCCTACCACTGCGGTGGAGGAAGTTGGTCAATCGCCCAGGCCTGACGAGGAGGTGGCGATGCCTGAAGTATTTGACCCCAACGATCATCCTGAACTAAAAGACTTGTTAGTTGAAGGAGGTCCTGATAGGGACGAATTCAGTAAAGGCCAACGTGAGTGCCCATCTCTGGAAGGCCTAAGGAGACAGGCCTGCTCCCAGCTTGAGGGTGAACCTCCTGGGACGCATAGGATTTATTGGGAAGGTGGACTCCTGTATAGTGAGCCCACAGAGTCTACAGGAGGAGACCATAGGAGGTTGGTGGTTCCCCTTGCTGTTAGGCCCTTCCTCCTGCAGTTGGCGCATGAAGTTCCCCTTTCTGGTCACCTTGGTATGAAGAGGACCAAGCAAAGGTTATCCATGCACTTCTACTGGCCCAAGATGGGGGTGCAAGTAGAAAGTCACTGCAGGAATTGTGCCTCCTGCCAGTTGTCTGGTAAGGTTGGCGGGACAATCCAAGCTCCGTTGGTACCGCTCCCAGTTGTGGGGGTACCATTTGAAAGGGTAGGGATCGACATCGTTGGTCCCCTTGACCCGCAAACATCCTCGGGCAATAGGTTTATCCTGGTGCTGGTCGACCATGCAACCAGATATCCTGAGGCCATCCCATTGAAAACTGTAACTGCCAAGTCAGTTGCAAAAGCTTTACTTGGCATATTTACTAGGGTTGGCTTCCCTAAAGAAGTTGTGTCGGATCGTGGCAGCAACTTTATGTCGAAGTATATACAGGCTATGTGGAAAGAATGTGGGGTCACCTACAAGTTCTCTTCTGCATACCACCCCCAGACCAATGGTCTGGTGGAACGTTTCAACAGAACGTTAAAGAGCATGATTGGGGCTCTGGAGGAACCTCAGAGAAGAAAATGGGATCTTCTTTTACCATGCTTACTGTTTGCCTACCGAGAGGTACCACAGGAGGGTGTTGGCTTCAGCCCCTTCGAACTTCTGTTTGGTCATCCCGTACGGGGACCCTTAGCCATCGTCAAAGAGGGATGGGAGATGCCCACTCCCCCTGTTACTACCAATGTAGTTGATTATGTGCTAGGGCTCAGAAAACGGATGGTACTTCTGATGGGCTTGGCTAGTGATAAATTGAAGGCAGGACAAGCGCTGGTGAAACATTGGTACGACCAGAAAGCTTCCCTCATCAACTTTACACCTGGTCAGCAAGTCCTGATCATGAATCCCATAAGGCCTCGAGCTTTACAGGACAAATGGTCAGGCCCTTACACAGTGGTGGAGCCCCTGGGTGAGGTTAACTATTTAGTGGACCTTGGAAGGCCTGGACAGGCTCCAAAAGTGTTTCACGTGAATAGGCTGAAGGCTTTCGTCCCAAGAGTCGAAATCGCAGCACTGCTACTGGCTTCAGACGTTGAGGAAGAGGAGTCTGAACCTCTCCCCGACCTGTTCCAAAGCGGTCCTTCAGATAGCTCCTTTGAGGGTGTCCGAGTGGCCCCTCACCTGACTTCTGATCAGCAGGCTGAGGTGAAAAGTTTGCTTAGGCAGTTTCCCCCCCTGTTTTCACAGTCGCCTGGTTTGACACCTTTGTGCAAACATAACATTGACACAGGAGACAGTGGACCTACCAAAAGTAGGGGATACAGGATGTCAGACAAAGTACGGTCTTATATTAAGACCGAGGTCAACAAGATGTTAGACCTTGGGGTGATTGAACCCTCTAGTAGTCCTTGGTCCAGCCCTGTGGTTTTGGTTCCAAAGGCAGGCACTTCTGAATTGAGGTTTTGCGTGGATTACAGGGCTCTGAATGCTGTCACCAAGACAGATGCACACCCCTTGCCTCGAACAGATGAGCTGGTGGATACTTTGGGTGCCTCCAAGTACATCAGCACGTTTGACCTCACTGCTGGTTATTGGCAAATAGCTTTAGTAGAACATGCCAAGGAGAAGACAGCATTTTCTACTCCAGACGGCCTTTACCAATTCCGGGTAATGCCGTTTGGGTTGAAGAATGCACCTGCCACTTTCCAGAGGCTTGTGAATCATGTGTTGAATGGGTTGGACGAATTCTGTCTTGCATATCTGGACGATATAGCAGTTTTCAATGCCACCTGGGAAGACCATGTGAAACACCTCGGGATTGTGCTCCAGGCTCTTCAGAAAGCACACCTGACCATAAAGGCTAGTAAATGCCAGATTGGACAAGGCTCAGTGGTTTACCTTGGACATGAAGTAGGTGGAGGGAGGATACAGCCTCTTCCCAGTAAAGTACAAGCAGTACAAGACTGGCCTACCCCCACTACGCAAACCCAAGTGAGAGCCTTCTTAGGACTCACGGGGTATTACCGCAATTTTGTGGCAGACTATGGCACCATAGCTGCCCCTCTGACTGCCCTCACAACTCCGAAGAAACCCAAGAAGGTAACTTGGACCGACGAGTGTGATTTAAGCCTTCAATGGCTTAAAAGACTCCTTGTGCCAGGCCCCTGTCCTCAGGGCCCCTGATTATCAAAGACCTTTTATCGTGCAGACGGACGCCTCTGACACTGGGATAGGAGATGTACTATCACAAGTAGATGAGAAGGGTAAGGAACACCCTATTGGTTTTATTAGCCGCCAGCTTAAGGACAGAGAGCTCAGATGGTCCACGGTAGAGAAAGAATGTTTCTCTGTTGTGTGGGCCCTAAGGAAGCTGAGGCCCTACCTCTATGGGACCCACTTCACTGTGCAAACTGACCATAAGCCCTTAAAGTGGCTAATGAACATGAAGGGGGAGAATCCAAAGTTGCTCAGGTGGTCCATAAGTCTACAAGGCTTTGACTTCACTATTGAGCATAGGCCAGGTGTCCAACATAGCAATGCTGATGGGTTGTCCAGAATGTTTAACCGACCTGAACAAGAGACTCATCCAGGGGTGGATTAGTTCCCCCTGTCCATAGTCTGGGAGGGGCGAGTGTTAGGAAAGATTTCGTAATTGTAGGTAATTTTCCTTCCATGTGGCAACCCCTAAACTTTTTGCTGTTGTTTTTCACCTTGTTCTTGACTTTTCCAGAGAAGTGCAGCCTTCTGCCGCACTTCTCTGGGCTTTCGCTCCTTTCTTACGGGGAAACTGACATGCCCTTAAGACAGTCAGTACCGGGGAACGCTGTTTCCCATAGTTTCTTTTATCATGTTGCGGCTTTCGTGCAACATGACACAAGAGGGCACTGTAAGCTAAGTTACAGCTCTCTTGGGTCTCTAGCCTTCTACAGGCCCTAGATACTCGTTTAGGATTGTATCTGATCGGTGCAAGTGATTCAGGGACGGGAATGGTGGCAGCGATCGTTTCTTGTGTTTTGAGCTCCTTTTGGCGTTCTAAGCGCGTTTCTCGCGCTTAACCCAAAATGGTGGCCTGGCTCCCAAAATGGCCAGACCACGAGGCTCCTTTGTCCTGTCCGCTGACCGTCTTGCTCCCTTCACCTTCCCCAGGTCGAGCCAACCCGGGGCCTTCCTTATTTGGGCATGTACTTTCCCGCGAAACACGGATGCTTTCGCGGGCTTCTACATGTCTTGTGTGTGCCTCCAGGATGTGGGCTGGGATGTCTCGTCCCAATACACATCCTGGGTGCCAGAGAGTCTAGGGTGGTGTGAATGACTGGGACCACCGTGGTCCGTGATTGGTCCACGAATGGTGTGAGTGTTGATGAGCGGATCTCCCATTGGGTCCCCTCCTTTTTGGCGCGAAGGGAACCGTGGATAAGAGGGGGCTGGAAACACCACTACCATGTCGATCTCCTGAGTTCTCATGAACAAAGGAATACAAGAGCCAAGTATCCTGCAACCAAGAGGCTGGACCGAGGAATCGCTGGTGACCCGCTGAAGGACTTCTCCTCTGCACTGCTGTCGCCTTGTGAAACCCTTTTCACCTTTGATTGAACCAGAAGGCCTGTACTGGTACTTCGACCCTTGGAATAGCGGGAACAGCTATTCTCGGCATCTTCACCATCTCCTGCCAGTAAGCCTTCGGAAGCGTCTCTGGGCCTTCCAGCTGACTGACCAGCTTACACGGGAGTCTTGCTCTGTAACCGCCGCCAGGTTGTGTAGTATTTCGAGTCCTTGTCACTCTCACACGCTTCGTACACTTGGCGTTCCCAGGTCTGAAGTGAGTAGTGTACATTTGGCTCAGATACACACGGCCGCTCCGTTGCCCTGCTGTGGTAACAAACTGTGCGGGTTTCTTCGATTGGGACGTCTTTTTACTCAACACGACGACGAGGCGTTCCCTGCTCTTCTGAACCTGCCAGCTGCTGAAACTGACGCGGAGAAGCCTGGGTCTGCTTGCATCGGGGACCAGAGAGTAGCATAGCTAGGATCTGGTCGCCCTCCTGCAGGAGCCCATTGCTTTTCCCCGCTGTGTCAAACAGCACCCTTTTCCGTACTCGCGCTCTGCTTCTGTCCACTGTGGAGGCTGTGCTTGAGTCGCGGAACGTGTTCTTCTTCTTTTGTGCACTAAACTGAACTGCCTGATTTCCCTCGAAGAGCTTCTCCTTTTGCCCGTTGGCACCAGCGCGTGCAGGTACTTTTGAGCACAAGGCTCCACTCATCACAGGGCTCGGACTTCCATCTAGTTAGGTGCCTCTGAAGGCGAACTGGGTCTAAGCATTATTTCGCACTGCCTGTCTTCCTTACCTTTTAGGTGGACTACCCATTTCGTGCATCTAACGCTTGAGACTGTCGTATTTGTATATATATTGTGTTGATATGGTATGTGTTGGTTTACTATCGTTATATTGTGATTTTCTCGCTAAGGTCATTGTTTTAAAGGCCTTGGAATAAATGTGTATATATTTTTAATATAACAACTGTTTGGAGTAGTTTGTAAGCGATCTTGCTTTGTGTGCTCATTGCGGGCTTTCAGTCACCCTCACCCCTCCTGAGACCTAGTCTTGACCGCCGCGATCGCTACCTTGATTGGTCTGGCTCGTCCAGAGGTTACCCTGTTCCAAGTAATTAGGTTGGCCTTCTGAACTTCTGCGCCACCAGGACAGAGTTCAGAAATCCATCTTAACAACGAGTGTGTTGCACATTACGTGCACGCGAGTGACAGTGTCCATGAAAACCACACATTGTTCGCACAGTGGATAAAAGGCTTACATCAAAACATAAATGTGGAAGTTCAAAAAGCTTGACGCACTGGGGCCTCCTGCGTGGTGATCACATGCATGGCAGCCAAGTGCAGACACTGGGAGGCACATGGCTGTTACTGCACCCCTCAGGGATCCGGTGATCGTTAGTTGTGGTTAGATAAGTTGCCCGCAATGCTTGTCAACTTTGTAAATACCTTTTCAAGTGGACGTTCGCGTTTGCAAATGTGTCACCATGTTGCCCAGCAACTGACAGCTCCTATTGGACTGGGTGCGTCCCTGCTTATGAACATCTCCTTCACTCGTTCAGGGCTGCTGGGTGTGCTTCCCTCGTGGCCATCTTGGGGTGGTGTGTAGACCAACGCCTAGGCAGGAGAAGCCCCATGGTAGCTGTGTGGCATGTGTGACATATTGTTCATGGGATCAGGAAAGTTATTTTGCCCATAGTGCTGGCCATCCTGCGGATCACGGAAGGTCATCAAGTTCTGGACCAAACACGGGTCTCTGTTCTATTTAAAGGATAGTTCCGGGACTTTTTTTTTGTTGTCCCTACGGTTCGGCCATGTGTTTTTAAGCATAACTCGGTAGATCGTAGAAAACTTTCCTATGGACCTTACCCGACTTTTCGTCCATTATCGCACTCGAAATCAGCCGCCATTTTCTGATAATCCTATCATTTCCCCCCATCGCCCTGGCTCACCTGCTTTTGCGGCACTAAATCAAATCCCCCGCCCCTGAAACAGACTTTATCAAAACATTCATATTCCCCGCCTCTATCCGTGACGTGACTGTGCTGCGTAGGCAAACGCGCCCAGGCGTCTTCTACGCGACTCCACACAGAACCCGGTTAAATCAAACCGCAAGATTGTAAATTTGGTAAAGTACATTTATTTGACATCAAATGTTTTGAGAATATTCAGCGATTTTCATTTTTATTTGCTCACGTTCCAAAAAGTTCGTTTTGAGGCACGCGATGTTCCTTTGCTGTACACAGGGTCTTAGATCATCTCACAATACAGCGCCACAATTCGGAATATGAAACTGTGGTTTAAAAGCAAACGGCAAGATTGTACATTTGGCAAAGTACATTTATTGGACATCAAATGTTTAGAGAATATTCAGCGATTTGCATTTTTCTTTGCTCTCGATCCAAAATAGTTCGTCTTGAGGAATGCGATGTTCGTGTGCAGTACACAGGGTGTTGGTTTACGATAAAATAAGCTCTTCGGTCGCACTGATAATCGCATGGCTGTTCCAACAACGAGGCACTAGGCCACCACAACGGTCTGTATGTTGCATCTAGCCGTTAGTACCGCGTAAGGGCATACTTGTACTTGGCGATCGTCCCATAAAATGGTCAGGGTGGTAACGTTGTTCACGCGGAGAAGCAGCTGGCGGTTGAAAAAGCCATCCGCCGGTGTCTGGTACTCGTGACACATACAATAATGAAGGATGTACCTGTTTGAAAAACATAAAAAATGAAATTAGTCTCACCATCAGATCTTTATTAAAATTATTCATTTTATATATTAGGTCGGGAAATTATTTCATAGCTAGGACAGTGCAACTGGGTATTATACGTCATTTCCAGTAACCCACCCCCTCTCCTCCGCCTTTTTCAGAGCCGCCTGAGCGCCAGTGGACCACTTCGTCACTGATATGATATAATATGGCATTTGCAACGCGCCTATACACAACAGGGGTTGACAGGGAGGCAGTGCAGGTGGAGAGTGGAAGGGCCCAGGACCGAGGTCGCAGACAGTGGACCAGTTGTAGCATGGGAGAGGGAGAGAGAAAGCAGAAGCGAAGAGGAAGGTTTTGAGGTGCTTCCGTAAAAGGAGATGGTTCTCCTCAAGATAGTGCGCGGTACAAAACAATATGCCACATAGAACGAACAAGTACAACTTAACCCGTCTTTAAAGCTACTGTATAGTAATTAAATTGCGGTATCAACTCATCTAAAGAGTTACTTACATTATATTTGCATTTTCCATTGTGTCTGTGCGTAGGGCAGCCCCGAAATACCACTCCTTCTATGCCGACGTTATTTCTTCTAATGAACGAACATTAAATGGCTATCGTTTCTGAAATTTTATTAATTATCGTTTCTTACGTTATTGCACCACACTCCCAAAAAGAAGTCTTTCGGGATGGTCCCGGCCTGTCAAGGTCAAATAACAATAGAACCTTATACTGAATCGTGGGCCATTCCGGCACCCGAGCAAAAAATCAAAGCAGCTGACCTTCACTTTGAACGAGCACACATTCCTAGTTAGCTACATTCAGTGTAAGGCCATCTCACAGGACTTGAAATTTACACTCCATCTTTGCATTTTGTCTGCGTGCTTTGCAGCCCCAGAGAACCATAAATACGGAGACATTCTATATTTTTTGAAAAATGATTTATATTACTGTTTGGTTTAATTTAATGCGCAAATGAACAAGGTTGGATAGACACATTGCATGTACACTGAGCAATCACTTTTATTTACACATTACATAGATACACATATTCAATGGGCCTGCAACATGAGGAGACTCGAGAGAACAGACAATCAAATTACAATCATTTAAACCGTGATGTGTGTTTCTCAATGAGCTCTGCTTTAGGTGGACATGGAACAGAGGCAATGTTGGGTGGCAATGCAGTTGTCCCCTGCACAGGTTCGTTCACAACTCCATTTATGTGCCTATCTAGGACGTCAACAATAAGTCTCTCAATAAACTCATATTGCATATCCTCAAACACTGGTTTGATCACCCATTGTTTACTTCTTTTAGTGAAGGCCTTATTGTAGCGAAGCGTCCCTAAAGTTCCGGTCGTCCTACTTTGTTGACGGCCAACATTATGGTTATGTGCCAAGACCGCTAGAAGAGTCCGATTTATCATGCCCTCCATGCCGAAATGCAATCGTTTTGGCCTGTACTTTAGGCACATATTGTGGAACACCTCCAAATCTCCTGTGTGGCAGAATTCCGTGAGTCCCCTCAAATCTCTTGTTATAGTTTTATCAAATACAATCTTTTCAATGGCTTTGTGAGTGGGTGATGAAGGAATCAACACTTCTTCTTCCGTGCCTCCTCTGTGGACAAATGGCCATGTTCACAATTGTGGAAATGTTGGTTTGTGGTCCAGCGGTGAACGTTGCTACAGTGTAGCATTACTGAACGCCATTTTTCCAGTAGAATTTCCAACGACCCTCCACATGTTTTTGAGCTCCACCAAAGATGGTTGCTGATTGACTTGGACCACTGTGAAATACCTTGCATATCTTTTTTTTTACCTGCAGCCGACATTTCTTTATTGATTGTTTTTGCAAGATGCCAAACGTCAAATTGGTGATTTATATTTTTGTACTCTTCTCTCATTGTCTTGGCAATTGAAACGTGTCTGTCCGTGGCTATCAGGTCGATCACCATTCCCCGCGATTGTAGTTCTTGCAATGATGCTACAAAGCCAACTTTCTCCATGGCCACTGAGGATGTGCTTTGTGACACCTGCACGACCACCGAACTCACAATTTTCTTACTTTCCATGTCCTGAAAGTGGTAGGTGCAGTACTTGGCTGAAAATCCTGGGCTGTCGCACTGTCCATCACCGGCTAGCCTGAACCGTTTGCCCGCGAATGTACTATCAATAGACATTTTTTCCATTCTCCAAGCTTCGCTAATGGCTGGAAATAGATAATCGGTTTGGTATTTGTAGAACTGAGTTTTCGCAATGAAATGGATTCCCACAAACTGAAAGAAAGACTCTAACTTTTTAAAACTTGAACCACTAAAAAGTGCGGCCGCTCCACAAAGTAGATTGCCTGCTGGCAGTTGCCCCAGCATGGGTTGTGCAGACCATGAGAAAGGATGATATTTTGACAGGTGGCATGTATTTTAAGGTTAGTCCCTCGAATTGCACGAGTCACATTAATCAATGGCTCCCCACATACTTCCCCACCAACCGAATGCCCACATTTCATCCGAATAATAATATCAATCAAACAACTATCGAATACAATGAATTTGGCCTCTTTCCTTATACTGTCACTCTGCATCCCAGCTGGTTCGGCCTGTAACGTTGAGGACATGTCACTCACATGAAAGGTAGAATCTCTGATATCGTCTTCCGCTATGTTCAGTGATATTGATGGTGTTTCATTGTCGTCCACTTCATTCTCTTCCATTGCAACATCTGTTCCTTATCCGGCGATGGGTGAATAAAACAATTTCTTCAACTTTCTCGCGGTCTTAGTTTTTGCGGGTGTGGATTCTGTAAATTGATCTCCGACTGCATCCGAACTACCAGGAGGACATTCACTATCAATGGCTGGTGGTGGTATAGCTCCATTGTCAATCACTTCATATTCTTCCCATTGGCACGATGCATCTCCAGTCTCAAGTCCCTGCCAAAAGGTTTGACAAGCAACATCTCTCGTTCGCTTCACTGTCTGTGTAGATCTAGTTCGTACACCCACTCGCAACTAGAGGACAGATTGGAAAAGGGATGTTCAGTTTAAAAACAACTTACAGTATTGAACTATTAACAGTGAAAAACAACATAACATAGTGACCAGGACACTAACCTTCTTTTGCTTTCTTTTCTTTGAAACTTTCTTGCCTCGAACTTCAACATCAGGACGCTGTTGCTCCGACTCGTGTGTGCATGTCTCCACTTCCTCTTGCGCTGCAACGACTATATTTTCATGATAAGCACATCCATCACGAACTGACGCTCCATCGACTCCCTGAAACATAGAACTTTCATTAGTATGTATAATAATATTGAAAACACAAAATGTACTTGGGGACCAATACCCACGTACATCTCAATAGCAAAACACGAATGAACGCTTTGTGTAGAACATTCAAACGACAATTATTCACGCATAGTTGATCTAGTTAGATGGAACTGTCAAGATCCATACCTCGGGCTCCTCATAGACTTCCATTGATGATATTATTGAAGATGATGCTTCAGTAACTCCCTGAAACACAGTAATTGCATTAGTATGGTTTTCTATTTTGTTAAAAAGAACATAAACTTTGTGCAGGCGTCAACGGCTCATCTAAATAGACCTGCACAAATGATCAGTTGTCTAAAATAAATAATGGATATCTAAATATGATTCGATTTGCTTGATCGTATGAAGTTTCACCACCCAGAGATCTGCATCAACTACTAGGGGTGATGTTCTTGTAGAAGAAGCTCCGTCATCTCCCTGAAACATAGTACTTGCGTTAATAAAGAAGGAAGTATAGCGGATGTAATCACGTCATATGATTTCGCTTGATCGAACTGTCAGTATCCATACCTCGAAATGCATAAGAACATCAAGGGACGATGTAACTGCGGTGCACACTTCTGCAAGCTGTTGCGCCGACCCGTAACTGCATGCTCCCCCTTCTTCTTGGACTAATGCTCCATCGACTCCCTGAAACATAGGACTTTCATTAGTAATGAACACAATATTGAAAAAAGAAGACACATAGGAGGGCGACGACAGAAGGACATATCAATGGCTAAAAACGAAAGAAACATTGTGTGTAACAATCACGCTACAAGAATGCAAGATCTGATGATCTCCATCGATGGAACTGTCCGGAAACGTACCTCGAGCATCTGAGTGACATCAACGGTTGTCGTCAATACGTTGGACTCCTCAGTATCTCCCTGAAAGACAGTACTTGCATTATTTTGGATAACAATAATTATAACTGAAAACAAAGACTAGAGGACGAGTACAAGGGTGTACCATTAGGTAAAATAATTACACGATAAATTAAAACTATTGATTTACATGCCTAAAACAAGTCAGTGGCAGAATAGCCAAGTAAGATTACCCGATAGGCGCTTGAAGTGGCTGATGACTGCAATAACGACACGGATGGAGAATCTTCCGCCTTCATATTGAGTGGATACATAAATGGGGAAATTATTGTTAGCTAATGCAACACACTACCGCAAGGCCGAGAGATAAATACGTAAACTTGACTCACCAGTGGAGGGATGTGGACGAATAGAGTGGGAATAGCGGTTGAGAGCAATTTTCGCCTCGCTCGCGGTGTGTTCTTCTTTATTAGCAATGATGTGGAGTACATGTCAGAGGTAAAGTGCCTGCTGCAGATGCGGTATCGATCACCCCTCTTGTCCGCAAAGACTTCTAGGACTCTACTTTCAAGCTCAGACGGTGGATATCCGCAATATCGGACCCATTCTCTTATCTGATCTATTGTCTTAGGGAAAACATGCATTATAGTACCTTCAGATTTATTATGGGTCTTCGAAGGGCAACCGCCAATGGAACAGGCAGGCATTGTGGAAAGTTCTGAAAAGTAAAGATCAACAATTCTCTATGAATACCAATGTGTTAAAGAATTAAATGACACATAAAAGGTTCAATGCAAGGTTCGTTTTGGTTCTTGGAACTATACACATTATTCACATGCGGATAAGTATTTGAATAACTTTAAAAAAATAGAAAAATAATTTGACTAAACTCAGAACATGTGACTAGTTCCTTGCATGTTCTGTCTTGAACGAAAAGAAATTGGACGCAAAATGATTATGGTACATGGCCTTACCTTGACAAACAAACACTTAGATGCAGGGATCAGAGTAGTTTCTTGTCGTAGAACAGGGAGCAGTTCACAGGTTGCAAACTGACGAGTTTCCTCGAAGTGGTCACGGGAGTTCACAGAGACGAAGAGCAGATAACCAGCACCTTCATGGGTTGACTAGCAAAGCGCAAAGAAGGTCTCATTAGAAATATGAAGTGGGTTATAAAGAATTCGAAACAGGGGTGTGTTTGTGAATGAATGACGTGTATATGTCGTGGCATTATGCGGTTTGCAGGGGGCCGTCCAGCGTGAGGGGGGATGCTTGGCAGGAGACACGGGGTCTGGAGGTAGACATGGGAACAACAACCCATGCTCTATAGACCACTTTGAAGTGTACATGGTCTTTGGCACCTCTTGGCCTTTATCGCTCCCTGACAGCTCCACTTGCCAGCACAAGTACCCCGGTGCGAACTGCCTTTGATAGGGCGGGGGGTGGATTGGGGTGGTGGTCGTGCAGACAAGACACAGGAAGACTCGTGAATGGAGACACACTTATGTGGATTGCACGGGGCCGTCCAGCGTGAGGGGGGATGCTTGGCAGGAGACACGGGGTCTGGAGGTAGACATGGGAACAACAACCCATGCTCTATAGACCACTTTGAAGTGTACATGGTCTTTGGCACCTCTTGGCCTTTATCGCTCCCTGACAGCTCCACTTGCCAGCACAAGTACCCCGGTGCGAACTGCCTTTGATAGGGCGGGGGGTGGATTGGGGCGGTGGTCGTGCAGACAAGACAAAGGAAGACTCGTGAATGGAGGCACACTTATGTGGATTGCAGGGGGGCGTCCAGCGTGAGGGGGGATGCTTGGCAGGAGACACGGGGTCTGGAGGTAGACATGGGAACAACAACCCATGCTCTATAGACCACTTTGAAGTGTACATGGTCTTTGGCACCTCTTGGCCTTTATCGCTCCCTGACAGCTCCACTTGCCAGCACAAGTACCCCGGTGCGAACTGCCTTTGATAGGGCGGGGGGTGGATTGGGGCGGTGGTCGTGCAGACAAGACTTGTTTGCTGCAGGGCCTCACCAAGGAGAGGCCATCTAACTGCATGTAAGAGGCAGGCTGCAGGATCTAGTACATGGAAGGCAGAGGGGTGAGTTTATAAATACCTCATCCTCCCAGGAGAATATATGGGTGCAGTTCACCCTGGAGACCCTGGATGCCTAGGCAGTTAGTCAGCAGCAGGCTGGCCTGTGGTGGCAAGGCGGCACGGGCCAGAGGGGATCATCTCTGTACCCGGTGCCCAAAAGGATGATTTATTATGATCAACCATATTGATTATTTACCGGGTTCAACGGTTATGCGGATTGAAGGTGGGCGGCCAGCGTGAGGGAGGATGCTGGCCGGAGACATGTGGTGTGACAAGACAAGGCACAGGAAGACTATTCAATGGAGACACACTAGATTCATTTAAAAAATCAAAACAACCATTGTTAAAATATATGTTGGGTTTTATTTTAGATCTTAATTTCAATTGAACATAAATAATAAACATTACACATTGTAAAGTTCCGGTTGCAGCACATCCAGGGAAAATCCGCGGTATTGTCCACTGTCGCTGGGGAAATGTTGTCTAATGGCAAGTACCGCACAGGCAGGTATTACTCTCCGAACGCGGTGTCCGAGCCTCCCGTGAAGCCACCAAGTGAAGCAACGATAGGCCACCAGCCTGTACCACCTGTGAAAATGAAAGATGCAAACTGTATTAAAATGACAAAACTTTCTTATCACTGTCGATTCAGGTAAAAAATGTCATTCTGCTTTGAAAAAAATTCTATCTAGAAAATGCACATTATGGAACCAATTTACATGCATTCGAATGATATGTCGATGTAATTTTATATGTGGGAGACGACCATAACATAGTAGTGGCATCACTGACATCACAACCAGAGTATACTTACTTGTTACTCGGATTACGCGGACGAACAGTGCTGCAAAGTTCGTGCATAAGCACCATCATCAACCTCAACACGGTCCGTGAGAGGCAGGCTTCCCTGAACTCTGGCAGCTCGGTGATGCATTGCGGACTTGGCTTGCCTTCCGAAATGTAGGCCAAGCACCCGGAATTTTCACGGCAGCAGCAGTTCTCCTCCTCAGTTGGCATTAGCTTGCACCGATTGCACGTGCACCAGGTGGAGACGCCGTCCATGCGACATGGTCCAGGCTCTTCATCCGTTGACTGGTCCTCCCAACTGCCGTCCGAATCCCCATTGTTTTCGCGTGCTTGCCTTTCCAGTAGTTCCTGCTCGGTGTACTCGGGCTCGTACATATACGGCATTATTGTAGCCATTGTGTGGTAAAGAAAGTAAAATAATTTACAGAGATGGTACAGGTGTTCACAAGGCCTAGAAGCGGCGAAGGTAGCTGACCAGAGCACAGAAACGAGTCACAGAATACTCAAAGTAACACAGAGAGAATAATGGAATCGAAAATCTGCTGCTGTGTGTTGTGAAACGGTGTGTTTATACTTATTGAGGAAAGAGGCGTCCTGCCATTTCCATGGCGACACTTCATTAGCTGAGGCGCAGAGATTGTTGACACGAAACGTGCTTTGGCGTTGGGAAATGGGCGGTACGCGTCTGCTGATGTCAGGCTCAGGGGCGGGGGATTTGATTTAGTGCCGCAAAAGCAGGTGAGCTAGGGCGATGGGGGGAAATGATAGGATTATCAGAAAATGGCGGCTGATTTCGAGTGCGATAATGGACGAAAAGTCGGGTAAGGTCCATAGGAAAGTTTTCTACGATCTACCGAGTTATGCTTAAAAACACATGGCCGAACCGTAGGGACAATAAAAAAAAAGTCCCGGAACTATCCTTTAAGTAATTAGGGCTGACAATTGGATACCATTGTTCAGCCCATTAATATGGGTCTTTAAATGATGGATTCAAGTCTGCTCCACTTTTAGAAGATTGGCAGAGTTCGGGAAACCAAACAGATCAGGATTTAATGTATCCATCACTGTCCATGTGAATGAAGCACTCAGGGTTATGCAGAATAGATTGGATGGCAGACCTTCGCTGCAAGTGGTTCCAGCTACGTTCATCATTGCTTCACTTACAATCGCCCTTTGTAACCATTTTTTTTGCTTTTGACACTACACTGTTCCCCCCAAAACAAGGCACTGCCATTGGGTGCTTCATTTAGCCTGAGTTTAGCAAACATCATTATAGCTGAGTTCAAGGAACTGCACGTCTTTCACAACTATCCATATGCAACATCCATAACCCACTGGCATTGATAAATAGATGACATTATTTTCTGGGTGGGTCAGGAAGAAGGGTTGTTGGGATTTGTAGTCTGGCTAAATCAGTGCCACCCGGCTCTGACCTCCACAAGCAATTTCAGCATGCACCAAATACCATTCCTGGATTTGACTGTAAATCACAGGGAAGGGGTAATTTACACCAATCTGTTCCCAAAATCTACAGACAGAAACACGCTGTTGCTTTATGACAGCCAGCATTAACAGACTTTACATGACAGCCTTCCCTATGGGCAATTTCTCAGAGTAAGATGGCATTGCACACATATAGATGACTTCAAGGACCAGGCTCAGAACCTGGCAGAGCGATTGGGACAGCTTGGGTATCCCCACAAGATAGTGAAATGTGCAGCAAAAAGGTCTTAGTTCACCATCCGTGAGGCACTCTTGGCCCCCAAAGAGCCTGTCGAACCTACAACAGAGTTATCAGTGTGACCACTTTTTCACCTCAAACTAATCAAATATGCAAATTGATTAGAAAATATTTGTGCCTGGTAATGTTGACAGGATGTACAACACAAATGCCACTATTTGCACTCAAGCGGAGCCCGAACATTAGGGGCACATTGGTCCACGCAAGCTTCCGAAGCAGAGATGGTGTAGTACAAGCTACCCTTACCTCAGATTGACAAGTGTCCCACGTAGGGGTATCGAGGCACCATCTATGTGCCAAATGCATTGTGTGCACCTTTTTCAATCAAAATACTCTTTTTGTACACTACCATGTTAACTGGACCCTATGACAATTTATCAATTGTAATTCCAAAAATGTGATTTACATAAATTATGGCCCTGTGATTTATTATATGTTGGCATGGACACGAGAAAGATCGCCACTCACATTGGGGAACATCACAGCAGGATCAGAAATAACACTGACAATGCCCCCCAGTACAACACTTCCAGGAACATAACCATGGTCCTGATGATATCACATGGATAGTGATAGAGCTATTAAAACCTGATCTGTTTGTTTTTCCGTACTCTGCATCAATTAAAGAACCATATTAATGTGCTGAATGATGGTATCCAATGGTCAGCCCTAATTACTTAAATAGGATAGAGACCTTCCGTGATCCGCAGGATAGCCAGCACTATGGGCAAAAGAACCTTCCTGATCGCATGATCCATATCTCACACATGCCACACAGCTACCATGGGGCTTCTCCTGCCCAGGCTGTAGTCACATATACATCATTCACACACCACCACAAGATGGTCGCAGGGAAGCACACCCTGCAGCCGTGGACGAGAGAAATAGACGTTCACACGCAGGCACGCTCCCAGTCCGACAGATACTGCCAGTTGCTGGGACAACACAGCGACATATTCGCACACGCGAAAGGCTGTGAGAAAAGGGATTTACAGAGTTTGCAAGCATTGCGGGCAACTAATCTTCCCACAACTAATGATCACCAGATCCCCAATCGGATCACTGATGGATTCAGCAATGGTCTTGCCCCACAGCATTTGCACTTGGCTACAGTGCAGTCTATCACCACGCAGGAGGCCCCAGTGCCTCAAGCTTTTTGAACTTCCACATCCATGTTCTGAGGTAAGACTTTATAGCCACTATGTGACCAATGTGTGACTATCATGGACACTGTTGCCGGCAAGAGGGTAATGTGCGACACACTCATTGCTTGCCTGACATTTACTTTCAGGTGCCCGACGTGCCTTCTACATGCAGACAGCCCCCACACGACGCTGGTAACAACGGGTACAGTGCACGGTTCACAACTCTGCAGTCTTTGTACTTAGCCCGGTGCAGCACCTGATGTGATTTTCAGGTAAGGCCGATGCCAGTGGCACCAACATAAAGACACGGGAGATAGGTTCTCCTCTCACATGCATGTAGATACAAGAGACACCAGGCATCATATAGGTCCTCTCCCCTTTGACTAACTCCTTGTTGGACTAACACAATTGGTTTATGGAACTGTCTGTAATGATTTCTCTGAAACAGCATTTTCGGTGGGCACCCGGTGGAGGTGAGTGCAGTTTGTGGCACATTGGTTGTTTTTGCCACTGACACCAGGTGTGCCTGTTAGATGGGTAATTAACAGAGAACATTACTTGATGCACCCGTAGTATTTTTTATTCCACTTTTTATTTACCTTTTTATTCTACTTACATTGTTTTTTACACTTATATTTGGCAGACAGGCCTGACTGTTTTTCCGACCATCATCCATGCTCCACTTCTCTTGACCGGAAGAAGGCTTTATGTGACCCAAATAACAATTGTCACAGCGACGGCCAAAACCCGAGTTGGCATAAGCCAATGAGTTTTTTGCGACTAGCATTCTCCAACTGCTTTAGGCCTATTTTTTATAAATCACTGTGACGTAGTTGTCAAACTCTATTAATCGCCACGTCTTACGGAGAAATGGCAGAGTGTTCATTATTGACTGCGCTTGCTGGATTTGTATAACAGATAATGGGAGCTGATAAGACTGCTCAGCCTCCAATTGAGTCTTTTATTTTGTAATTGTAATTTTTCAACTTTGTTCCTTTACATGTGGGTCCGTGTTAGCATGTGTTAGTATGAATGAGAGTATGGGTGTATGAATGATGGATGGTTGCTCTACCTCTTCACTAGACAAATAGTATATCATGTGAGGGGAGGGGGAAGAAAACCAACAATGATTACATTCTTTTGATCTAATCCCATGTCCCCCCATGTGTGTGTATATTTGGTATCCATGTGATTTTTTGACTTTATAATAACTTCTTCATTAGAATTGTGCTTTTCAAAATAGTGCAGTGTTCGACGTATTTCTGAAAAGAAAATGAATCTTGAGAACCAGTACAGGGACTTTTTCCTTCTTGTGTTGCTTTCTTGGCCCCTGTCTCCAAATAAGAGTGGGTTGACCTCCATTTTGGATGTTATTTGTAGGGCGGGCAGACTCATCCAGAATGAAAATTACCTTTTTCTATTTCTAGCACCAAGGTATCCACTTGCATTAGAAACAGAGATAACGTTATCTTCAACTTGGCAGTGAGGCAGCTTGGCAGAAAGGTACTTTCCAGAGGGGAGTTTAACTATATGGGAATTGGTACGCAGGGGGAGTACAACAGCACCATGGGGGTACTATGGTGGGGACTGGCATAGATGCAAGGGGGTTGAAGAAGTCAATCTGCACACACAGTGGCCCACAACTATCTGTGGATTATTGCATTTTTGAGCGTTGCACAGCAGTATTTGCTGGTCTCCTGATGAAACGTGCAATCATGGCCACTGAAAGCAAAACTGGAATAATTAGTGCCACCAAAGAAATAGCGGTACATTGTTGTACTTCATAAAGCGCACCATGAATTACCTGTGAGGAGACATATCACACGTTTTAAGGTAAGTCCCAATGATGCAATGTCTATCTTATCCCCTTTCCTATTGCTATTTATTTATTTATTTATTTATTTATTTATTTATTTATTTCTATAGTGCCGAAAACCCACAGGCATCGGGACGCTGACATAAACACAAAAAGACAAACATAAGAACGAGACTGGAACAAACTAGGGTAAATATCCAAGCAGACCTTCTGTCAGTTAAAATACTATATCATTAGAGTTGTCTTAAAATTGCGCAGTGATGATGCCATGTTTCAAAGTGCTTTGAGCATATATCTGTGGCTTTGAAACATCACTTTAAAATGCCTTTGCTGCTGTAGGAGCCGAATTGCAACCCGGTCACAGTAGCATTGTAGCTCTTTCTGCAACCCAACTGCCCTTCTCAATCTCTCAGCTGAAGATTTGTTGGAGAGATGCATTCTGTGTGCCATTGATTGAAACACCAACAGGCAAGTGCACCCGTTATAAAATAAGAATAAATATCTGGAACCTGTTCAACTTCCCTAGGATGGTGCCAATGTCTTCAATGTGCTAGGGCCCTGCCAGTAATGCAATGTACGTTCTAAATAGTCTGCATTTGTTTATTTTTAAAAAGACACTACTAAATACCATAGCTTTTGCTAGTATCTTCAGCTGCTCAAAATGTTGCTGTGTTCTCAATAAAATAAGAGTGCGGCCTTATACGCCAGAGTGCTGCCGCGGCACCTGATGCAATGCTCAGTTTGGCAAAGCTTTGCCAAACCTTCCACGATTGATGCCCAATATGCCTGAGTGCCAACAAATATGTGGAGCACTGACACATTTGTAAGTGGTACTTGGTAGGGTGTGCATACATTGTGCCACTGAATTTCGTATAATGCAACAAAAAGCCCAGGGGTGTTAGTCTAGATCTGCCCTATATTCAAATATACTGCCCAGTATGTAACACTGTGGCAGCATGTGCTAGGGTGATCTCCATAGCCAAGATCACCATAGTTCTGCCTAATGTGCAAGAATGCTGTCCAATAGTCAAGTTATTTGCATTAAATGCCATAGTGCTTCACCATATGCCAGTTAGTGTTCGATATGCCCGGGTGCTGGCAAATACGGCAGTGTGTTGTCCAATATGTCTGAATGCTGTCCAAAGTACAGATATAGAGATCAGCATTCCCGAATGATTCCTAATGTTCCAGAGTTATGCTTGAGTTTGGAGAGGCAATAAAAATGTTAATTGGCCTCAGTAAGAGTCCAGCTGTGTAGTAAAAAAAGTGGTGGTAATTCCGTTACTGCCACTTTTTTGGCAGTAATGGAATTACCACCATTTTTACTGCTCAGCCAATCTACGACTTTGGAGGAAAAGTTGAGGATTCACCGTTAGCAAACAGCTAGAGGTGAATCCTCCACTTTTTTCTTCAAAAATCGGCAGAATTACCTTGCCAGGAAAATGTGCTGAATGAGCCCCAAATTGATGTTTATTCATCCAGTGCCTACTTTTTAGCATATGACACTTTCTCCTTTGCAGCCCGTAGCACAAATTCTTGCATCTGGGTTGATCACTACTCTTCCATTTCTTCAAAACATGCTTCTTTGCCATTATCAATGCTCTGTACATCCAGTTGTTAATATCTGTGACAAATTGCAGGAAGTCATCCCGTCTCCCTAAGGGGAGCTCTCCCCTGTTATGCTAGGGGTGTGCTCCCACTCAGCAATAGCCTCCCTGTGGGTAGAGGCAAGCGGGACCTCACCGGGAGAGACTCCATCTGTGGGGACAAGGACTCCCGTTCCTATGACAAACTCCCTAAAGTTCCTCCTAAAATTACCTCTTCAGCCATACCATGCAAGGATTGGTACAAAGAAGGAACAAGTTGTATTTGTATAAACCAGAAACTGTGACTATCCCCTCAAATGAGAAACTATATGTAAGTGAGTCAAGGACAATGGATAAAAGAAACGAAAGGCCTCAACAAGCCGAAAAAAAGAGAGACAGAGGTCCACTGGGGAAGGCCCAAGGCTACGTAACCTCATAAAGGGTAGGAGACTGGGAAGTCCGAAAAGCCAGCGAATTAAAAACCACATACCAAGCCGAGACCCGAGTGTTGGACGGGCAGAGTCCTGTCAGCTGGGGAGAGAGAGAACCAGCAAATCATGGCGTGACCACAAAAAGCGAGTGCTGGACTGGCAGACTTGGTAACCACACAGAAACTAATACACGGTTGGGACCGCACAACATTCAAGTACCTTGGATGCTGAAAAGCAATTAGAGAGGAAGATACGGAGAAGGAGATATCAAGAGGGGAAAAGGAGTCAAACGACCAAAGGCGAGAACATGAGCCCAACAAAGTGAAACCCTGGAAAAGTTATGCCTGAAAGAGTCAAGTAATGGCGAAGCTGAAGACTCTGAAGGGGGATGGGGAATTGTTATGGGAGTACCCTGAGAACAAGAGAAGTGAATGAGAATTATTATAGGAATATTGATACTTGTCACAGTCAAGATAACGAGAATTTAACATTGAGAACAAGAGAAATAAATGGGAACAGTTGTGGTACTATTCCTACTCATCTCATTCAAGATGATGAGAATATAATCATGACAGTAAAATAACTGGATAATAATCGTTATTAGAGTAATCTTACTTGTTGCAGTCAAAGTAATGAAGGCATCATTAACAAGGAGAGATAAACTATAAGAGAAAATCCTGAAGATAAAGATGAAGCCATATATATCAAAAGAGACATACAATGCAGACACTTTAGGTCATTTAGGTCATGAACTGAATAGAAGAGAAATAAATCTCAAGAGAGAAACTCCTGAAGGTTGAATAACCTTACCCGGAGAAAATGGAAGACCAGCGTTTGGAAAAAGAATTAAACAGGAAAGTAACAAACAAACAGAAGCCACTGATAAGAGAACAAGATATCAGTGCAGGACCAAGGAAACCCCAAGTTTAGAAGAAACAAAAGTGTAAACAAGTATTAAGATAACTGGATGAATGGATAAAAGAGGTCACAAGAGACTATTTGCAGTTCAGTTATTGAACAGAAGTTTATAAGATGGAAGAATCCAGGAGAAGGGAGTCATTCTCCTATGGTTCGTTGTTAACTTGGTGGTTGTCAGTTAGGGTTAGTTTGGACAGTCAACAGATTTTTTAAGACATTGGGCCTCATTACACGGATGGCGGTGAACCATGGCGCTATTAGCGCCATGGTTCATGCCGGTAAAATACCGGCACCGCCTTGGTGGAAAGGGGAATTACCGCCCTATTCCAAGGTTGGCGGGGCGGTAATTCCCCCTTCCACCATTGCCCTTCCCCATTCCCATTTTTGCCCCATAGGGCTCTATGGGAATGGGTGAAGGCGCTAATTACGGTACCGCAAATTGCAGTACCGTAATTAGCTCCCTGGTCCCGTTGCGGGTTGGTTTTTAACGCGTGCAAAAAGCAGGCGTTAAATTCCCCAACCCGCAAAGGGACCTCGTAGTAAGGCGGTAAGGATTTACCGGTACCAGTAAAATACTGGTACCGGTAAACCCTTACTACCATCCGTGTAATGAGGCCCATTGACTGATAACTGATGGTGACCTTAGCTATGTGTTAGGTAGGGAATACCCCATAGAAGTAGGGAGAGATAGTCATTATCCTTTTCTTTAATAAATATATGCTTGAAATGTCTTACAAGGGTCTGTGTCCTTTTGACCCGCCACATATCATAGGAGAAGTGTTGATCTGGTGGGAAAAATGCCCTCTATGCAGAGGCTAAACCTGTCAGTTCATTAACAATTCAGTTCTTTGAAGAACTTGATACCAGTAGTTTATTACCTTATCACAGTTCCAAATCATATGTCGAATAGTGCATGATCTTTTCTTGCAAGTTTAGGATTGTGATGAATTGACTTCTGCCATGACGGAGTACACGGATAAGTAGAGGCTAAACAGCTTACTTAGCCCTCACACTTCTACAAACCAAGAGTCAACAGATTCATAAGGGTAAAACAGGCAAAGTCAAGAGATATACCTCCTTCACCTTTTGTGGTAATGTGGGCCGAGGGGAGGGTATACTCTTAAGAGGGGTGTAAATGTGGTTCAGTAACAACCCAAACAGCAAAATAGGAATGTCCAATCAAGATTCTATAAAAATATATATTTGTTTTATATATATACTTTCATTAAACACACTATGCACAAAAGAAAAACACTACATAAAAACCACCCCTGAGGAAAATAAAACACAGAATAACCAAAGATAGTAGATGCAGCACTCTGCGTTATGAATCAGGGGTGAAAGGCTAGCAAAAGCAACAATGTTCTTTAAAAATGATGTGTACTTGTGAGAATAAGGGTTCAAAGTGACCTAACCAGTCTCTAGGGCTCAGATATGGACCAAGGAAGCAGTTAGCAGTCAATAGTAACTTCTTTGTAGTTCTTGGTGGTTCAGCAGCACCAAACCAGACTTCTTGGTGCTGTGTGAAGTTCGGGAGAGAGTAAAAGGTAGTAACAGAGGCTCTTGCTCATTATCATGTGCTGAACAGCCATTGAAACATGGTCCAAGCAGTTCAAAGACAAAAGACAAAAAAACAATAGGATCCCAGCTCCCGTGGTTCTCAGAGTGCTGCAAGTCCCAATCCAGGGTCCATGGGACAAGAGGAGTCCTTTTTCCCACTCTGGCAAACATGGGGGATGCTGACAGACATTTGCAGGGGTCCTCCAACACAGTGAGGTCCTGGGAAATGCTGTTGTTAGCCCAGAAAAGACCCTAATCATATATATTATGTATAGTATGTTGGCCGTAGACCAATCGTATCATGTGTCAAACATCGTAACCATAGAATCGTCAGTATAACCAAGGGGCGTCCATTTTGTGTAATATCCTCCATTTGCTTTCACTTCGCGTTCTGTCTCATGCTTTGCAAAATGTATTTTATTCTAAAAGCTCCTACACGGTGCGAGGCCACAGCCTACGTGTTGAAACATCAACCCAGACAGGAATGCCAAACAGTACAGAAATACATTGTTTTCCTCCCTCACAAAGTCCTTGGAGGCAAGCAGTAACAGCATTTAATCAGCGGCCCAGGTGCCGGCCTGTCTCACCAAAGTTGTAGCAATAGGCAATTACAGCATGAATTATATTCTTCTAGCGGTCCTCCTTCGTGGATCTGCCCCAGAACGGGCTGACCCCTAGTTCACGAATAGAAATGGGTAGATAACGGACCATGGAATGTGTCTCTTTCATGAACATGATATCCTTGCTGAACAAGTGCTTTATGTTCTCCATAACAAAGAACTGTCTCTGCAACTGCAGCTAAAATAAGTATAATTAGATTGTATAAGAAACTTGTCATAATTTGTCATATTTGTCATGATTGTCAATCACTGAAGCCTAGCTCTAAAAGATACATTATGGGCGGTCTGATTTGCTTTCAAAGATTGTATGTTTGTATATATGTAACCGCTTGAGTGATGCTCGCTCTCTTGCGTCTCACGAGGTCTGGGTGACACACGTTGCGAGACCTTAGACCCAGTCAGCCGACTGAGCATACTTTGAAATAAACCATAGCACTTTGAAAATTGAACCTCATGTCTGTCGTATCACTAGTATATGGTGATTTTGCCTTAGTTTCCATATGCAGGGTCTTTAGGGCATAGCAAAAATGACACCCGAATAGGGACCCTCCCCCTTTTGCTCCATCGTATAGGTTAAGTTTGAAGAAGGCAAAAACAAATCAAGGTCGAAGCTGTCGAACCAGGATCGGAAGGTGTCCGGGGCACCCCTGTAGAAGTGATGAGAGAGTCCTTTGCAGATCTGTACACAACCGGTCCCTGATCGACAAGCAGCGTCCAGAGAGCATCGAGGCGAGGGTCCTGAAACGAGGACGATTGAGCCAGATATGCATTCACGACGATTCTTGGTTGCGTCTGTATATGGACCAATTGCGTCTTGAGAGATTAATTTATTGATCAGGTGAGTCGTGCCCCGATTCCTAAACGCCCTGATATTGATTGAGAGTTGCTCTTGCAAGATCAAACGCCCAGGGTAAGAAAGGATAAGGATTAATTATGCCTGGGAAATTGTCTTCTTGCTTAGTGGGATTTCTCCACTGCGGTAGACAATCTTTGGAAACTGGCCAAGTCGCGCCACCCGCAGGGTTGCCGGTGTTTGAAATATATGTGAAATATGGAGTAGGGGCAATAATGTTTAATGCGATTTGGCATAGGCAGACCAGACATGTAGAAGATTTACAGTTGCCTAATGATGGGAGTTTTGAATTGGCACATATATTTATTTATTTATTTATTTATTTATTTATTTATTACATTTATATAGTGCGCAGGCAGCCCAGGGGCATTGTGGCGCTGTTACTTGTAAGGAGACTTAGTTACACTGGGTACAGGTTGTGCCTTGGGTTACAGTAAGGCAGGGACCTGTGATCGGCTATAGGTGGTATCATACAACATAATACATCATACATGTTATTCATGAGAACTTGGACATATGGTGTTGGTTAGGTGAACAGGGTAGTTTTCATGGCTTTACGAAAAGTAGTCAGTGAAGGTTCAGATCGCAGGGAGGTGGGAAGGGTGTTCCAGTGTAAGGCAGCAAGGTAAGGGAAGCTGGAGCCCCCTGCACTGGCTCTTTTTACCCTAGGTACTGAAAGCATGTTTGCATAGGGTGACCTAGTTGGTCTTGTGGAGGAGACCGGGTGGATTCTCTGGGATAGGTACACTGGGGCTGCGAGGTGGACGCATTTGTGGGTGATGCTTAGCACTTTGAATATGATCCTTTCTTTTATGGGGAGCCAATGGGACGCTTTTCTGGCAGCGGTGATGTGCTCTCTCTTGGCAATGCCTTGTGCAGCACGTAGGGCACTGTTCTGGATTACTTGCAGCTTCTCAAGGTTTTTGTTGGAGGTCCCTAGGAAAAGAACATTACAGTAATCTAGCCGCGAACCAAATATGGCTCTAGCTATGTTGGTGCATGTGTCTTTTGACAGAAAAAGCCTGATTGCGTTGAGGAGTTTTGCATGGTAAGCAGCAGAGGAGGCGATGGCGTTTACTTGTCTGGTCATGGATAAGTTGGAGTCTATATAGACGCCTAGTGTTTTTACCGTGTCTAGTACTGGGATTCTGATTGAGTCAATGGTAAAGTGACTAAACTGGGCGTTAAGTTTCTTGAGGGTGTCAGGGGAGCCTACGAGTAAGAGCTCAGTTTTGTCAGAGTTAAGGCAGAGGCCGTTGATAGCCATCCACATTTGGATTGTGTTATATATGTTGTTGAGAGTTGCGCAGTCAGTGACATAGTCGCCTGTCAGTGTGAGAAGGATCTGAGTGTCGTCGGCGTAGTTGGTGTAAGAGATGCCCATGGCGTCAAGGATGAGGAAGAGGGTGCGGGTGAAGATGTTATAAAGGGTAGGGGAGAGGCAGGAGCCTTGGGGCACCCCACAGAGCATGATGGTGGGTGACGCAGTGGCTAGGTCAGAGAAGACCTGCATGGTCCTGCCTTGGAGGAAGGAGGTGATCCATGTGGTGGCTTCTTGGGAGAAGTTTGCTGTGGAGGTGAGGTGATGGCAGAGGATGTCGTGATCTACAAGATCAAAAGCTGCCGAGAGATCGAGGAGAAGGAGTAGGACAGGTTTGCCTTAGTCCCTTGCATCATCCATTTGGTTTTTGAGGTTGAGTAGGGCGGTCTCTGTCCCGTGCCTAGGGCGAAAGCCAGATTGTCTCAGTCCTAGGAGGTTGTGCTCTTCGAGGAAGTGCTGGACCTGCAGGTAGGCTGCTTTGTCTAGAATCTTGAGGAGGAATGGGACTGTGGTGATGGGGCTGTAGTTATTGGGGGAGGTGGGGTCAAGTGTAGGTTTTTTTATGAGAGGTCGGACCCATGCTTCCTTGAGGCATGAGGGGACTCTTCCTGTGGTGAAGGAGGCATTGTCGAAGGCTGTTAGGAAAGGAGCTAGGGTGTCTGTGCAGTCTTTGATGATGGAGACAGGGCAAGGGTCACCTTTGCAATTGGAGGGTTTTATGTTTTTCATGATGTTGATCATGTCTTTCTCCTGGATGGGTTTGAATGAGAAGGTGGGTGGGGCCTCTGTGGGTGAGGGGAGGGGTGGGGTTAGGGAGGGGGTGGGGGGGGTGAGGAGCGCTAGTTTGGTGTTCAGAATTTTGGCTTGGAGAGAGCTAATCTTATTACGCATGGCTGTTTGGATGTCATCACACCATGCTTTATCCTTGGTGAAGTTTTGGGGGGTGGGTGTAGGGGTCTCAAGTTCCCTGAATATGGCGAACATTTCCTTGGTGTTTGATTTGGCCTCAGCGATTCTATCTTCAAATGATTTAGCTTTGGCTTTGATGATGGCTTTCTTATATTCATTTGCAAGGGATTTGAAGTTAAGTTTGTCTTTATGATCCTGAGATGTTTGCCATTGAGCTAGTGCTGCTCGTTTGTCTGCGCGCAGTTTTAGAAGGTCTTGGGTGAACCACGCGTTGGTGTGTCTAGTGGGTTTGGTTTTGCGCGGTTTAAGTGGGGCGATAGCATTGATTGCTGCCGTAATAGCAGTATCGTAGTTTTTGGCCAGGGTTTCTGGGTCTTTGGAGAAGGGGGCTCTGAAGGCAGGTCCCTGTAAGAAGGGTATGAGTCTTTCTTTGGTCTGTTGACGGGCACTTCTTGTGAGGGCTGGTGGTAAGGGTTGTGGGGGGTGGGATGTGGTTGAGGTGGTGGGGATGTTGAAGGTGATGGTGTGGTGGTCGGACCACGGGGTGGGGGTATTGCCTGTGACTGTGACGGGGCAATTGTGGTGGGCGATCCAGTCTAATGATCTGCCTAGGGCGTGTGTGGGGTCAGTGATGGTGTTGGCGAATCCTAGAGTGGCTAAGGCTGTGTCAAGTGCTTTGGCAGCAGGGTCTTTGGTTTCCTTCAGTCCAAGGTTGTTTCCTTCAGTCCAAGGTTGATGTCTCCAAGGAGAATGGCTTTGGATGACTTTTTCAGGTTGTCAGCCAGGAGGTGGGTGAGGGAAGCCTGGAAATCTCCTAGGGGGCCTGGTGTCCAATAGATGAGGTGTAGGGTGATGGTGCAGTGGTGTGAGATGGTGAGTTTCAATTGAAGGTAGTCACTGTTATTGTTAATAGTTTTGTCAACCTTTCTAATGGTGATCAAGTCTTTGGCTATGAGGGCGACACCGCTCCCTGTGGTCAGGCTGTCTTGTCTAGTGATGGCATAGCCTGGTGGGAGTGCGAGGGATAGAGCGGGGCCTGAGGCTTCATGTAGCCAGGTCTCAGTGACCATTAGAAGATCTAGATCTAGGGTGGTGATGAGGTCATGGATGTCTAGAGCGTGAGCACTGATGGATCGTGCGTTGATGAGGGCACATTTGAGGTGCGGTTCAGGGGTGACATTGATAGTAGTGGATGGCACATTCAAACCTGTGGGGGGCACATTTTCTGTGGTCCTAGACATAGGCAGAGTGGCATTTGCATCAGTGGGTAGCATGGCTATGGTAGAAGATTTGCACATTGCAGTAATTACATTCAAACCAGTGGGGGGCACATTTTCTGGAGTCCTATACATAGGCAGAGTGGCATTTGCATCAGTGGGTAGCATGGCTATGGTAGAAGATTTGCACATTGCAGTAATTACATTCAAACCTGTGGGGGGCACATTTTCTGGGATCCTAGACATATGTAGATTGGCATTTGCATCAGTGGGTAGCATGTCTATGGTAGAAGATTTGCACATTGCAGTAATTACATACAAACCAGTGGGGGGCACATTTTCTGGGGTCCTAGACATAGGCAGAGTGGCATTTGCATCAGTGGGTAGCATGGCTATGGTAGAAGATTTGCACATTGCAGTAATTGCATTCAAAGCTGTGGGGGGCACATTTTCTGGGGTCCTAGACATAGGCAGAGTGGCATTTGCATAAGTGGGTTGCATGTCTATGGTAGAAGATTTGCACATTGCAGTAATTACATTCAAACCAGTGGGGGCACATTTTCGGGAGTCTTAGACATTGTAGCAAATGCATTTTGGTCATGGCAGTGCTTACTTAGTGGGCTCAGCTCCATTGTGTGGTTTAGTCTATGGGATTTATGGACTGCTGAGGAGGGAGCCTTTAGGCTAGTAGCTGATTTCAGTGTCCTTGTTTGCAGGCGTGTATTGCATACCTTTGTGGGGATGGGTATTGTGAGCAATGCACTCGTGAGAGTACGTGCGCGTAGCCGCTGTAGTCCAAGGGCGAGTGTTTTGTGCTGCTCAGGAGTGCGGGACTCCTTACCTTGTGGTGCAAGAAGGGTTCCACGGCGAACGGCAGACTGCGAGCAGCGAAGAGCTGCTAAGAGGAGCGGTGGCCTTTTTCTGCTGCCTTCTTCTCCCGGCTTCGCCTCACGGCACCCTCTACCTCCATTTAAAGCAGGAGGGGAGGGGCAGGCAAGTCGGGGAAGCAAATCATGATCCTTACCTGCAGCGGTGATGATCGCGGGCTGCAGGGACGCTCCGGTCATCAAGGGGGTGGCGGCGGCCATCTTAGGAGCCGCGTGGCTCGCGGGAAGCAACAAATCGAATCTAGCAGCTGATCCGAAAGAAAGGAAATCAGCTGTTGGGACCTCAGATGCGCTTGCAGCAGAGCTGCTAAGAGGAGTGCTGGCCTTTTTCTGAGGCCTTCTTCTCCTGGCTTCGCCTCACGGCACCCTCTACCTCCATTTAAAGCAGGAGGGGAGGGGCAGGCAAGTCGGGGGAGCAAATCAGGATCCGGGCCTGCAGCACCTAGAACACCTAGAATCAGTATTGTTATGCAAGAAAGCACGCCCAGCGGCATTCGATATCGTGAGAGACTGGAGGAAGGAAGCTAATCTCAGTCTGAGAAGTAGAGAGAAACATGCACGTCAGCATAAATCAAATGCAGAGAAAGCGCTAGAACTTGATGAGCATCAACAGACAGAGGATTTTAGAAGGATGGACAGGGCTTTCCAATTAGGCGTACAAAAAATATATCCACAACAAGGTTTGCATACATCAGATGAGCTAATAAACAAAGTCCAGAAGAAACGAAGAAATGACTGTCCTCAAAGTAGTATTAACCCCATCGCTTCTGCACCTCATTTGCCCCCGCCCACACCTGTTGTTCCATCTGCACCATCTCCCCCTGTGCCCGTGACAGGAATCCCTCCTCCCTCATTTCCTCCACTACCGACAGAGCGTGAATTAGTAGCCGCATTGACAAGCAGTTCCACGGAGAAAGGGCTTGTGCCACAAGGAAGCACTAGAGTAACTCGCAGTACGGTTAGTAAAGAGAGGAAAGAGGAGATGAAAGCCTGGGCAGAGACGTACATTGAAGGTGACAATGAGGGAGCGGTGCAGAATTCCATGTGTGACTATAAAAGGAGTTGCGAACAACAGGTATTGTTAGAATGCATGGGGAGTATTTAGTGGGTAAATGGAGTAAGATGACTGGTACATTGGCACCGCAAGAGTTGCGTGATCTAAATGTTTTTTCTCGTTTACGGGATAATGCGTCGGAAGTACGCGAACATGTAGGCAGCTATTTGTGTTTAAGAACGAGCTTGATCAATTGAATGGAGAAATGATGAAAAGAGGTAAACAGCATGCGTCATATGTACAGCAATGGTTCGTGCCACCGTTAGAACCTGTTAGTGAAGAGGTAAGAATTTGTACGTGAGAAGCGCTCAGATGGATTACGGATGTCACAATTTCCCCAATAGAAGTGCATGATACGTTTAGCCAATATACACTAGAGATGCAGAGAAAAGTATTACAAGTCATGGTTGAGTATTTGCAAGATGAATGTATGAAAAAAATGACATGCTGTCCCCAGCTGATTTAATGACAATTTATAAAAGAGCTTTTTCACCTGAGACTAGGGTAACAGCTTTTTCTCTTGATTTAGCTTTGTTGCTTAGTAAATGAACAAATACAGAAGCTCCCAGTTTGCAATTAACCATGAGAGAGGTGCCCCCCACGTTTGTCCCGAAAGTAGAAGTGGCTGCAAATGGAGCAATCGCAGCGCACACTATAGAAGCTCACTATACGGTGCAGTTTGTGCATGTCCCTTTTTCCAGACAAGAGGTTAATAACATCAGGTAGACGATTTCTGACCTTAGAAAAAATCTGTCGGGATTTTATAAGGAAATTGAATCGGTTGTGAATTCCTCTGTTTTTACAATGAGTGATATTGATCTATTGTTTCCTGTGTAGACATATGGAAACAGGTTAGAAGTATGAATGATGCAAATATATTGGGTGATACATGGGAGAGTTTGACTAGAATTAATGCGGATAGAAAAGCTGGAGAAAAACCGCCGCCAGTTATGTTGGCCTTACCAATGCAAATAGTACAGAAACTGAAAATTCTGGTACCTGAGAAAAGAATAGTCTAGGACAAATTAACGGCTTGTGTACACGGCAAAGATGAAACTGCGACCGATTATTTTCATCGATTTGAAGATGTTTTTGCAGTTTTCAGTGGCCAAGATTTGAGTACTGAACCCGGGAAAAGGTTGTTTGTTGATAAGTTTGTGCGGTGGTTATTACCGAAAATTCAAAATTTGATAATGACATCTGAAAGTGCATGGCAAGCAAAATCACAAAGTGAAGTTTTACACATGGCCCATTATTATGAGAACAGAGTAAATGCAGAGAAGGAGAAAGAAATAAGGGACAAAGGGAATTTAAAAATGAGGGTATTAATGCAGCAAGTAGCAAACAATAATAGAGGCGGCGGGAATGCACAAACAAGAGCTCATTTCTCCAACATGCAGGATGGCCCAATAGGGATCAATCACTGCGCCTATTGCAAACAAGAAGGCCATTGCCGAGCGCAGTGCCCGCAGATACAGAATCGGAATGGGAGTTTCTCGAAAAGGCAGAATAGAGGTCACCCGGGAACACAAGGACAGAACAGAAACGTAAGACAGCCACAATTTCAGAACAACCACGGGAATCAGAACCAGAATCAGCAACACCAGAATAGCACAGGACAAGGGAATGTTTTTGATAACCAGTCCTACGCATATTACTCTGGTGACTTTACATCTGATGATGTATTGTTTTACTAGGACAGCCCAAGACAAGGGTTGGAACCAGTATCTATTCCCATAGAATAGAAAGGACCCCCTGCATAGAAATGAAGGTTGGGAATAGGGAACACATTTTTCTAGAGGACACAGATGCACAGAAATGTTCAATTGACCATCACCAGGTTCCAGATATACCACAGGGCAGAACAATGTTTCAGTAGGGTTCTCAGGCACACCAGTAATTAGTCCAGTATCACAGTTAGTACCTATAACCTTAGGTCCATTCACTGAGTCTTGCCCATTTCTTTTGACACAAAATTGTGGTGAAAATGTATTGGGTTTAAACTTGTTGAAAAAATTAAATGCGGCTATTTATTGTTCTCCCAATGGGGTGTATTTCACAATATCACCACAAAAAACTCCTGTATCACAATTTGTATCCAAACCATTACCGACTGAATTGAGTAATGTGCCTACTTGTATATGGGCAGTGAATGATAACGATGGTGGTTGTTTGAAAGAAGGTATTAGACTGCCGCGTATTCCGCAATATAAGATTTCGACGGAAGGAGAAAAAGCATTGAAATGCATTGTGTCAGATTTGATTAAAAGAAAGGTAATTGAAGAGATTTCAGGAAGCACTTGCAATAGTCCAATTCTGCTGGTTTATAAGAAAGGAGGTAATGACATACCGTATTGTTTCATAATTGATTTGCGCAGGTTGAATAAAGTTGATGACCAACAATTTCCGTTAGTCCCGGATGTGACTACAATTTTGACTATGATTCCAGTATCTGCATTATATTTTAGTGTGTTAGATTTGAAGAATGCATTGTTCAGCATTCCAGTACATCCGGATAGCAGGTATTTATTTGCTTTTACTCTAGGAGGACGTTCCTTTACATTCAAATTAATTCTGCAGGGTTATACTGAAAGTCCAAATATTTATAGTAGAGCATTAAAAAAACAACTAGACATGCTAGAGCTACCAACAGGCGGTGTATTGCTACAGTACATAGTCGATTTACTGATTGCAGCAGACACAGAAGAAATTTGTAAAGAGAGCACAGTTACACTATTGACACATTTAGCATCACATGGACACAAAGCTTTGTTAAAGAAATTCCAGTATTGTCGAAAGGAAGTTGCCTATTTGGGCTACCTCCTTTCGAAGGAGGGAATAAGATTGACACCAGAGATAGTAGAGAGCATCTCTGGTATGCCTATTCCAAAAACACAGAAAGAAGTCAGGGCTGTAATTCGCATGGCTTCATATTGTAGGCAGTGGATCGCAAACTTCGCCATGATTGTGAAACCAATAGTGGCATTGACAAGGAAGGATGTTGCCCTGCCTTTGCCATGGAGCATGGAATGTCAAGAATCATTTGACCTGCTCAAAGCTGCATTCTGTTCAGCTCCAGTTTTGGGCACACCAAACTATGACAAGAGTTTCAAGTTATTCGTGCATGAAAGGAATGGTTGTGCTTTGGCTGTTTTGACACAGGAACAAGGAGGGAGAAATAGACCATGCAGTTATTTTTCCTTCTCGCTGGATCCTGTTGCATGCGCTTTGCCGTGCTGTCTGCGAGCTGTCGCTGCGGCTGCTGCGTCAGTAAAACAAACTGATGGTATGGTTTTAGGTCACATTTTAACCGGCATGGTGTCCCACACAGTAGACATTCTTTTAAATAGAACGCAGACACAACACCTTACATCAGCCAGGCTGACGAGGTATGAAATAATTCTATTTGCACCGCATATTCAAATTATGAGGTGTTGCGCTTTGAATCCGGCTCAGTTAATGCCTTCTCCTAATGAGAAAGTGGGTGAAAAAGAATTCCCCCATGATTGTTTGATGGTCACTGAACAAGAAACAAAAGGAAGAATCGATCTAACAGACACCCCACAAAAAGAGCCAGATGGAGAACTGTTTTGTGACGGTTCCTGCTTTAAATTACCCGATGGTACATCGACTGCTGAATATGCCATCACTACACTGAAGAGTATTGTAGAAAGCAAAAGAATCCCATACAATTCAGCACAGGCTGCAGAGATATTAGTGTTAACCAGAGCATGTGAAATTTCGGAGAACTTAAATGTAAACATATATACTGACAATCAGTACGCATTTGGGGTGGTACACAATTTTGGTTGTCTATGGGCTGAAAGGGGTTTCCTGACATCACACGGAACTAAGATCCAGCATGGCCCTTTGATAGTAAGATTGTTGTCTGCACTTGCGCTTCCCAAACGATTAGCAATAATGAAATGCGAAGCGCATAAAACGGTAACATGTCGATTGAATCCCACCAAGCTTTCCGGAAAGCCATCAAAACTTCGCTCTGCAACTGAAAAGTTGTAAAGTGGCACCACCCTTCTTATGTAGAACCAACCTACTGTTCTCTATCATTTTGCATGTATGTAACTTGCTCATGCTATGTTGTAATTAACCAAGAAGCCTAAAGGCGCCTCAACCTGTATGTCAAATTTCTTACATATTCATGTAACAGCGCCTCGATGTCCTTGGGCTGCAAGTGCGCAATACAAATGCAATTAAATAAAAATAAATAAAACATTGGAAAGGGAAACACATTTGCAGACAAAATGCAAAACAAACTGCCACTGATTTACATGCACAAATTTACATTGAGAAGGTGATAGAGGTACCCTGCATGTAGAAAATGGAATTGCCACAGTTAAAGAAATGCAAGCAGAAGCAACTGCAGATGAAATAAAAAGATGGTCTGAGGGTCCAGAAGAATTATACATAGAAGGTTGCTGGGTGGACAAGAAAAATAAAAAATGGATGTTGCCAAATGCCTATGTAACAGCGATGGTCACTATGGCCCATAGCCCAACTCATATATGTGCTAAGAAAATGATCGAACACTTAGACACAGTATGGCAGAATCCACACATTGGAAAAGCTGCTGATGGACTAATTCAGAACTGCATGACTTGATTGCAACATAACATTGGAAAGGGAACAGTGACTCCAGTAGGAAGTTCTGGTCCCCGACTATGCCATTTGAAGTAATCCATTTTGATTTTATAGAGATGGAAAGGTGTCAAAATTACAAATACGTCCTTGTGGTGGTCTGTGCATTCAGCAAATGGGTGGAGGCCTATCCCCTAAAAGACTGTACAGCAATGAGCACACAAAAGTGATGCTAAAAGAGTTTTTTTCCCGCTTTGGCTTGCCACGTGTCAGACAACGGCCCGCATTTTATTGCAGCCGTAATAGTACAGATTTGTGCAGGTCTCCAGATTGATAAAAGATTCCATTCGGCCAGACACTCGATGAGTGCCGGTCTTGTGGAACGTCAAAACAGAATTTTGAAGAATAAAATAAGTAAAATATGTTCAGGGGAGTCAGTTGAAGTGGCCTGACGCATTGCCATTAGCTTTGTTGTGCATGTGTAAATCTGTGCAGGCAAAGACTGGACTCTCCCCATATGAAATTGTTATGGGGAGACCAGCAAATGTTTGGAGTGCCCCACAGCCTAAGAGGTTAAAAGACATTGAATACCCTTTGCTCATTACATACTGTAAACTGTTAACTCAGAAATTGCGTTTAATTCATCAGCAGGTGCAGGAGGCTCTACCGGTCAGATATACCGGCCCAGGGCATTGTCTGCAGCCTGGAGACTGGGTCCTCGTCAAGAACTTTGAAAGGAAGTCTTCACTTGCACTGTGCCTTATCGGATCCTCCTGGCAATACAGACTGCAGTCCGAGTGGATGGTCGCAAGTCATGGAACCATGCCACGCAGATGAAAATAATTCTGTCCCCCTTGAAAGAACTGCCTGATCCAAATGCCGAAAAAGACACAGCTGCACTTGATTACAAAGATACTGTTGCCAGCTCTCGTCCAGAAGTGCTTCCTAAGCTCGAGAAAGGGCCTGGGGGGATTGCAACAAAGATCGAAAGGCCAAAGGTGCCTCAGCCTTGCCCGATTACTGCCGCATCATCTCTCGTTGCATCACAAGCTGGCACAGCTCCTCCATCCGGAAATGAGAGTGCACTGTTCCTCGATCATACAGTACCTGGAGCGATAAGGTACAATCTACGTTCTCAAAAGGGGAAATGCTCTGCGTGTTTGTTTTTCCTCTATTCCCAATACGGATGAAGTGGGAAACGGGGGACTAGGGAAGCGGAGCGTATGAGCTGTATCAATCTGCATCAAATTGGTAGCTCTGAAACGCGGCTTCCCCATTGCTACCTTTGGAAAGTGAATGGCCAATGCGAACCTGTGGGACAAGCGGGAAGGCATATGGTACCAACACAATTGATGCTTGCTCTGGCCCTTTTGGAGCACTGTGCAAAATCACATAAGCTTGCTATCATTTATTAAGCAAGCTAACCTGAACTGGCCGGAATGCTTTGCTGCTTCTTGAACGTATTTGCTGTTGCATGTGTGTTGCTGTGAAGAACTTTTCCGTGACGGACATTGAGACTTTTCCTGAAACAAACTTCACTAGAAATATGCCTACATACACTTCTGCTCCCTCCTGCACTGACGCTGCTGATGTTTTAGATAAAGAGACTAAACGCGTTCATAGAAAAATTTGGTTAGGGAGAAAGATGCTTATAATCATAATACCACTTTGCATTCTGATTATATTGGTCCCAATAGTCTGGTATTTGGAAACTTCTCATCCTTTGAGCTTTCTTTTGCCTGCTACAAATGCTCCTGCCACAAGCAGCCCAGTACATGTGCTCTCTTATACCCTCCCATCACAAGAAGTGAAACACAGAAGAGGGTTTGATAATAACACATTGCTTCTGATTATGAATATGACCCATGCTATCCTGAATAGGTCAAACTGCTGGGTCTGCTCCCATTTACCCCATCATGGCGGAAAAGGAATGAGTTGGTATGTGCAGCCATTACCACTTAATACTGCATGTTATGCAACATTGAGTGCATTATTTTACGGATAATGGAATGATAGTGTTATTGGTCAGTTGGATGAAACTATCATGGAGGAGTTCGAAAAAGTGGTAATGGAACCAGTCGGTTGCTCCATATTCAACAGAGCAAAAATAATAAAACCAATGGCAAAACAGATAGATAAGCTCTTTGTGCCCTACAAATCCTCAGTAATCACTTTCAACATGGCTCCTGTAGGGAATAAAGATACTATTAATCACAGTCCACGTACTGCCCCATTTTGCTTACAGAAAAAGGGTTCACATTTGGTGGGAATGTTTTCTAGATGTATGAATAATGCAATACTTGAAAAAGAAGAAGAACCAATGTATCTAGACGATCCTGTTTATTTCATATGTGGAGAGCAGGCCTATGCCTGGTTACCTAGAAATTGGGGAGGGACATGTTATTTAGGAATACTTTACCCTGGTGTATTCCTTTCCAAAACTTCAGACATATCCAAACTGTCCAGATCTAGATTACGGCAAGATGATACCGGACTGATTGCAGGTGACATAGCAAAGTCATTCATACCGTTTTGGGGACACGCAATAAATTCATGGAATAAAAGGAAACTGTTGAGGGTGTTAGAAAGGACAATAAATGGAACTACAGATAGTTGGCCTCATTATGAGTCACCCGGTATGGAAATAACGGTGGCGGTAAACTCGCCGCCACCGTTGTTTCCATACAGGGTGATCACTGGTCCTGCAGGCAGAGGTGTCATTCTTCAGGCGGATGTGGAAACAGCGGCACAATCACGAGATGGTGCCGGTGTTTCCATGGTCCACATTCCCATTGAATCCTATGGGACTCAATGGGAATGGGGATTTACTGAATTCTGCCTCCGGAATTCCCGGGACACCGGGGTCATAATGCCCCGGTAATTCCGGGAATAACAGAGGCGGAATGGTAATATGAGTCCAGCGGTAACCTAGCCGGAAAAAACGGCAGGTTACCACCGGACTCGTAATGAGGCCCATACTATATAACATGACATTGGAAGAAAAAGCAGTTAGATTAATGACACTTCAGAATAGAATGGCTCTTGATGTAATTTTGGTTGATCGTGGGGGTGTGTGCAAAATCGTGGGGTCAGCGTGCTGTGCATTCATAAGTGACTCCTCCACTACGATTTTTGAAGCAATTAAGAAATTGCACGTCCTGAGCTCTGACATTCATGTCCCCACAGGTGGTTGGGATCTGAACATAAGCACATGGTTCTAGGAATTACTGCGTTCATGGGGATGGAAACTAACTGCAATTTTAGTCACGATACTTAGGATCCTCATGTTCTGCTGCTGTCGCATACACTGCATGACAATCTTTTGCTCTGAAATTACAAATGAATGTGTACACGCAATGGAGGCAAAACAGGCTCACATATTAGATAAAGCTTCAAATCACAAAATTGAAACATTCAAGGAATTCATGTCAATTAATGTTGACAATGATGATTACAGTAGCATGCATAGGTTAGAATTGGATACATGGTTAGATGAAGACGAGATGTATGGCTGATACACTTGGTTTACGGCCAAAAGGAGGGGTTTGTTAGCCCAGAAAAGACCCTAATCATATATATTATGTATAGTATGTTGGCCGTAGACCAATCATATCATGTATCAAACATCGTAAACGTAGAATCATCAGTATAACCGGAGGGCGTTCATTTTGTGTAATATTCGCCATTTGCTTTCCCTTTGCGTTTTGTCTCGTGCTTTGCAAAATGTATTTTATTCTAAAAGCTCCTACACGGTGCGAGGCCACAGCCTACGTGTTGAAAGATCAACCCAGACAGGAATGCCAAACAGTACAGAAATACATTGTTTTCCTCCTGCACAAAGTCCTTGGAGCAAAGCAGAAACAGCATTTAATCAGCGGCCCAGGTGCCGGCCTGTCTCACCAAAGCTGTAGCAATAGGCAATTAAAGCATGAATTATATTCTTCTAGAAGTCCTCCTTCGCAGATCTGCCCCAGAACTGGCTGACCCCTAGTTCACGAAAAGAATTTGGTAGATAACATACCATGGAATGTGTCTCTTTCATGAACATGCTATCCTTGCTGAACAAGTGCTTTATGTTCTCCATAACAAAGAACTGTCTCTGCAACTTCAGCTAAAATAAGTATAATTAGATTGTATAGGAAACTTGCCATAATGTGTCATATTTGTCATGATTGTCAATCACCGAACCCTAGCTCTAAAAGATACATTATGGGCGGTCTGATTTGCCTTCAAAGATTGTATGTTTGTATATATGTAACTGCTTGACCGATGCACGCACTCTTGCGTCTCACGAGGTCTGGGTGACACACGTTGTGAGACGTTAGACCCAGTCGGCCGACTAAGCATACTTTGAAATAAACCATAGTACTTGGGAAATCCAACCTTGTGTCTGTCGTATCACTAGTAAATGGTGATTGTGCCTTAGTTTCCATATGCGGGGGTCTTTATGGCCTAACACTGTGGCCGGCAGAGAGGTGGTCCTGCTCCAGCAGCAAGGCACTTCTTAGGTTGCTGTGAGTCCCACTCCAGGGACTAAGGGACAATGTGGGCCTTTGTTCCCGGGTTGGTGGGATAACCCTTCTTTTATAGGCAAAGGTCCCCAGGTGATTGGACTAAAGCTTGCTTTAGGGGTCCAATCCCTGCTCTTAAAATGAGTGGACTTTGCTCTTATGATGTCACACCCAAAGTGCTTTGCTCGAGAAGAAGTGGATGAGGCATGAAAGAGAAAGAGAGGCAAAGAGAATCAAGATGACAGGATCTTTCAAAAACTGTACAAATCCCTCTCCAGCTATCCTAGCTCTGCCCCCTCTCTTTCTCAATAGGATCAAAGACCTTTAGAAATTCAGCCCCTGGTGTTAGGCCTGACTCTCTGTGAATGGGTGTGCCTCTTGGTTTCTGTTCCCAGGCCAGCATCCTGTGGAGCGGCTGTCCTCTGGGAAAGGGTATTGCCTGCCCTTTACAAAGTAACAAAGAGTAGCAATCCACAAGGCTAGTCCTGTCAGTGGACAGGGGTGCTCCTTGTCTGGGAGGAATGCGCATAATCCTTCTATAGCTGAACTGGGCCCACTGGACTGACAAATGTGCAAAATCAATTTGCAGTTCTTGGAACATGGGTGAATATTTTAAATGCAGCCCTTGCATTGCAGAGACTTGGGTGTCACTGCAGCTGTCAATAGGGCTCCTGTGACCTCTGAACCTGCTCTGTGCCATTGGTAGAGCAGGTGCTGAGAATCAGGATACTGATGCAGAAAAGCACAAGTACACACAATTCTTATGGCATGGTGCTTATAAAAGGGGAATCTGATTATCAGATTAAAAATCAAACAATCCAGGACTTTCATACCCTTTCCAGATGGCAATTCATCATAAACATATATCAGATGGTAAAGGTTTACATTTGTTCATTTTTCATATTGACAGGTATAGATAATGCGTGATTCCCCCTGTGCAGTATCCTAGATCCAGGTCAACTTAATATTTGCCACATTTCTATATATTTCCAACCAATACTGTTCTGAAATGCCTGCCCATATCTCATCTGGCCAACTCTCCCTCCTAAGCCCATTTATTCTGGAACCAGAATGTGATGACCGCCAGTGATACCATTATTGAAGCTTTAAGAGAAGGTCTCTGGGAGAGACAGTACACATCTGGAACTCCATGCACACTTGCATTTAATGGTGAGGCAATGGATGAGAAGATAGTAGAGAGTAGACAATGTCTTAGGTCTTCTGGATTGTTAAACTTGTATTTGAAATTAAGGAAACCAAAGCAAAGAAGTGATTCTTTATCTAAATATGATGGATGGGGGTGTATTGTAGCAATGTGAAGGCATTTCTTCCATTAGAAGCATACAAACAAAATGAATTGGACTCACAGATTCATTCTCGATAGTCACTGAGGTTAGCGTGTTCACTTTATTTGCATTACACCAGTGGGGTAGACTGCATAGAAAGGAAACTGTGAAATTTCTCTATTCTGGGGAAGACAAAGTCACCATATTTTACTTGGGGTGCCAAAGTTTATTGTGGGATCTTAGGTCTAACATCATCCTTCAACATGAAATCATTTAAAGTATTTTGCATGTCTTAAGGTGGTTTAGTAGGGAGAGGAGCATACTTAACAAGTGCACACATTTGGTTAACAAAGTGATTTTTATAGTTTCAATATTGCCCTAACTAGTTCGGTTTAGCGTTCCTCTTCTTCTGCAATCCACTGTGATCTCTGAGTTGCATTGGTACATTACTTTTCAGTTAGTACATAGTTGGGCCTCATTACGAGTTTGGAGGCTGCATCCAAAATTGTGTCTGGGTCCGGGTTCTGTGAATGAGGAATTACCAGGTCATTCCAACATTGGAGGACCCGGTAATTCCTCATTCATAAAACTAATCCCCATTCCCATTTGAGCCCCCATAGGGCTCAATGGGAATGGGGATGAAGCTAATAACGGAGCCGTTAATTATGGGCCCGTTATTAGCACCTTGGTCCCCTTGCGGGACCCGCAAAGGACGTCTGGTCTGACCAGACGTCTGTGCGGGTCCCGCAAGGGAACCTCTTAATAGGGCGGAATGGGTTTACCAGCAACGGCACCATTACCGGTGCCGGTAAACCCATTCCGCCAACCTCGTAATGAGGCCCAGTGTCTCTCGTAACAGTGATTCCAAGAAACTTAAATATATTGTTGGCCCAATTAAATAGATTGATAGGCAATACACCTCTGAAACACACCCTAGTGATTGGGAAGATTTCAATGTTTGTTATATTGACCTTAAAATCTGCATATAATAATACCTCAGAGGTGCAACTATCACATGTGACTCCATTAATGCACTCATCTAATATAATTGTTGCTGCCAGTGGTTTAATTAAGAGATGAAAAAGAAGGGCCGGCAGTGGGCAAAGCTGATGAGTCCTACAGTGAATCCCAAATACTGTGGATTTTATCCCATTCACTAGAACGTGAGCGTTTTCCTTGCTATATAGAGGTTGCACAGACTTAACATTTTGGTTCAAAGTGATTTTCTTTTGCAACACAGTGCAAAGGTCTGTCCGTCCAGCTTATGCTATCAAAGACCCTCTCTGCATCTATGCCAATTCCTGCTAATGGATCAAGACAGTCTTTGCAGAGATGAGCAGTATCAATTAATTGATTGCAATGCAAAAAAAGAGAAAGGTTCCCCATGTATGGGAACTCCCGTCCCTTGCACACTCTCTGGGGCTGACATACAGTCATCCATTTTACTTGCCTTCGCCGACTATTTTGAAGAGCCCATACCACTACTTACATGCTCTCCCTTATGTTAATTGGGCCACATCTGAAAATTACGCATTACAATGCCACTGTACCGCTGTCTGTATAATCTGGCCATAACTATCACCACGGGCCAACCCAGACCATATTCCAGCCGTAGGATGATCTAAATATACCCTCTACAAATCTGTTTACGAGCACTGTCTTCCAGCTTAGGTAGCTGTACCTTCACGGCCCACTAGTATCGGTGTTAAGCTCACCTCTCTCATTTGTATATTTGACTCTGCAGTACGTACGCCCTCCTATCTACATTGCAAGGGTGTTCCGTGATCCTGAGAGTGATTGTGGTTGTGGCAGAATGTTCGGCATATTATGACTGCCTACGCTCACATAAAGTGTATCGATCCCACCGGTCACCATGGGCCTCATTACACGGTAGGCGGCGAGCCATGGCGCTATTAGCCTTGTTATTATTAGCGCCATGGCTCATGCCGGTAAAATACCGGCACTGCCTTGGCGGAAAGGGGATTTACCGCCCCATTCCAAGGTTGGAGGGGCGGTAAATCCCCTTTCCGCCATTGCCCTTCCCCATTCCCATTTTTGCCCCATAGGGCATAATGGGGATGGGGAAGGCGCTAATTACGGCACCGTAAATTACGGTTGCCGTAATTAGCTCCGAGGTCCCTTAGCGGGTTGGATTTTAACGCCTGCAAGAAGCAGGCGTTAAATCCTCCAACCCGCAAAGGGACCTCGTAGTACGGCAGTAAGGGTTAACGGTCACCGTTGCCATTACCGGTGACCGTTAACCCTTACCGGCGTCCGTGTAATGAGGCCCCATATTATATATTATTTGCCACTCCAACGCCTCACAAGGCATTCCTATCTCTTTACTGAATATTTTGATGTCCAACTTGTAATTGCACTGTACTGATTTTTTCTATCTTGCTGTTGATTATACCACGCGTGCGACGAAGGTTATGCAGCACGCAATGTACTCACCTGCTATTTAATTAATAACTAACAACCTTAAAACAACCTCCCAACTACTATTGTTAGGTGATTTTAACCTAGGCTATAATGACCCAGCAGACAAGCATGCCCTTGAAATAGCCATTTCCATTACCACTTTAGGCCTGTCACAAAAAAACTAACCAGCCGACCCACATTAACCCTTTAAGTGCCATGGGTATTTCTCCCCAGTGCCAGGGCCTTTTTTGGTGATTTCGGTATGTGGCCATTCAATGGCTTGTAACTTTTTTGTTACATGAGATATCTCGGCCAAATGTGGCTCCTTTTTTTCCCACATCTAGGCAGTCGTAACGTCACGCAGTCGTAACGTCACCCAGGAATCCTAGGTTGCTGTAGGGTGTGAGAGAAAATAACAAAAAGGGCGGAAAATGTGGGTTTTTTTCCAAAAATGCCAATAAACTGATGTACAAAGTAGCCTGTGTTTTTTTCCTTGTAAGTGCTAGGAACAAATGGTTTGCTGTGCTGAATTCCCCAATTTCCTGGCTTCCAAGAACAGGTTGAGTGGAAATGCAAAAAAATTATTTTGATGTGGTTATCAACCGTTTTGTGAGAGGTAGGAGATTTTGGCCATTTTTGCCAATTGGACATGCATGGACGTAATGGAAGAAAAGGGTAGCAAAGCCGATTTGGAGGAAGGAAAGGCATATATTTCTGAAAAGTAGACAAAATTCCAAGTTTAGGAAGGGGTGATTTGCGTAGGTCAGGCAACAACTAGGTAGGGGAAACTGCCATAGATTGGGGGAAAAGCAGGAAAATGACCGAAAAAAAGGTATGTGTTGGACATGGTTGGCTTGGTACGGCAATGGCTTCTATGAATTTTGAGAAAAGCAATGCACCGCTACATTCACCCAACACTTGCAGTTAGGAGAGCACACATTTTTTGTAGTGTTTTACAAAACAAGCAATGCCACAAGCCAAACACTGAGCCATGGTACACAGGAGTTTTACGCTCACGGCCTGAACAGACGCACTTAGCATGTGTAAATCGGGAAAACCAATGTGGTGAGTGTGATGCTGGAAATGCATCGGAGGGACAGGGCCTCCGTATCCTTGTCCTTTACTGCTTTTTATCATGTGTTCTGCCGTGTTTTCCGCGCAGGAGTTCATGTGTCACTACTGGCGGTGCAGCTCTCTCTCTTTTGGTTTGGGGAACGGACCCGTGGGATACCCTTATGGCACCCATGGGTGGGGGTACAACCCTGTGCCCCTAGTGTATGTTTTTGGGCACCTGTGGGTGGCCCGCAGAGCAGCTTATGGGCTGGTGGCAGCTCCATGCTGAATTTGACAGGTGCGCGGAGTATCCTCTATTTTGGGGATACCCCGGCCCTGCCATTGGGATCAGTTGATTCCTGATGGAAAACAAGATGCCCCCTGTGGCCTCTTGCTTTCTATTACCTATTACCTTGTTTTCCCAAAGTCCTGGGAAGCCCTGACTCTGTCCCTTCCCCCTGACTGGCTGTTGGGTGGAAATGCCATACATGGTGTTGTTGTGAAGATCCGGCCAGACTAGCTGGAGCCTTCCCAGTGATGTATGTTGTGGGTACCTCCTGTGGGTGGGACCCGGGTGAATAGAGTGTGTGACGAATAGGCATTCTGTGTTGTGGATGTCTAGTATCTGGTGGTTGACACAATGACTGAGACAGCCCTGCCCGAAACCGGTATGAATGCAGTTTGGAGTGTTGAATGGCTCGGTACTTGTCCCAATACACATAACTTGTTGTGAGTGTCTGGAGAGAAGTGAATGGCCTGAATACCTTGTGTGCCTGATTGGCTGCCTGCCTGCATGAATGCCCTTAGTCGTGATTGGATGCTTGAGTGTGACCCAGCGGAATGAATGGGAGATCAACAGTATATCTGGGGACCTCTCACTGCTAGGAATCGTGTTCAGAAGCTGAAGTCCACTACGACGAGTAACTGGAGTAACTGAAGCTTGACCTTGAAGCCCTACTGGATGAGAAGAATTGCTGTTGCTCTCCTTCACAATCTGAAAGCTGCTGTGCCTCCAAGGACTGACCCAGAGAGGACCTGGTAAGGCGCCCTCTTCCCGAGCTATGAGGGACCATCGTGCACCAGCTGATCTTTGCCAAAGCGCCCTGGTAGACAGACCTTCGACAGGCTGCCGACCCGAGACGGGGAAAGCCGGGGAATCTCAAAGAAGAAGCACTTGGACTGTTGTCTGCCACTGTCGACGACCGCCATCGCCGACCGGAGCCGCCGTGCTCCCATTTGCCTAAGAACTTCATTTGATCATCGGACGCTCTCGTCTGCATTGTCGCCCGCTTTATCCCGCTGGAGAAGGCCCGACCTTCGATTCGCCGAGGAGCATCCGCCGGTGGGTTTCCCACCACCTAAGGACCACAGAGACGCCGACGACTCAACGCCCTTGCTGGGCCACAGTTCTTCATCATCTCTTTGCGGTCCAGAACTATCGTCACCGAGGTGCCCCGCACGCCTCTTCCTTGCAGGACGCCAATGCTCTGTCGTCGACGAGCACCACTAGGAACGAAGCTGCCACTTCACGGCCGTAGTTCAACCTGTTCGCCGTCGGATGTTCGACGACCCGTGACTCCTGCCTTAAAGGGAGGGCACTCAAGAAGGGCCGTCGATTCCCCGACACTGAACGCTGAGTTCCTCGATGCCTCTCGACGATCCGTGGCTCCTGCTTTAAAGGGAGTCACTCAAGAAGGATCAGTCGACGCATCTTCAGAGAACTCTACCCCACCAGGTACATTGGGGGGGTAAAACCTTAATAGGAGGAAATAAGACTACCGTTTCGACCATTTTACGTTCCTGCCTATCTCTGTTGCTGGTTTCCTCGTTATTGATCTGTGTGACATTTTAACTGTACAGTTGATGCACTTTAATGAGATTTGATAACATTGGTGGTACCACTTTAGAATTGTATATATTTATCATTGTTGACTTCCGAGTACAAAGTGCGTTATTGTGATCGTGTACATACCTTTGAATATTAATTATATAAAGACTGTGTTTTCAGTAATACAGTGTGTGGACATTCCTTTGTGAGGGTTCGGGGACTACACTGTACTTAAGAACCAGCCCGCATCACCTCCTGAGAAGCTAGGCCTTGATTGCTCGTCCATTGCTACCAATAGAGAATCTTGGCTGGGGTCCTCTGTCCCTCTACCACATAGAGAGCGGAAGTACAGACACCCCCTACCAGTCTTTACAGTGAGGAACGGCAAGCATACATTTTCTGAAAGAGCACAGAAAGACCTTTTCAAGGGTAGGTGACTTGTGCAGGTTACAAAAGAGTATGGTGCCTAAAGCAGCGACGAAATGTAGGTCACATTTGGGAAATGAAAGGGTTGTGTGACAAAGGGCACCAGCAAATGGGCCAAAACGTTATGAAAATCACACAAACACAACACATGGCCTACCATCCAGCGTTTCCACAGGTGTCCCGATGAAAACGGTACCTCACATGTGTGGGTGCACCTACCTGGCTGCCAAGGGGAAAAGCCTAAAACACAAGTAACCCCAAGTCTGTTTTGAGACCGGAATTTCAGACGCTCTGGCGACCGGCACACCATACAGATATGGGCCTCGGGTGTCCAAGCCACCAAGGAAAACAGGGAACCCCATGCATTTCCGAAAAGAAGACACCCGTGGGAATCCAGAGGTATGATTTGGGCAAATCGCCCCAGAATGTATTAACCAGACACCCCCGCAAAGTCTGAAATGTGGGAAAAAAAACACATTTTCCGCACATTTCTCTTGGCTCACCCATCGAAACACGCCCCCAACAACACATGGCCTACCGTCCCGCGTTCCCACAGGTGTCCAGATGAAAACGGTACCTCACACGTGTGGGTGCACCTACCTGGCCGCCAAGGGGAAAGCCTAAAACACAAGTAACGCCAAGTCTGTTTTCAGACCGGAATTTCAGACGCTCTGCCGACCGGCACACCATACAGATATGGGCCTCGGGTGTCCAAGCCACCAAGGAAAACAGGGAACCCCATGCATTTCCGAAAAGAAGACACCCGTGGGAATCCACAGAGGTATGATTTGGGCAAATCGCCCCAGAATGTATTACCCAGACACCCCCGCAAAGTCTGAAATGTGGGAAAAAAAACACATTTTCCGCACATTTCTCTCGGCTCACCCATCGAAACACGCCCCCAACAACACACGGCCTACCGTCCCACGTTCCCCCAGGTGTCCAGATGAAAACGGTACCTCACACGTGTGGGTGCACCTACCTGGCCGCCAAGGGGAAAGCCTAAAACACAAGTAACGCCAAGTCTGTTTTCAGACCGGAATTTCAGACGCTCTGCCGACCGGCAAAACATGCAGATATGGGCCTCAGGTGTCCAAGCCACCAAGGAAAACAGGGAACCCCATGCATTTCCGAAAAGAAGACACCCGTGGGAATCCACAGAGGTATGATTTGGGCAAATCGCCCCAGAATGTATTACCCAGACACCCCCGCAAAGTCCGAAATGTGGGGAAAAAAACGCATTTTCCGGACATTTCGCTCGGCTCACCCATGGAAACACGCCCCCAACAACACATGGCCTACCGTCCTGCGTTCCCACAGATGTCCCGATGAAAACGGTACTCAAATGTGTGGGTGCACCTACCTGGCCGCCAAGGGGAAAGCCTAAAACACAAGTAACCCCAAGTCTGTTTTCAGACCGGAATTTCAGACGCTCTGGCGACCGGCACACCATACAGATATGGGCCTCGGGTGTCCAAGCCACCAAGGAAAACAGGGAACCCCATGCATTTCCGAAAAGAAGACACCCGTGGGAATCCACAGAGGTATGATTTGGGCAAATCGCCCCAGAATGTATTAACCAGACACCCCCGCAAAGTCTGAAATGTGGGGAAAAAAACACATTTTCCGCACATTTCTCTTGGCTCACCCATCGAAACACGCCCCCAACAGCACATGGCCTACCGTCCCGCGTTCCCACAGGTGACCAGATGAAAACGGTACCTCACACGTGTGGGTGCACCTACCTGGCCGCCAAGGGGAAAGCCTAAAACACAAGTAACGCCAAGTCTGTTTTCAGACCGGAATTTCAGACGCTCTGCCGACCGGCACACCATACAGATATGGGCCTCGGGTGTCCAAGCCACCAAGGAAAACAGGGAACCCCATGCATTTCCGAAAAGAAGACACCCGTGGGAATCCACAGAGGTATGATTTGGGCAAATCGCCCCAGAATGTATTACCCAGACACCCCCGCAAAGTCTGAAATGTGGGAAAACAAAAACATTTTCCGCACATTTCTCTCGGCTCACCCATCGAAACACGCCCCCAACAACACATGGCCTACCGTCCCGCGTTCCCACAGGTGTCTAGATGAAAACGGTACCTCACACGTGTGGGTGCACCTACCTGGCCGCCAAGGGGAAAGCCTAAAACACAAGTAACGCCAAGTCTGTTTTCAGACCGGAATTTCAGACGCTCTGCCGACCGGCAAAACATGCAGATATGGGCCTCAGGTGTCCAAGCCACTAAGGAAAACAGGGAATCCCATGCATTTCCGAAAAGAGGACACCCGTGAGAATCCGCAGAGGTATGATTTGCGCACATCGCCCCAGAATTTATTACCCAGACAACCCCGCAAAGTCCGGAATGTGAGAAAAAAAATGCATTTTCTGCACATTTCGCTCAACTCACCCATCGAAATACGCCCCCAACAACACATGGCCTACCGTTCCACATTCCCACAGGTGTCCCGATGAAAACAGTACCTCACATGTGTGGGTGCACCTACCTGGCCACCAAGGGGAAAGCCTAAAACACAAGTAACCCCAAGTCTGTTTTCAGACCGGAATTTCAGACGCTCTGCCGACCGGCAAAACATACAGATATGGGCCTCGGGTGTCCAAGCCACTAAGGAAAACAGAGAACCCCATACATTTCCGAAAAGAGGACACCCGTGGGAATCCGCAGAGGTATGATTTGGGCAAATGGCCCCAGAATTTATTACCCAGACACCCCCGCAAAGTCCGAAATGTGGGGAAAAAACGCATTTTCCGCACATTTCGCTCGGCTCACCCATGGAAACACGCCCCCAACAACACATGGCCTACTGTCCTGCGTTCCCACAGATGTCCCGATGAAAACGGTACCTCACATGTGTGGGTGCACCTACCTGGCCGCCAAGGGGAAAGCCTAAAACACAAGTAATCCCAAGTCTGTTTTCAGACCGGAATTTTAGACACTCTGCCGACCGGCACAACATACAGATATGGGCCTCGGGTGTCCAAGCCACCAAGGAAAAGAGGGAACCCCATGCATTTCCAAAAAGAGGACACCGGTGGGAATCCGCAGAGGTATGATTTGCGCACATCGCCCCAGAATTAATACCCAGACCCCCCCGCAAATTCCGGAATGTGGGAAAAAAAACGCATTTTCCGCACATTTCGCTCAGCTCACCCATCGAAACACGCCCCCAACAACACATGGCCTACCGTCCCGCATTCCCACAGGTGTCCCAATGAAAATGGTACCTCACATGTGTGGGTGCACCTACATGGCCGCCAAGGGGAAAGCCTAAAACACAAGTAACCCCAAGTCTGTTTTCAGACCTGAATTTCAGACTCTCTGCCGACCGGCAGAACATACAGATATGGGCCTCGGGTGTCCAAGCCACCAAGGAAAACAGGGAACCCCATGCATTTCCGAAAAGAGGACGCCCGTGGGAATCCACAGAGGTATGATTTGTGCACATCTCCCAGAATTTATTACCCAGACACCCCCGCAAAGTCCAAAATGTGGGAAAAAAACGCATTTTCCGCACATTTCGCCCGGCTCACCCATCGAAACACGCCCCCAACAACACATGGCCTACCGTTCCGCATTCCCACAGGTGTTCCGATGAAAACAGTACCTCACATGTGTGGGTGCACCTACCTGGCGGCCAATGGGAAAGCCTAAAACACAAGTAACCCCAAGTCTGTTTTCAGACCGGAATTTCAGACTCTCTGCCGACCGGCACAACATACAGCTATGGGCCTCGGGTGACCAAGCCACCAAGGAAAACAGGGAACCCCATGCATTTCTGAAAAGAGGACACCCGTGGGAATCCACAGAGGTATGATTTGTGCACATCTCCCAGAATTTATTACCCAGACACCCCCGCAAAGTCCAAAATGTGGGAAAAAAACGCATTTTCCGCACATTTCGATCGGCTCACCCATCGAAACACGCCCCCAACAACACATGGCCTACCGTTCCGCATTCCCACAGGTGTTCCGATGAAAACGGTACCTCACATGTGTGGGTGCACCTACCTGGCCGCCAAGGGGAAAGCCTAAAACACAAGTAACCCCAAGTCTGTTTTCAGACCGGAATTTCAGACGTTCTGCCGACCGGCAAAACATACAGATATGGGCCTCGGGTGTCCAAGCCACAAAGGAAAACAGGGAACCCCACGCATTTCCGAAAGAGGACACCCGTGGGAATCTGCAGAGGTATGATTTGGGCAAATGGCCCCAGAATTTATTACCCAGACACCCCTGCAAAGTCCGAAATGTGGGGAAAAAAACACATTTTCCGCACATTTCGCTCGGCTCACCCATCGAAACACGCCCCCAACAACACATGGCCTACTGTGCTGCGTTCCCACAGGTGTCCCGATGAAAACAGTACCTCACATGTGTGGGTGCACCTACCTGGCCGCCAAGGGGAAAGCCTAAAACACATGTAACCCCAAGTCTGTTTTCAGACCGGAATTTTAGATGCTCTGCCGACCGGCACACCATACAGATATGGGCCTTGGGTGTCCAAGCCACCAAGGAATACAGGGAACCCCATGCATTTCCAAAAAGAGGACACCCGTGGGAATCCGCAGAGGTATGATTTGTGCACATCGCCCCAGAATTTATTACCAAGACACCCCCGCAAAGTCCGAAATGTGGGGAAAAAAACACATTTTCCGCACATTTCGCTCGGCTCACTCATCGAAACACGCCCCCAACAACACATGGCCTACTGTGCTGCGTTCCCACAGGTGTCCGGATGAAAACAGTACCTCACATGTGTGGGTGCACCTACCTGGCCGCCAAGGGGAAAGCCTAAAACACAAGTAACCCCAAGTCTGTTTTCAGACCGGAATTTTAGACGCTCTGCCGACCGGCACAACATACAGATATGGGCCTCGGGTGTCCAAGCCACCAAGGAAAACAGGGAACCCCATGCATTTCCAAAAAGAGGACACCCGTGGGAATCCACAGAGGTATGATTTGTGCACATCTCCCAGAATTTATTACCCAGACACCCCCGCAAAGTCCAAAATGTGGGAAAAAAACGCATTTTCCGCACATTTCGCTCGGCTCACCCATTGAAACACGCCCCCAACAACACATGGCCTACCGTTCCGCATTCCCACAGGTGTTCCGATGAAAACGGTACCTCACATGTGTGGGTGCACCTACCTGGCGGCCAATGGGAAAGCCTAAAACACAAGTAACCCCAAGTCTGTTTTCAGACAGGAATTTCAGACTCTCTGCCGACCGGCACAACATACAGCTATGGGCCTCGGGTGACCAAGCCACCAAGGAAAACAGGGAACCCCATGCATTTCTGAAAAGAGGACACCCGTGGGAATCCACAGAGGTATGATTTGTGCACATCTCCCAGAATTTATTACCCAGACACCCCCGCAAAGTCCAAAATGTGGGAAAAAAACGCATTTTCCGCACATTTCGCTCGGCTCACCCATCGAAACACGCCCCCAACAACACATGGCCTACCGTTCCGCATTCCCACAGGTGTTCTGATGAAAACGGTACCTCACATGTGTGGGTGCACCTACCTGGCCGCCAAGGGGAAAGCCTAAAACACAAGTAACCCCAAGTCTGTTTTCAGACCGGAATTTCAGACGCTCTGCCGACCGGCAAAACATACAGATATGGGCCTCGGGTGTCCAAGCCACCAAGGAAAACAGGGAACCCCATGCATTTCCGAAAGAGGACACCCGTGGGCATCTGCAGAGGTATGATTTGGGCAAATGGCCCCAGAATTTATTACCCAGACACCCCCGCAAAGTCCGAAATGTGGGGAAAAAAACACATTTTCCGCACATTTCGCTCGGCTCACCCATCGAAACACGCCCCCAACAACACATGGCCTACTGTGCTGCGTTCCCACAGGTGTCCCGATGAAAACAGTACCTCACATGTGTGGGTGCACCTACCTGGCCGCCAAGGGGAAAGCCTAAAACACAAGTAACCCCAAGTCTGTTTTCAGACCGGAATTTCAGACGCTCTGCCGACCGGCACACCATACAGATATGGGCCTCGGGTGTCCAAGCCACCAAGGAAAACAGGGAACCACATGCATTTCCAAAAAGAGGACACCCGTGGGAATCCGCAGAGGTATGATTTGCGCACATCGCCCCAGAATTCATTACCCAGAAACCCCTGCAAAGTCCGAAATGTGGGAAAATAAACGCATTTTCCGCATATTTCGCAAGGCTCACCAATCGAAACACGCCCCCAACAACACATGGCCTACCGTCCCACGTTCCCACAGGTGTCCCGATGAAAACGGTACCTCACATGTGTTGGTGCACCTACCTGGGTGCGAAGGAATAAGGCTAATCCACTGCTATCCCTCCCAAACGGTTTGGGGAGCCAACCTACAGATTTAGGCCTGGGGTGTTGCAGCCACCAAGAGAAACAGGAACCCCCATGCATTTGCGAAAAGAAGACATCCGTGGGAATCCGCAGAGGTATGATTTGCACAAATCGCCCCAGAATTTATCACCCAGACACCCCTGCAAAGTCCGAAATGTGGGAAAATAAACGCATTTTCCGCACATTTCGCTCGGCTCACCCATCGAAACACACCCTCAACAACACATGGCCTACCGTCCCACGTTCCCACAGGTGTCCCGATGAAAACGGTACTGCACATGTGTGGGTGCACCTTCCGGGGGCGCAAAAGAAAAAGGGTAACCCACTGGTAACCCCAAGCCTTTCGCCACTGCCCATTTTGTTCATGTGGGCAACCTACAGATTTGGGCCTAGGGTGTCGAAGTCACCAAGGAAAACAGAGAACCCCATGCATGTCCCAAAAGAGGACACCCGTGGGAATCCACAGAGGTCTGCCTTGCGCAAATTGCCCCAGTTTTTATTAGCCACAATCCCCGACAAAATGTGATATTTGGTGGGGAAAAAACACAATGTTCACTTTGTCTGGGGTTCTTTGAAATAAATTCTGGGCCGCTTCACGCCAGTCAGGCCTCTACTCATTCCCATGGGTGTTCTCTTTTGGGAAATGCATGGGGTTCCCTGTTTTCCTTGCTGGCTTCGACACCCTAGGCCCAAATCTGTAGGTTGCCCACATGAACAAATTGTGCTGTGGCAAAAGGCTTGGGGTTACCAGCGGGTTACCCTTTTGCTTTTGTGCCCCCGGTAGGTGCACCCACACATGTGAGGTACCTTTTTCGTTGGGATACCTGTGGGAACGCGAGAAGGTATGACATCTGTTGTTGGCGACGTGTTTCGGTGAGTGGACACAGGGAAATGTCTCTGAAATTGGCTGGAAATGAAGACAATTCTCAGGCATTTTGCTCTGGCCACCCACCGAAACACACCGCCAACAACCCATGGCCTACCTTCCCGCGTCCCTACATGTGTCCCGATGAAAACAGTACCTCACATGTGTGGGTGCACCTACCGGGGGCACAAAAGGAAAAGGGTAACCCACTGGGAACCCCAAGCCATTCGCCACTGCCCATTTTGTTCATGTGGGCAACCTACACATTTCGGCCTGGGGTGTCGAAGCCATCAAGGGAAACAGGGAACCCCATGCATTTCCCAAAAGAGGACACCCGTGGGAATCCACAGAGGTCTGCCTTGCACAAATTGCCCCAGGCTTTATTAGCCACAATCCCTGACAAAGTGTGATATTTGGTGGGGAAAAAATACAATGTTCACTTTGTCTGGGATTCTGGGTAATAAATTTCGTGGCCGCTTCGCGCAAGTCAAACCTCTGTGCATTTGCACGGGTGTCCTCTTTTGGTAAATGCATGGGGTTCCCTGTTTTCCTTTCTGGATTCGACACCCTAGCCCAAATCTGTAGGTTGCCCACATGAACAAATTGTGCTGTGGCGAAAGGCTTAGGGTTACCAGCGGGTTACCCTTTTCCTTTTGCCTCCCCGGTAGGTGCACCCACACATGTGAGGTACCTTTTTTGTCGGGACACCTGTGGGAACGCGAGAAGGTATGACATCTGTTGTTGGCGATGTGTTTCGGTGAGTGGACACAGGGAAATGTCTCTGAAATTGGCTGGGAATGCAGACAATTCTCAGAAATTTCGCTCTGGCCACCCAACGAAACACACCGCCAACAACACGTGGCCTACCTTCCCACGTCCCCACACGTGAACCGATGAAAACGGTACCTCACATGTGTGGGTGCACCTACCGGGGCGCAAAAGGAAAAGGGTAACACACTGGAAACCCCAAGCCTTTCGCCACTGCCCATTTTGTTCTTGTGGGCAACCTACAGATTTCGGCCTAGGGTGTCAAAGCCAGCAAGGGAAACAGGGAACCCCATGCATTTCCCAAAAGAGGACACCCGTGGGAATCCACAAAGGTCTGCCTTGCACAAATTGCCCCAGTTTTTATTAGCCACAATCCCCGACAAAGTGTGATATTTGGTGAAGAAAAAACACAATGTTCACTTTGTCTGTGGTTCTGGGTAATAAATTATGGGCCGCTTCACACAATTCAGACCTCTGTGCATTCGCACGGGTGTCCTCTTTTGGGAAATGCATGGGGTTCCCTGTTTTCCTTGCTGGCTTCGCCACCCTAGGCCCAAATCTGTAGGTTGCCCACATGAACAAATTGTGCTCTGGTGAAAGGCTTAGGGTTACCAGCGGGTTACCCTTTTCCTTTTGCGTCCCCGGTAGGTGCACCCACACATGTGAGGTACCTTTTTCATCGGGACACCTGTGGGAACGCGAGAAGTACGACATCTGTTATTGGCGACATGTTTCGGTGAGTGGACACATTGAAATGTCTCTGAAATTGGCTGGAAATGCAGACAATTCTCAGACATTTCACTTTGGCCACCCACCGAAACACATGGCTAACAACACGTGGTCTACCTTCCCGCGTCCCCACATGTGTTCCGATGAAAACGATACCTCACATGTGTGGGTGCACCTACCGGGGGTGCAAAAGGAAAAGGGTAACCCACTGTGAACCCCAAGCCTTTCGCCACTGCCCATTTTGTTCATGTGGGCAACCTATAGATTTCGGCCTAGGGTGTCGAAGCCAGCAAGGGAAACAGGGAACCCCATGCATTTCCCAAAAGAGGACATCCGTGGGAATCCACAGAGGTCTGCCTTGCACAAATTGCCCCAGTTTTTATTAGCCACAATCCCCGACAAATTGTGATATTTGGTGGGGAAAAAACACAATCTTCACTTTGTCTGGGGTTCTGGGTAATAAATTCTCAGCCGCTTCGCACAAGTCAGACCTCTGTGCATTTGCACGGGTGTCCTCTTTTGGGAAATGCATGGGGTTCCTTGTTTTCCATTCTGGCTTCGACACCCTAGGCCCAAATCTGTAGGTTGCCCACATGAACAAATTGTGCTGTGGCGAAAGGCTTGGGGTTACCAGCGGGTTACCCTTTTCCTTTTGCGCCCCCGGTAGGTGCACCCACACATGTGAGGTACCTTTTTCGTCTGGACACCTGTGGGAACCGAGAAGGTATGACATCTGTTGTTGGGGACGTGTTTCAGTGAGTGGACACAGGGAAATGTCTCTGAAATTGGCTGAAAATGAAGACAATTCTCAGACATTTTGCTCTGGCCACTCACCGAAACACACCGCCAACAACACATGGCCTACCTTCCCGCATCCCCACACGTGTCCCGATGAAAACGGTACCTCACATGTGTGGGTGCACCAACCGTGGGTGCAAAAGGAAAAGGGTAACCCACTGGTAACCCCAAGCCTTTCGCCACTGCCCATTTTGTTCATGTTGGCAACCTACAGATTTGGGCCTAGGGTGTCGAAGCCAGCAAGGAAAACAGGCAAGCCCATGCATTTTCCAAAAGAGGACACCCGTGGGAACCCACACATGGCAAAATTGGAAGGGCGGCCCATCTCATGTAGCCCTCCCCAGGGGCAGATAATGGGGGGGCTGTCCTGCACTCCTCCCTGGGCTCAGGCGTCCGTTCCTAGGACCAGATATCTGGTCCCAGGGAGGGCTGCATGACATGGCACCCACTCCATTGTGACTAGGGGGGAGGGGGTCAATGCCCCCATCCCATTACAAACTTCTCAGACTCTTTGGGGTGCCCCACTTCCCCCCCTAAAAAGCGTTCCACCATTTTCCATTTTTTTCTTTGTTTACAAAACTTGCCTTGCTGCAGAGGGGCACATTGGTGTGCCAATCTGGCCCCGGGGTGCCCAAACCTTACTGCCCCACCCACTGGGGGGCCTGTCCCACCATTTTTGGGGGCCCTTTCCCCCCTCACCCCAAATGAGTGGCAGGGGCACCTCATGCAGGCTGCGTGAGGTACACCCACGCTCCATTTGGGGTGGGAGGGAGGGGGACCCCAAAAATGGTGGGACAGGCCCCCCAATGCATGGGGAAGTAGGGTTTGGGCACCCTGGGGGCAGATTGGCACACTAATGTGCCCATCTGCGCCAAGCGAAGTTGGGTAAACAAAGAAAATAATACAAAATCGTAGGCTGCTTTTTAGGGGGGCTGAGGGACACCCTAAATTGGCAGTGAATGTTATACTGCAACGGGGGTGGTACTCTCCCCCCACCCCAAATGGAGGGCCCTGCCTCATGCAACCCTCCCTGGGGGCATATATCTGCTCCCAGGAAGGGGCATCTGACCCCTGGGCGGGATGCATGAGGTGGGCCCCCCCATCTGACGCCAGGGAGGGATGCATGAGGTGGGGCCCTCCATTTGGGGTGGGGGGAGAGGGCCACCCACCGTTACAGTAGAACATTCCCCGGCAATGTAGGGTGCCCCTCAGCCCCCCCTAAAAAGCAGCCTACGATTTTGTATTATTTTCTTTGTTTACCCAACTTCGCTTGGCGTAGATGGCCACATTAGTGTGCCAATATGCCCCCAGGGTGCCCAAACCCTACTGCCCCATCTATTGGGGGGCCTGTCCCACCATTTGTGGTGGCCCTCTCCTCACCCACCCCGAACGGGGGGGGCACATCATGCAGCCCTTCCTAGGAGGCTCAGGGAGGGCTGCATGAGGTGTCCCCCCCAGCCATTTGGGGTGGGGGGGAGAGGGCCACCACAAAAGGTGGGACAGGCCCCCCAATAGATGGGGCAGTAGGGTTTGGGCACCCTGGGGGCAGATTGGCACACTAATGTGGCCATCAGCTCCAAGTGAAGTTGGGTAAACAAAAAAATAATACAAAATCGTAGGCTGCTTTTTAGGGGGGGCTAAGGGGCACCCTTCATTACCAGCAAATGTTCTACTGGAACGGGGGGTGGCCCTCTCCCTCCCCACCCCAAATGGAGGGCCCCACCTCATGCATCCCTCCCTGGCATCAGATAGGGGGGCCCCACCTCATGCATCCCTCCCTGGGGTCAGATGCCCCTACCTAGGAGCAGATATCTGCCCCCAGGGAAGGTTACAAGGGGTACCCCCCTTTCTACTTCGGTTGGGGGGGAGGCCCATCCCCCCTTTCATTCAGTAAAAAATCCATGGTGGCTAGTGACTTCACGCTAGTGGCTTTACGCACGCCGACGTGAAACTGAAGGTAATCCAGCCCGCTGGCAGTGAGGGGAGACCTCCCCCTCACATAGCCCCGGGATTGGATTACAGCTTTGCTCGATCCCTGCGTTGCAGGAATCGAGCAAAGCAGAGTGCCAAAACCGACGAGCCGGCTCCTCAGTGGCAACCTGGAATGCTTTCCACTGATGAGCCGGCTCGTCGGTGGCACCTAAAGGGTTAAAGGGCGAACCTTAGATTGGGTAGCTGACTACAATTGTACTGCTACTATCACCTCCATCTCGCCACTAGTGTGGACAGATCATTCCTTGTGTCCTTCACTCTTTCAACCACCAGATCCCCTCCCACGCTTACTCAAATGGCCCCACCTTGTCCAACTAGAAATAAAAAGAATATTACCATAGACAAAGTGATCCCGGCCATTCTCTCCACACTGAATTCATTTTCCAACATCCTAGACCCTGACACCTTGGTCCATGAATATAATAAAATTATGCTCACCACATTGGACAAGATCGCACCCCTCAAAGTGAGACCAAGTAAACCCAAAGCTCACTTAAATAAGTGGTTTACTCCACACTTTAGGGACTTATGTCTCCTAAAAAGAAAATGTGAATCCTCTTGGAGACTATGCCCGTCCATTGAAAACAAGGCCAGTCTAGCCTCTATCTCTTCACAATACAAAAATGAAATCTGCATGGCCAAACAAAACTCCTACAACGAGCGGATTGCTAACTCTAACTCAATTATGAGGGAACTATTTACCATACTAAAAGAACTAGAGTCTCCGATCCCTATACCCGATATCTGCATTAAAAATAAAACTTGGTGCTCAGATATTCAAAATGCTCTAGGCAACAAAGTTAAGATAAACCATAAAAAAGACTCCTTGAACACACAGCATTCCCCTAATACCCCAGATCCCAGCGATACACCCCCCACCATGGTCACCAGATTCAGTTTCAGTAAAACCACCAGCCTAGAGGTAGAGAAAGTTATCTTATCTCTCAAACCTTCTAACTGCAAAGGTGACCTCTGTCCAGCACAAATTATAAAAGATGCCACCAGAAACCTGTCCCCATTTATATCCAGTCTGATTAATGCCTCCTTCACCTCTGGCACCATCCCTCCCAACCAAAACAATCATGGGTACTTCCCCTCCTAAAGAAACAAACCCTAGATTCACTTATCCCCACCAACTACCGTCCCATCACAATGGTTCCCTTCCTTCTTAAAATTCTAGATAAGGTTGCGTACATACAGATCCAAACATTTCTTGAATCACATAAACTCCTGGGAATAAGACAATCTGGTTTTCGCCCATTACACGGGACAGAAACCGCCCTGATCAATTTAAAAACACAGATTGATGAGCTGAGAGACAAGGGCAAAACTGCCCACCTCCTACTCTTAGATCTTTCAGCTGCATTTGATCTTGTGGATCACAAGGTCTTGTGTAATCATTTGGATTCAGCAGCCCACTTTTCCACAGAACCCATCAAATGGATTGAATCATTCTTGAGTGAGAGAACCATGAGGTTTTTCTCACCCTCAGCTGCAGCGGATCCCATCCCCATCACGTGTGGTGTACCCCAGGGCTCCTGTGTCTCCCCCACCCTGTACAACATATTCACAAACCTTTGTTCGATGATCTGGATCTTCTGGGTATCACCTACACTAACTATGCAGATGATACGCAGATTCTCCTCCCTTTCTCTGGGGATTATGGCAAGGATTTGGCGTTGGTGAATAGGATATATCTCATCATCCAGGCATGGATGGCCACACATGGACGATGTCTGAATGATGAGAAGGCAGAGCTGATTATCCTGGGTACCCATTCCAATATCAACAAATTACGCTGTGAATACTCTGCATTCACTATAGATGGAAACATCATTAAAGTAACTCAGGAAGTACAAACTTTAGGCTTCTATCTCGATTAGACTATGTCCTTTGGCAAACAAGTGAAATCCCTGGCCTCCACTACTGCTTACACCTGTAAGCTTATCAGGGCAAGTAACCAGTTTCTGTCAAATAACAGCTGCATGATCTTAGCCAGAGCACTAATACTATCTAGATTAGACTATTGCAATGCGCTATACAGTGGTGCTAATAAAGCTATCACCCAGAGGTTACAAACCCTTCAAAATAATGCTTTAAGATCGGCACTAGGTATAAACAAAAGAGAACACATCTCTGCCATTAGTAGGCAATACAAATGTCTCTCTACCCACAATAAAATGTTGCTAGAAATTGCCTCCCTGACCCACAAAGCGCTAAATAATGCCGCCCCAAGTTACCTATCAGACACATTAAAGAGAAGAATGACCATCAGGCTGACCAGATCTGGTAATGCGAACTGCCTTGTGGTGCCAAGATACAGACTCACTAAGGTTGGAGGTAACAGCTTCCCTGTGAAGGCCACTAAACTCTGGAACTCCTTGCCGTACGAGCTTAGAGCAGACCTACCCTACTTACAGTTCAGAAAAAATGACATTAACCTGCTTAACTCCATTGACCACTAACCTGCTCTCCTCTCACACTATTTAGCCCTACCTCTCCTCTACTTAGACTGCTCTCTCTAGGACCTGTTTGTATACAATTATACCTGTCAGTATTTCAACTGTATTCATACTTGTAAATATAATATATTCTTTGTTGGTTGACTGTAATAACTTGACTAATTGTAACCCTTTAAGCTGTGCATTTTCTTACTGCTGCGCCCTGTTACCCTCGGGTCTTGCGCACATTAAAAATAAACAAACAGCCAAATTGTTTATAACGTACTCAAAAACGAGACCTTCTAGAGATTATTGTATATAGAACATGATAATAAATAGATCCAATGTGTCAAATTTTCAACAAGGTAATATTCATAAATAAATTCAAATATTGAGTTCCAATGTTCTTAAAAAAATAATTCTTTTAATGGAAGACCCAACACGTTTCGAGCTTATACGCTCTTCATCAGGGGTTCATCTTGTGTGCTCAGTACAAACTGCTATCTAATAATAGAAAAACAATTTCAATCAACTCGTGATGTATCAGTGTAGACACAAATATGTAATATTTCAACAATTAACATTGTTATCATGTTCTTTACACTGTACTTCACATCATCAGAAGCTTGGTAAATCACCTTGCAGGTTAATAGGTGCTGGCCTTGTGCCATATTCAAATGTGGCTGATTTGCATTTCCACAGCTGCGTCCCTGGTTATCCCTCGAGAGCTGCATTGGAAAATGTAGAGGTAATCATATGAATATGAATGTTAGACTTTTATATAAAGTATAAGACTGAACAAAACGTGCTCAAATTAGGGAAACTCTCACCTAGTCCTGATCCTGAATACAATGTGCTCCCTATGTCTTGGAATGAGCCCTATGCATGTTGCGCAGCGAACTAACATTCTAAAATAAATACAGACACATTTCTTTATGCATCGGTTTGAGCGTTACAAGAGTCTAACACAGGCTGCTGGTGTACATGGGATTAAAGATGGTAAACTTATGGTCTGTAATGGGGTCTGGTGTATGCCGTTTGTGTAAAGGAATAGGGAATAGTCTAGCTGTACCTGGTGATCCTTACGGAAAAGTCACCTGTAATGAATATTTCTATGAGGCACGGTGTCGAATGTTGCTCAATCTCATAAGAAAGGAAAAAGTATCGTCTGCTTCCAGTGCGGACAGTCGTCTGGCATGTAAGACGCAGTGCGCTACAAATTGGTAACCGCTTTGCTAGGTAACCGGTAGCTAAGAGGTGTTGATGCTTCTGATCTGATAACGTCACTACGTGCATGAGAGAAGTCGTCCCCCAATCGGTGTGTGTCAGTCCTGGTGGCTTGGTGAGACGGTAATAGCACCCGCATCTCACTACATTCAATACTGTCTCAGATGTTAAAGAATGAGTAAGTCCTACACTCAGTTCATAATAGAATACCAATTCCTGTGTATCCCAATGTGATGCCACACGTGGTCAGTTGCTTTAAATGGCCGCATCTGATGTTATGGTAGGTTTCATGGCAGATTAGCGGAAAAATAGCAAATGTCTATTCATGAGCTGAGTCCGAATGGAGTCACGTGAAGCTAAAGTCATTGGAGATTGTCTCAATTGGAGTTTGAATTCCCTATGGGTCCCCCCTAAACCCCCCCGCGCCCCACCGATTGACCAAGCTTATGATGTTACAAAGGATTTAAATCCTGTAATGACAGTACATCTTAAAGTACTCGTTATGCATACAGATGGTGAGTAAATAGTTACACATATGAGCACATTGTTTAATAGGCTAAATGTCTAAAGGTGAATAATAGAACATTACATTGACGTTGTCTAACTTACAGGGTAATTCATAGAAATTCTCACAAAAGTGGCGCACGCGACGCGCACAGCGTGCCCGTGCGAATGTCTGCGCCAGCCGCGTGCGCTAAAATCAATTTCCGCGCACAGCGTATTCATGGATTTTCGCATCCAAAACCAGCTGTGGCGCAGCATGGCGCAGCGACCCTGCAGCAGCGCCAGTTACGCCCCCAAGAACGCCCTCGCGCAAGGAAAAGCCTTCAAAATCCCCAAATAATCGCAAAGGGCTGCGCTAACCCTGGACCAGTTCACAGGGCTGGCAAACAGCAAACGCCAAGCGGGGAACGTGTATTTCAGTGGTTCGCGGGAAGTTCCACACGCGAATGTCCTGTGTACGGGTGCATCAGGGGTGTGCGGGAAGTATCACACGCAAAATCAGCAGGGTACGTGTATTTCATGGGTGCGCAGGAAGTATCACACGCGATTCCAGCATGGTATGTGTATTTCAGGAGTGCGCGGGAAGTTCCACACGCGATTCGCCCCGTGCGAGCAGGGTATGTGTATTTCAGGGGTGCGCAGGAAGCTCCACACGTGATTGGCCCCGTGCGAGCAGGGTACGTGTATTCCAGGGGTGCGCGGGAGGTTCCACACGCGATTTCAGCAGGGTACGTGTATTTCAGGGGTGCACGGGAAGTTCCACACGCGATTGGCCCCGTGCGAGCAGGGTACGTGTATTTCAGGGGTGCGCGGGAAGTTCCACACGCGATTTCAGCAGGGTACGTGTATTTCAGGGGTGCGCGGGAAGTTCCACACGCAATTTCAGCAGGGTACGTGTATTTCAGGTGTGCGCGGGAAGTTCCACACGCGATTCCATCAGGGTACGTGTATTTCAGGGGTGTGCGGAAGTTCCACACGCGATTTCAGCAGGGTACGTGTATTTCAGGGGTGCGCGGGAAGTTCCACACGCGATTGGCCCCGTGCGAGCAGTGTAGGTGTATTTCAGGGGTGCGCGGGAAGTTCCACACGCAATTTCAGCAGGGTACGTGTATTTCAGGGGACCGTGGGAAGTTCCACATGCGGTTGGCCCCGTGCGAGCAGGGTACGTGTATTTCAGGGGTGCGCGGGAAGTTCCACACGCAATTTCAGCAGGGTTCGTGTATTTCAGGGGTGCGCGGGAAGTTCCACATGCGATTTCAGCAGGGTACGTGTATTTCAGGGGTGCGTGGGAAGTTCCACACGCGATTGGCCCCGTGCGAGCAGGGTACGTGTATTTCAGGGGTGCGCGGGAAGTTCCACACGCAATTTCAGCAGGGTACGTGTATTTCAGGGGTGCGCGGGAAGTTCCACACGCAATTTCAGCAGGGTATGTGTATTTCAGGGGTGCGCGGGAAGTTCCACACGCGATTCCATCAGGGTACGTGTATTTCAGGGGTGCGCGGGAAGTTCCACACGCGATTGGCCCTGTGCGAGCAGGGTACATGTATTTCAGGGGTGCGTGGGAAGTTCCACACGCGATTGGCCCCGTGCGAGCAGGGGACGTGTATTCCAGGGGTGCGCGGGAAGTTCCACACGCAATTTCAGCAGGGTACGTGTATTTCAGGGGTGCGCGGGAAGTTGCACACGCAATTTCAGCAGGATACATGTATTTAAGGTGTGCGCGGGAAGTTCCACACGCGATTGGCCCCGTGCGAGCTGGGTGCGTGTATTCCAGGGGTGCGCGGGAAGTTCCACACGTGATTGGCCCCGTGCGAGCAGGGTACGTGCATTCCAGGGGTGCGCGGGAAGTTCCACACGCGATTTCAGCAGGGTACGTGTATTTCTGGGGTGCGCGGGAAGTTCCACACGCGATTTCAGCAGGGTACGTGTATTTCAGGGGTTCTGGGGAGTACTACACGTGAATTGGCTGTGTGGGTCCTCCCAGGTGTTCGCTCTACAACCTCCACGGCCCCTGCAGGCAGCCCACACCATGGGGGACTACCCTGCACCCCTGCTCATGTCCCGCAGGCAGCCCATCCACGATGGGCATGCCCCCCAGCCAACCCACATGTCACCTTTCACTACTGATCAACAATGCATGTCTCCCAGCACCCCCACCCCCCAGCAGTCAGGGGCACCCTCCACCAGGCCCCCACTCCTGTCTCCCTGCACCCCCACTCCCCAGCAGTTAGGGGCACCCTCCACCAGGCCCCCACTCCTGTCTCCCTGCACCCCCTATCCCCCAGCAGTCAGGGGCACCCTCCAGCAGGCTCCCACTCCTGTCTCCCAGCACCCCCACCCCCCAGCCACCAGGGGCAGCCTCCACCAGGCCCCCACTCATGTCTCCCACCACCCCCACCCCCCAGCAGTGCAGGGGCAGCCTCCACCAGGCCCCTACTCATGTCCCCCATTACCCCCACACCCCAGCAGTGCAGGGGCAGCCTCCACCAGGCCCCCACTCATGTCTCCCACCACCCCCACCCCCCAGCAGTGTAGGGGCAGGCCCCACCAGGCCCCCACTCATGTCCCCTATTACCCCCACCCCCAGCAGTGCAGGGGCAGCCCCCACCAGGCCCCCACTCATGTCCCCTATTACCCCCACCCCCCAGCAGTGCAGGGGCAGCCTCCACCAGGCCCCCACTCATGTCCCCTATTACCCCCACCCCCCAGCAGTGCAGGGGCAGCCTCCACCAGGCCCCCACCCATGTCTCCCATCACCCCCACCCCCCAGCCACCAGGGGCAGCCTCCACCAGGCCCCCACTCATGTCACCCACCACCCCCACCCCCCAGCAGTGCAGGGGCAGCCTCCACCAGGCCCCCACTCATGTCGCCCACCACCCCCACCCCCCAGCAGTGCAGGGGCAGCCTCCACCAGGCCCCCACTCATGTCTCCCACCACCCCCACCCCCCAGCAGTGCAGGTGCAGCCTACACCAGGCCCCCACCCATGTCTCCCATCACCCCCACCCCCCAGCCACCAGGGGCAGCCTCCACCAGGCCCCCACTCATGTCTCCCACCACCCCCACCCCCCAGCCACCAGGGGCAGCCTCCACCAGGCCCCCACTCATGTCTCCCACCACCCCCACCCCCCAGCAGTGCAGGGGCAGCCTCCACCAGGCCCCCACCCATGTCTCCCAACACCCCCACCCCCCAGCCACCAGGGGCAGCCCCCACCAGCCCCCCACTCATGTCTCCACCACCCTCACCCCCCAGCCACCAGGGGCAGCCTCCACCAGGCCCCCACTCATGTTTCCCACCACCCCCACCCCCCAGCAGTGCAGGGGCAGCCTCCACCAGGCCCCCACCCATGTCTCCCAACACCCCCACCCCCCAGCCACCAGGGGCAGCCCCCACCAGCCCCCACTCATGTCTCCACCACCCTCACCCCCCAGCCACCAGGGGCAGCCTCCACCAGGCCCCCACTCATGTTTCCCACCACCCCCACCCCCCAGCAGTGCAGGGGCAGCCTCCACTAAGCCCCCACCCATGTCTCCCATCACCCCCACCCCCCAGCCACCAGCAGGCCCCACCCATGTCCAACTCATGTTCCCCTGCACCCCCACCCCCCAGCACTGTGGGGCACCTGCCAGCAGGCCCCCACCCATGTCCAACTCATGTTCCCCTGCACCCCCACCCCCCAGCACTGTGGGGCACCTGCCAGCAGGACCCCACTCAAGTCCAACTCATGTTCCCCTGCACCCCCACCCCCCAGCACTGTGGGGCACCTGCCAGCAGGGCCCCACTCATGTCCAACTCATGTTCCCCAGCCAACATGTCATCACAATCTAGATCCCTGGTCCCTATGGTCAGCCTCCAAATGCAAAACACCCACCCGAGTATTGCATCCACCCACTCAGAAATGGCAATAACATGATAGAACAGCAATTGCAAGTTTGGAAACAAACACATGTCCCTCACATACACCCAATGGGTGTCAGTGAAACTCAAAACCCATATCATGATATGCATGAAACCAATTAGATGATACTACACATTGAAGTTTGATCAAAAAATATGTATTAAAGGAAACATGAATTGAATCAAAAATAAACTAACAGAAATGGGAATGTAAAAAAAGTAAAAAGAAGCACATCCGTGAAAAAATGCAAAACCAAAAATCAGAATCCAAAGGAATGGTGTCCAAAGTCACAGTCCACAAAATAAAATCCAATGGGAAATAATAATTTTTTTTTACATTTTTTTTTTTATTTGAACTTTACTCAGTGAAAACTGAGTTTTGTCAAAATCTTCTCATTCCAATCTACTTGTGTTTAAATACAAACATAAAATACCTCCCTCGAAAGGCTGGCCCGGCCTGACGCTCGAGTTTGATGTCCTTATCCATAAACCTAGTGGGCATTATTCCTGAGGATCAATGTTCCGTATCAAGGCCCTCTCAATCTTAAGGGTATTTATCTGGTTAAAAATCGCATCGATAATTTTGGCCAGAGCCTGAGTCCATCTTGTCTTTTCTCCCGAAATAAGTCTGTTCCAGATTTCATCTTCTTGGTAGATCCACATATTTTCAGCCAAAGAAGGGAGGTATGCTTTTCTATTTTCAATTGTGTAGGGACATTCAATCACGAGGTGCTTTAACGTCTCGATAGTTTGGTCGTTTTTACATAGCCGGCAAAGATTTTCAGTTCCTGCTCCTCTAATAGTTATGATCTCTCTCGTGGGGAGGAGGTTGAGCCTCGCTCTCATGACCGACGTTCTCATCTTCTTGTTTGGAAACTTGACACAATACCATAGGGCTTTTTTCCCCTTATTGAAGTTGGGGGGGAGATGTTTCAGGAGTTTATTTCCCACCGCTTCTTCTGTTGTCCCGATCCAATCCATCTCTTCCATCTTTTTTTTAATTCTTTCTGGATTTTCTTTTAGGTCATTCTCTGCACTTCCAATTCTGAACAGATCATTTTTTCTCAGTTCCACCCATTTGTTCAAGGCCACACACTTGCCTACTTCAATTTCGTCCCATATGGTGTTATAGATGGGTAGGGTGTCGGCCATGATGATTCGTCTATAAAGGCGCATGGCACTTTGATCCACCGTCGATGCTAACGATATAAGGCCCAGCTCTCTTCTTATAGCAGACATGGCGGTAGATGTAGGTAGGCCTAGGACTGTTTTCCAGAGGTGGCCTTCAAGTTTATTCCAGATGTTTCGCCGAAGATATAAAGCACACTCTGTTCCATAGGTCAAAGCCGGGACAGCTTTAGTGTTATAGAAAGTTATAGCCGGGATCAAGGAAAGTTTGCCGTACTTGCGATCCACTGCTCTGGTTTGCGTTGTTAACCTTTTCACCTTTTCCCAGAGTTGATCGACAAGACTCTTTTCTAGACCCGAACTGTCGACTTGAATCCCCAGATATTTGAAGCTGGTAACGATTTCAATTTTGGCCTCGGCCAGGGTGATCCTTAGATCTTTCATCTTTTTACTGGGAACTTTCTCGAGGACCATGATCTTTGTCTTTGCTTTATTAATTTCCAGATTGTTCTGCAGGATATACGACTCCAAGTTACGATTTTTCTTTGCAGACCCACCTTCGTCTGATCAATCACAATGATGTCATCTGCATAGAGTAGCCGTGGGATCTCCATTTTCCCAATTTTAGGGGGAAAGGATCGTACTTTTTCCTCGGACCGCTGGTAATCACCTAGGAAAGCAGTGAATAGTACCGGCGCCATCGGGCACCCCTGCTTTACTCCTCGTCTGACATTGATCTCCTCTGAAAGTAAGCCCTGGGTGTTGTTACCACATCACCACTTACCTGTCGTAGGGGGCACACCTATGGGTCCTGGCGCGCCCCATCCTGGCGCTGCTATCCCCGATACCGGCTGGGGGGACCGCGGTCTTCTGCGGCACTCGGCGCTTCCGGGGTTTCTGTGTCTCGGGATTTGCGCATGCGCGGAAGGCCGCGTTTTGTTCTTCGCGCGTGCGCAGTCCACGAGACGCTTCGGAAGCCACAAGCTTGCTTCCCAAGCCTCGTTCTGGGCACGGCAGCACTCGGGGAAAGCACGGCTTGCGTTCCAAGCCTCCCGGGTGCTGCCAGCCCTATTTAAGGGATGGAATCTTGAGACTAACCGCGTCTCAACGCTGTTTGTTTCCAGATCGTGCTTTTCGCTCCTGCAGCCTTCCGCTGCGCCCATTTCCTCCTTGTTGGATTCCTGTTCCTCCTGTTCCATCCTGTTTCCTTGGTTTTGGTCCTCCCTTCCCTTGGTTCCCTTAGGCTGCCTAGCTCTTCTCCTTCCCTCCCAGCCTTGCTTCTCTTCTGCCTTGCCTGCTGCAGCCTTCCTGTTGCCCAGCCATACTGCTATGGACTATTCCCTCCTGATCAGCCAACTTGCCTGCTGCCTTCCCTGAGCCTTGCAGCTACTGCCTCGGACTGCTCTCGTCAGACCAGCCAACTTGCCTGCTGCCTTCCTTGTGCCTTGCAGTCTCTGCCTTGGACTACCTACTCTGCTCAAGTATTGGTCCCCAGCCGTTTCCTGGAATCTTGCTACTTCTTTTGTGGACATTAGCCTTAAATCTTCAGCCTATTTTTGGGGACCTCTCAGAAGCGGGTTCCGGCATACAGTCCGCAAGCACCGGCCCTCCAGACTGCCCCGGCGCCACGAGAATCAGGGAGGTGCACGCTTGTGGCGTTGGGAGCTGGTCCACCCCTAGCCCTGTTGACACCAGGGAGAGGGCTGCACTGGTTTCTCGCGTTATATCTTCTGCAGTCATCTGTCGGACAGCCTGGCGACCTCACCACGATCAACTACCGGAAGTTCAGGTACTCAGCGCCCTAGAGACGCCATCTTTAACAGATTGAGACGCCTACCTTCTGACTCCGAGATGGATGAGGCTCAAGAACTCCGGGAGGAGATGCAAGTTCTTCGGGCCGAAATGACAGCACTCCGTCAAGAGAACATTGGTCTAAGACAGATGGTGTCACAATCCTCTGGGGAAGCACCTCAGGGAGAAGGAGCTATGTCCCAGACCACGCCCATCAAGTTTGACAGAGATTCAAGACGTGTGGTAGAGTTTTGCAACCACTGCAGAATACATTTCCTCTTTAGAGCCTCCTACTTCAATTCTGACAAAGCCAAGATAGGATATATTCTGGGAAATCTGACTGGGAATGCCCTGGCGCGGGCTGCCCCATTGGTTTCCGCCAATAGCCCCATACTCAATGACTTTGCAGCTTTTGAAAAAGCATTTTTGGAGGTTTTTCAATCACCAAATCTGGCCTCCACAGCCCAGAACCAATTGATGGATCTGAAACAAGGTTCTATGGATATAATAGCCTACATTGGTCATTTTCGTCAATTGGCAACCGACTCCCAGTGGCCTGAGATAACCCAAAAGACTTTGTTTCGAAGAGGATTGAGAGAGGAGTATAAGGACGAATTACTGCATATTCCAGAGCCAGACAACCTACAGCAATTAATTGAACAGGTTTTGCGTATAGACCACAGATTGGCAGAACGGAGGGGTGAGAGACGACGAGCTGAACGGATGTTCACAAGACCACCCAAAGCTCAGGCCGGAAATTCCGGGTCTTCGGACCCCGGTCCAGAACCCATGCAGTTGGGAGCCATTAGGGGTCCGCTCTCTGAAGCAGAACGAAAACGCAGAAGAAGTTTAAGACTTTGTTTATACTGTGGGGCTGCTGGGCATTTCTTGGGTACCTGTCCTCTATGCCCACAAAGGAAGTCGGAAAACTAGAAGGCCTGTCGTCAGTAGGAAGGGCAACGACAGGTCCAGACTCGTACTTAGTCCTTTCCAATTACAATACCTTGTTCCAGCCCATGCAACCGGCTGTTCTACTGGTTGTGAAGATCAAGCTATCATGGTTAGACAAGGAGGCAGAGGTTCTAGGCTTATTGGATTGTGGGGCCTCCGGAAATTACATAGATGAGACATTTGCAGTCTGTCATGGTATACCCCTGTTCGCCCAGAGAAGTGTCTTGCCCGTCGAGGTGATCGATGGGACCCCTTTATCTTCAGGCCCGATTCGTCAACAAACCATGTGCCTACATATCCAGATTAGAGAACATGGGGAGAGAATCGCCTTGGATGTCATCAGATCACCCTCCTATCCTGTGGTATTAGGTTTGCCCTGGCTTCTTCACCATAATCCAACCATCGATTGGGGAGCTCGCACTCTGGATTTCTCCTCTGCTCATTGTCTCCAAGATTGTTGTTTGCCCGGCGTGTCAAGAAAGGAGATCTCCTCCACACCCCTCACGAGGGGTACTGGTCCTCCTGGGTTTTGTTCCCTGTTGTCTGTCCCACAGGAATACTCCGAATTTCAAACCGTGTTTTCCGAACCCGAAGACATACCACTGCCTCCTCATTGAATCTTTGACTGTTCTATAGAACTGGCACCTGATTTTATGATACCTCATGGGAAGGTATATGCCTTGTCCCTTACTGAGAAGACGGTCCTTCAAGAATACCTGTCAGACTGCATCAGGAAGGGATACATTGCTCCCTCAAAGTCACCAGCTGGTTTCCCGCTATTTTTTGTGAAAAAGAAGGAAGGAACCCTACGACCCTGTATCGACTATCGTCAGTTAAACGATATCACACGAAAAGATAGATATCCATTGCCTTTAATTCGGAGCATCATGGAATCCCTTCGAGCTGCCCAGGTTTTCACCAAGTTGGATCTGCAGGGCGCTTATCATTTAATTCGAATTAAAGAAGGAGACGAATGGAAGACGGCTTTTAAGACCCCTTTTGGGCATTACGAATACCGGGTCATGCCATTCGGGTTATGTAATGCCCCGGCTGTTTTTCAGCGTTTCATGGACAACGTCTTTGGCGACTTGATCGGGATATCAGTTTGGGTGTACCTTGATGATATTCTCATTTTCTCTGTCTCCCTGAAGCAACATGTGGAACATGTCCGAGAGGTGCTTCGACGTTTGTCCCAGAACCAACTGTACGTTAAGGCTGAGAAATGTTCTTTTCATCAGAAAAGAATGGAGTTTCTGGGTTACGTGATCAGTGGCACAGGAATCTTCATGGATCCAGCCAAGGTACAAGCCATTCAGGACTGGACTCAACCTTCCGATCTGAAGTCCCTTCAACGATTCTTGGGATTTGCCAACTTTTATCGGCAATTCATACCCCACTTTTCTCAACTCACGGTTCCCTTAACTCAATTAACCAGCAGTAAAGCGCCCTTTCTTTGGAGTTCACAGGCCACCAAGGCTTTTAACATCTTGAAACAAGCCTTTAGCACTGCTCCCATTTTGCGTCATCCTAATGATGAAATGCCGTACATTGTGGAGGCCGACGCCTCCGATTTTGCTGTTGGTGCAGTTCTCTTGCAGAAGGAACCTGAAACTGATTTGGAACACCCAGTGGCATATTTTTCTCGCAAGCTCACTCCTAGCGAACAAAATTACGCAGTGATCGAAAAGGAATTGTTGGCCATAAAAGCTGCATTTGAAGAGTGGAGGCATCATCTCCTTGGGGGCCGGCATTCTGTGGAAGTACGTACTGATCACCGAAACTTACAGTATTTGAAGTCTCTTCAGTGCCGAACCTCTCGTCAAGCCCGATGGGCCTTCTTTTTCTCTCACTATGACTTCCATATTACGTACATCCCCAGTGCTCAGAACTTAAAGGCCGATGCCTTGTCTCGATCCTTGGATACAGACGCGAGAAGTCAGTACAGGGATGAGCCACTAATATCCCCAAGGCATTTTCTGTTCACACTTTCGCCTCACCTTCAGAAGATTCTACAGGACACAAGTTCTGATCCTGCTCGGGAAGGCCTCCTGAGACATTCGCAGGTTACTGAAGATAATGGGCTGCTTTTCTTCCGGAACAGACTGTATATCCCCACAACCGCACTCCGGACTCTTGTACTTCATGGGTTTCACGACTACCGAGTAGGTGGCCATCGTGGAGTGAGAGCAACTCAAGAATTGATATCTAGACAGTTCTGGTGGCCTGGCTGGGCCGATGATGTTGACTGTTATGTTAAGAGCTGTCCTGTGTGTGCTCAGGTGAAGACTCCTAGGAAGAGGCCCCTGGGATTGCTTCATCACACAGAGATTCCTCCTTACCCATGGCACACCATTACGGTTGATTTCATCGTGGAACTCCCTCCATCAGAAGGATATACCTGTATCATGGTCGTAGTAGACCGTTTTTCCAAGGCGGCCCATTTTGTTCCATTTTTTAAGATTCCCACTGCTTCGCAGATGGCGATGGCATTTCTTCAGGAGATATATAGGCTATACGGATTACCGGAAAAGATCATATCCGACCGAGGGTCTCAGTTTTTGTCGTCTTTCTGGCGCCAATTGTGTAGCCATCTCGGCATTCATCGCGCACTCAGTTCTGGTTATCATCCTCACACCAACAGCCAGACAGAAAGGACTAACCAGACTCTGGAACAGTACCTTTGCTGTTTTGCCAATGCCACTCAATCTAACTGGAAGTCGCATCTGATTTTTGCTGAAGTCTCCTACAACAACAAGGTTCATTCTGCTACTGGCCTGAGTCCGTTTTTCTGTTTGTCTGGTTTGCATCCTAGACTGGTGCCCTTTTGTCCCGTACCTTCTAGCGCGGTTCCCTCTGCTGATCAGCTCGTCTCTTCCATCCAGGATCGACACTCCTTGGCTCGCAGTACCTTGGCAGAGGCACAGGCACAGATGAAACAACAGGCTGATAAGGGGAGGGCCCCGGAACCCGCTTTCCAGGTGGGGGATTTGGTTTGGTTGTCCTCCAAGCATCTTCCCAGACGTAATTTGCCCACCAAATTGGCTCCCCGATATTTTGGCCCATTCCGGATTAGTAGGCGCCTGTCTGCTGTGGCATTTCGTTTGCAGTTGCCTCAGACATGGCGGGTGCATCCAGTTTTCCATGTCTCCCTTTTGAAGCCATACGTGGTTGACACTTTTGGCCGGTCTTTCCCCCGTCCCGCACCTGTTGATGTCCGGGGGTCCCCTGAATTTGAGGTACAGGAGATTTGCGATTCACGCATAAGGCGAGGGGTTCTCCAGTACTTGGTGGACTGGAGAGGCTACCCCGCCTGTGATCGTACTTGGGAACCCCGTAGTTACGTGCATGCTCCCCGCCTGGTCCGTGAATTCTATCGCCGTTTTCCCTGGAAGCCTGGGGCTCCTGGCCTTTCTGGGAGGGGGCAAAGTGTTACCACATCACCACTTACCTGTCGTAGGGGGCACACCTATGGGTCCCGGCGCGCCCCATCCTGGCGCTGGTATCCCCGATACCGGCTGGGGGGACCGCGGTCTTCTGCGGCACTCAGCGCTTCCGGGGTTTCTGTGTCTCGGGATTTGCGCATGCGCGGAAGGCCGCGTTTTGTTCTTCGCCCATGCGCAGTCCAGGAGACGCTTGGGAAGCCACAAGCTTGCTTCCCAAGCCTCGTTCTGGGCACGGCAGCACTTGGGGACAGCACGGCTTGCATTCCAAGCCTCCCGGGTGCTGCCAGCCCTATTTAAGGGATGGAATCTTGAGACTCACCGCGTCTCAACGCGGTTTGTTCCCAGATCGTGCTTTTCGCTCCTGCAGCCTTCCGCTGCGCCCATTTCCTCCTTGTTGGATTCCTGTTCCTCCTGTTCCCTCCTGTTTCCTTGGTTTTGGTCCTCCCTTCCCTTGGTTCCCTTAGGCTGCCTAGCTCTTCTCCTTCCCTCCCAGCCTTGCTTCTCTTCTGCCTTGCCTGCTGCAGCCTTCCTGTTGCCCAGCCATACTGCTATGGACTATTCCCTCCTGATCAGCCAACTTGCCTGCTGCCTTCCCTGAGCCTTGCAGCTACTGCCTCGGACTGCTCTCCTCAGACCAGCCAACTTGCCTGCTGCCTTCCTTGTGCCTTGCAGTCTCTGCCTTGGACTACCTACTCTGCTCAACTATTGGTCCCCAGCCGTTTCCTGGAATCTTGCTACTTCTTTTGTGGACATTAGCCTTAAATCTTCAGCCTATTTTTGGGGACCTCTCAGAAGCGGGTTCCGGCATACAGTCCGCAAGCACCGGCCCTCCAGACTGCCCCGTCGCCACGAGAATCAGGGAGGTGCACGCTTGTGGCGTTGGGAGCTGGTCCACCCCTAGCCCTGTTGACACCAGGGAGAGGGCTGCACTGGTTTCTCGCGTTACATCTTCTGCAGTCATCTGTCGGACAGCCTGGCGACCTCACCACGATCAACTACCGGAATTTCAGGTACTCAGCGCCCTAGAGACGCCATCTTTAACAGGTGTTGAGTTTCACTCTAATTTTGGTGTTCGTATGGAGAGCTTTTATAGGCTCCAATATTTGAGTGGGGCAATTCCAATCTTCTAGCTTTGCCCACAAAGACTGCCTGTCAATCTTATCGAACGTCTAGGACAAATCCACGAAAGCCAGGAACACTTTAGGCGCCCCCTCTTTAACTTTTGCTTTCAATATGTTCAATATGAGGAGATTGATCGATGTACACCCATTTTTCTGGAATCCGGTTTGTAGTTTGTCTTTGGCCTGGCTATCTTTTTCCCAGACTCGAAAGTGGACGAGAAGAAGGGTGGCATACAGTTTTCCTAAAATATCCAGAAGGGCGATAGGTCTGTAGCTTGCGGGTTCTTGTCTTGGCCCCTTTTTGTAAATCGGGACGATTAACGCTCTCTGCCATGATTCCGGCACCATGTTTGTTCTTTTACATTCCGCAAAGATTTTACTGATCATTTCAGCCCATTTTTTTGGGGACATTTTCAAGTCCGTATTTGTGAGACCATCTTGGCCCGGCGCTCTAGTGATTTTTAGGTTCCGTATCGCTAATTCAATATCCGCAGGATTGGAAAGATCGACCCACGTTGACGCTTGGTTTTGGTTTGCTCCTTGGATGACATTAGTTGGGCCATCAAATTCTGCGGTGAAATAACGGATCCAGTTTTCTTCGGCTACAGCGTTTACCATAGGGGCCGAGAGTGGCTTGTTCATTTCTTTTATCAATCCCCAAAACTCGCTAGATTTTTTAGTTTGAAGTTTTTGCATCATCGCCTCGGCATCCTGTTGGTATTGATTTGCTTTGTGATGTTTGTGCCAATTCTTGTAGCCTTTATTTTCTATGCGCCAGTTTTCCCAATCAAGCTCATCGTTGGATTTCTTTGCAATTCTTCGTAAGCGCCGTACGCTTTTTCTTTTTTCCACCACCGTCTTGTTATACGAATGGTTGGTAGTAGGCGTGATCTTCGCTTTCCCTGCTCCTTTAACCTGGAATGCTAGGAGTAACGGTAGGTAGTTCGGTCTTTCTTTTTTGTCAGCCCATACTTGGTCTCTTATATTCATCTCCCAGGTGCTTTTAATTTTCTCGATGTCTTTTTCACTTAGCCGAAGGCGAGTCTGTTGCTGGTTTAACTCTATCATCCAATCGTATGATTTGAGTGTCTTGGTTGTGGAACGCCATGTACAGCTGAGTAGGTTGTGGTCACTATGAACGTTTTTCTTGACCTCGAAACCCATCAGCTCATGGATGAGCCCGTTGGAAATGAAGATATAATCCAGAGTAGCTTTAGAGTCGTTCCGTTCCCATGTAGGATAGTTTATTTGGTTTGGGAACAGTGACGGCACATTTTGGATATTTCTTTTGCTGATCACTTCATTTAAGGCTTTACCTCTTTCAATGGCCGGATCCAGGTCTCTCCGGTGCCCGCTTGCGATGGAGTCCCGGGCTTCTGTACATTTGGCGTTCATATCCCCGCAAATGATGAGCTCGATTATTTCAAATTCTGCATAAAGCTGATCAATTGTTTCGGCGATGTTGTTGCAGAATAATTTGGTAGACATTTGCTGGGGGTTCCAATAACAGTTTATGATGGCCACCATCTGTTGGGGGCCATTTTTCCTTGTGATCTTTCCCTGTAAATGAGATGTCAAGACGACTAGCATTTCATATGATTGTTTCCACTTTTTGGGTTCACTCAGTCCCAAACCAGATTTTATAGCTGTTAGTAAACCCGCAGACGGTCTACCTAGCAGGCCTTTCGCTGCGGGGGAAATCAGCACAGAGTACCCATCGAGGGCGGGTTGGTGGACGAGCCAGGTTTCTTGCAAACAAAGAATATCAAACGAACCCAGATCGACATCTCCAGGTGAAGTAAGGTGCATATGGCCTCTTGTGTTCCATGAGCCCAGATTATAGGCTCCCTTAACGGGTTGCTCGTTGCATTTGTTGATGGAGGTTTTGTTAACGTCAATGCGACAAGCTAACCCAGGTCGTTGCTATTTGCCGTTGTTTTTTGACCAATTTGCCATAAGCCATTTCCATGGTCCTTTTGGTTGTCTTTCTTCTTCCGTCATTTTCTGCTGCGTGTCCACTCCATTTGCGAAAACCTCGGGGGATAAACAATCCGACCTTGTACGATGTCCAGTGGATCCTTTGTCTTCTCTGTTGATTCTTATCGGGTGCTTTGTCCAATCAGAATTTTTCTGGAGTGGTGGCCGTTACTTTGATTTGTGTAATCTCTCACCCTCCAATCTGCGGGGTATCTTGTGCCCCTGCCTTGATGGTATTGGCAACTATAAGTCTCCTGCCTTTCCGGAGTATTTAGCCTTCCGGATTGCAGGTATAGATCTTCCGTTTTGGATCTATAATGAATTTGACGTTTAGGTTTCTCTGTCAAAATCTCTCTGGGTGCTTCGGTCTCCGTAGATCTCTTGTACTCCTTCAAAGATAGGCCTAATTGATGGAATTCCTTATAGACTGACTCATCAATATGATCGATGGCAGCTGCTTTCAGATGTATGAAAGCTTTTGCCTTCTTTTCTCTGTGGTAGGGTTCGATGAGCGCTAGGTCCTCTGTCCTGATCTTTTTCAGGGTTTTCATTTTCTTTGTTATCTGGAGAATTGTAGGTCTATTTAGAATGACAAAGTTTTTCTCCACTTCCATTTGCTCGAGCTTAAAGACTCGTATCGTTTCTTTGGAAACCTTTTTGTTTCTCGCAACATTTCTTTCCACTCTATGCTTACGAGGACTTCTTTGACTGTCTTCTCTTTCACGCCTTTGTCGCTGTTTAGGAGGGCTTGATCTTATTATCTCCCTCTCTATCTCAGGTTTTTCTCTTTCCGGCACTGATTTTTTGGCCACTTCCTTTCCACCTGCCGGACTTGATACAATTTTTTCTGTCTGGCACTGTCCATCTCTGTCCCTTTTAGGCTTTACTGTGTATACATCCACTTGATCAATGGGCTTTTTTCCCCCCTGGTCGTTGTCAATTTCCTTTGGTTTCAGAGAGACATTGTCTGAGTGAGTAGAAATGTTCATTAGGTCGCTACATTTTAAGAATTCCTCTGTTGTTCTTGGCGATCTCTCGCTGCCCAGAGCCTCTACTTTAGAGCGAACATCTTGTCGTTTTTTGCTCTCCGGCGATTGGCTCGGACCCGGATCCCTCCGGTCTTCTTTGGCCATTTTTGTGATGTCCTTCTTGTACTTTGTTATTGTTTTAGTCAGTTCAATATTTGTGGGGTTTGTCTTTTGTGTTATGGACTGCGGCCTGCCATCTGATTTTTCTTGCGCCAGAATCAATACAGTTTTCTTTTTTCCATTGATTTGAGTCTCTGCCTTGTCTGCTCCATCTTCCGAAATCCTACAATTGGTTGAGAAATTTTTGTTCAGAATTTCCAACCTTTCGATCTTTTTTTCCAAAGCTTCAATTTTCGTTTCCCACAATGTGTTCTGATTTAAAGTGTTCAGGGATCTATCTGATGCTTTTTCGAATTGGGTCCCCATCCCCATTTTCATGTTCTCAATCTTTTTTTCCAATGTTTCCAGTTTCCTTTCATATTGCAGTTTCTGGTTTAACATAAGATCCGTATTTCCTGGTAAACAGGACTCCATCTGGGCTAGTTTTATCATTAGATTGGAGAGGATTGCTGTATTATCTTGTACGTTCTCTTTGATAGTTTCATACAGCTTGCAAAAGGGGGCCAGGACGATTGTCATTGCCGACATAATGGCTATCATTTCTGTTTTTTTATTTGGCGATTCATTTTGTAAGGCCATGGCGATTTCACTGAGTCGTCTCTTTTTCGGTGGCGTTTGGGTTTTGTCTGATCTTCTCGATGGTACTGAGGAATGAAGGTCCTGGCACACCCCTAAAGGTCTTGCATTTCTACCGCTTTCAAAAGGGTTTCTCAATGATCAGGTATTCGTAGGTAACGTGGGAGATACAGATGGAACTCTCCTGGATAGATGAGGCTTTGTCCACGCCAGACGCTCTTCTCTATTTCAATATGTCTGGTTCTTTTGATTGGTTTCCCGGTCATAATATAGACCACTTACACCCTCTTTTTCTTGATCATTTTCTGAATCGGGAATCTCTTCAATATTTTGAGGTACCCCATTGGGGCTGGATAAGGTCTCAGGGATCTCATTTATAGCTATTGGGCGATCAATTGTGTCTAAGGGACTCGTTTCTAGAAGTTCCGGCCCATTTGCTTTTTCGATGTCACTACTTAAGTCCTGTAAGGGCACCATACTCTTTTCCTGCACCCAGCCATTTGGTCGGGTTTGTTTGTGTACCTCCATGCTTTTTTCCTGCCCAGATCTCATAGGCCGGGCTTGATTTTCTATCTCCCCTGCGGGCTGCTCAGTTCTCCTCTGTTTTTGAGCCGGCTACGTTTGTATAGCTATTTCCAACATCTCAGCATCAGATACTTCCGTATCGATGCTCTGCTTTCTTTTCTGTTGCAATGTAAAAAACGCTTTTAGCGGGCGTGATAGAAGCGGATTCGGCAGCCCTTTTTTGTATGATTTTCTCGCTTTTTCATCACCTAGACTAGTATTTTTTTGGGCTCTTGTTTTCGCAGTTTTAACTCCTTGCGGCCTGGATTTTGCCGGTGTATTTGGTTTGCCTCTTTTTTTCCTTTTAGGGCCACAACCCATCTTCAGTTGTTCACCATCCGTTTCTTTATTAGAATCATCCGGCTCTCCCTCAGAGAGATTTCCACTCTCCACATCTTCGTCCTCCGAATCCGTATCCTTGTCGGGATAGGGGCTTATTACCATGTCTCTTGCTTCACTCGAACCTTTCATGGTTTTTTGTGGGTTTACACCCAGACCTTGCACCGTTTTTTCAGAGTCCTGTTCTGTAGCATGAAACATGGGTTGGATGGCTATCCCATTAGGGACAGACTTTTCTATTATTGTTGTCGCAGAGAGTTTGGGTGCCGTTATTCCTTCTACACTGAGACCTCTTACCCTCTCCTCACTGGGATTTTGGTGTACAGGTGTTTCATTTTTTTCCAAGTTTTCCGTTTTTTTTCTTTCTTGCAACGGTAACACCTTTGCCCCACTTTGGTCGCTATTGGGCGTTATAGCATTCCTGGTTCCAGTCCATATCACCTCTTCAGAAGAATATGGGTTTGAGGGGGAAGGCGTTCCCGGGCACTTGTTTGTGTCTTCAAATTTCACCTCTTTCGAGGCTTTCAGCTCTTTCCCCCCCTCTGGGGTCGAACGCCGGTGATTGTTTATCTGGCATGTTTCCCCCGCCCCACTCGACTCTTCTTCGAGCTCTTCTTCAAGCCCACTCCTCGGCACCGGGCTCAGTTCTAGTCCCCGTGTACTGGGGACGGCATGCAACGCTGGTTTGTCCTCCCTCTGCGGTGCCTGGATACAAGAGAGTTGTTCGTCCGCTCTCCTCCGCGCTGCTTTACCACTCTCGTCCGTTCTTGACTGCGGGAGGAGCTGGGCGCCCGCTGCCATGGCCATGGCCTCTACTATGTCGTGCTCCCCCGCTCGCGAATCAGGTACGGCCTCCATTTCTGATTTGTTATTGTTTGCTAATGTCTAATCCGGCGTATCTAAGTCTTTAGCGTTCCTCACAGCCGTAATTACGGCGTGCTTAGTGGCTTTCTGAGCCGTGGTAAGCAATTCTAAGATGGATGGTGGCACTGTTTGAGGAACCCTTAGCCTGTGAGTCGAGTCGGATTTACTCCTCCTCCTCTTTTCCGGGCTTAAATTTCCCTCTGGTAAAGATAGTTTTTTTACCTGGGAATCTTTCGTGAATAATTTGGGGCTTTTAGAGTCTTTAGAGGTTTTCAAGGTTTTCAGGGGACGTACCTCAGGCTCCATCCGGCTACGGCTTCGTGTCTGAAGTGGACTGCTGTAGACTGGCTCCCACCTCAGGCTCCCAGCTCCGCTCACCGCTCCGCGGTGTATCTCGGCAGAAATAGGCACTTCCTGCTTTTTTCACACAAAGATGTGAATAGGTGCAGAGACTGCTGTAGACTGGCTCCCACCTCAGGCTCCCAGCTCCGCTCACCGCTCCGCGGTGTATCTCGGCAGAAATAGGCACTTCCTGCTTTTTTCACACAACGATGTGAATAGGTGCAGAGACTGCTGTAGACTGGCTCCCACCTCAGGCTCCCAGCTCCGCTCACCGCTCTGCGGTGTATCTCGGCAGAAATAGGCACTTCCTGCTTTTTTCACACAACAATGTGAATAGGTGCAGAGACTGCTGTAGACTGGCTCCCAGCTCAGGCTCCCAGCTCCGCTCACCGCTCCGCGGTGTATCTCGGCAGAAATAGGCACTTCCTGCTTTTTTCACACAACGATGTGAACAGGTGCAGAGACTGCTGTAGACTGGCTCCCACCTCAAGCTCCCAGCTCCGCTCACCGCTCCGCGGTGTATCTCAGCAGAAATAGGCACTTCCTGCTTTTTTCACACAACGATGTGAATAGTTGCAGAGACTGCTGTAGACTGGCTCCCACCTCAGGCTCCCAGCTCCGCTGCCATTGCTCCATGGGTACATTGTAAAAAGAAAAGAAAATCCAACAGTGAACTATGTACAGGTGAACAAGCCAGGGTCCATGATCCCAACAAAAGAAATGAAACCTATCTAACAACACTACCTAATAAAAAATAACTATATACAAAAATGTGGCCCATTGTCCAAAAGGTCCAAAGAAAATGCAAAAACAAAGGAAACCTAACACTAACTACATAACTATTTACATGGGCAGCGGGCTAGTCCAACGGCTCACTGGATGTTGTCATGGGCCAGGGCATCATCAAACTCCTGTTCAATGGCTTGGAGGCGGGCATGTTCCCTGGCCCCGAGGTCTCGCAGTGATAAAGCAGTGTCCAGCTCCAACTCCCTGCGACGACCCTAAAGGCACTCAGCCCGCCTCAGCGCCCTCCGCATGGAGTTCTCCGCCCTGACCATTGTGAGCCGTTCCTCCTCTGCCGCTGCCGCTCCGCACCTATCTGCTGGCCCAACCGCTCCCACTCGGAAGCCACTCCCATTCCAGGGTTCTCCTTCCCTCCGGCCGATGCCTGCACTCCTGATGTTGATGGCCCCGAGCCATGATGCCTCCCACGTCGAGCTTGCCTCTGCCTCCGACGCAACTGCACGTGCCCTGCCCGATGATGCCGTCACATCCTCCATCTGCTGGGGTCCAGTTGCTGGTGTGTCCACCCCTGCTGGACCTCCGACTCCCGACTGTGGCAGGGATGGGATCCCCACCGAGCTGGCTGCATTGGTCGGGGCAGGTCCACAGGGGGCCCTTGTGGCATCTGTGCCGGAAGACGGCATGGAGAACGACTGGTGCATAGTCTCCACAGAGGAGGAGAGGGTCGCCAGATTGGCCGACACATGTAGGAAACCCCCGACCATGGCCGATCCCAACTGGGCCACGTCAGCACGGTGCTCTCCGTGATGACGTGCATGCTCCTCCCGGGAAGCACGCACCTCATCACGAATTGCACCTGTGCGCAACGTGACACCAATCAGGACCTTCTCCATACGGCCAGGGGTCCCCTCGCCCACAGGTGGAGGGGAGTCAGATGACATGGACATCCCCCCTACCTGCGGACGGGCCTGGGATGGGGCATCCCTGCTGGTGCATGGTGGTGCAGTCACAGTGTCAGGGACAGTGTCATGCACAGGCCCCTCCACGGCGACCTGTGCTGCCTCCTGCCCCTGCCCCTGGACTGCAACACTTGCACCAGCAGGGATGCCCCCACCAGGCCCCATGTGCGCCTCAGTAGCGGCCTCCTCCTCCTCTGTGGAAACCACCAACCTGGATGCTCCACCCCGACTTCCGCCGTTGCAAGCCCCTGTGGGGGCTCACCCACCCCTTCCACTGCAGCCGTGGGGGCATCCCCGCCGCTTTGCTCCACAGAGCCATCTCTGCCCTCTTCTTCACGTGGCGCTGTGTAGAGGGAGACATAGAACACAAGCATCAGGGTACTGTACAATGGTCCCCTAGACAGGAAGCAATAGCAGATGAGTGGCACTGTCCAAGATCACTTCAATCATGTCCCTCCACAACACATGGCTCAGTGCAGGTAAAACACATGCGGTAACAGTCATGGCGCATGCTATGGACATTAGCATACATGTCCAAGTGATTCTTGAAACATACACTGTTGTTTTGGAACTCACATGCATCATGGGCCATGCCTATCACATGCACACACTTCACCCTAGTTTCATCCATCTGGCCTCGTACACCACAGACACAGTGGATACAAGGATGACTAGGCTGCATCAGTGAACCTGAACATTGCGACAGACATGTGTCATGCATCCCTGCCATTCACAAGTCACAGACACGCAGGACAGACACACAGACATGGACAGCATACATGTACATGGCATCAGCACCCATCCCTCACCCCCACCCATGTCCAGGAACAGAGACTGGCATGCTTTCATGTGGCCATACCGCATAGGGCAACCCATGTTGCATTTGAACACATGCACCAACCGTGTAGTTCACACATTACTGGTCTCACATGCATGACGTCCCTGCACACACACATGCATACATGGCCTATGTCACACATAAAGGCAAGTATCAGACAACCAGCACACTGCAACATGCCCTGTCTCACACAGCAATGCTTGGCCACTTACCGCTCAACTCCAGACGGGTCTGCCTCTCAAGGATCTGGGCGTGGAGCGCTGGGCCTACGCATTCCAGGACCCTCATCTGGATGGTACTCATGTGGCCCCGGCCCCCCTCCATGAGGCGCCGGGCCTTCAAGAGGGTCCTGGACCTGCAGTCATCCCAGCACTTCTTGACATGTTGGTAGTCGGGGACTGCCACCCCTTCCGCGTTGATGGCAGTCACGATGTCCGTCCAGATCCGAGTCCGTCCTTCCTTGTTGGCGCGCTTACTTCCGAAGGGGGCATCATACTGCCCCAGGACTTGCTCCACCAGGACACCAACTTCGGTGGCATTGAAGCTGGTGCCCCTCTGCCTCTCTGGCCGGGGGTTGCCAGTGGTGCCAGATGTTGCAGTGCCCGACATGGCAACCCCAGAGGCAGGAGTGGGTGGGCAACTGGGTCCTGGGGCTGGGCTGTGGAGCGATGGTATCCCAGTCGGGAGTCTTCTGTTCCAGCACGGGTGGACACAGCAAATGGACCCCTGCAGATGGCTGATGTGCAGGCACCAAATGGCAGGGCACGGTGGCAGCAGGCAGGCAGGCAGGCAGGCAGCAGCAGATGGCTCGTGGGAGGCTGCTCGGGGCTCTGGGGGGCAGTAATTTGGCCTTTTGGGCAGGAGCGTGGTCTTCCGTGTGCTTACGCGTGGCCAGCTTGATACGGAGTGATTTGGCACATGAAAATCCTGCACGTCTGCGTGTGAATCGAGGAAAGGCCCTTAGCGCGTATGCACGTCAGCACGCATATGCGATTTCATTGGACCAAAGGCCCTTAGCGCGTGAGCGCGTTTGTGACGTGATGCGCGCGGGTGTTTCCCTCATAACACGTGATGACAGAGCACACGTGGATTTCCAACAATCGCGTGTGAAACTTCCTGCGCACCCCGAAACACACGTACCCAGGCTAATCGCGTGTGGAACTTCCCGCGCACCCCAAAACACACGTACCCAGGCTAATCGTGTGTGCGACTTCCCGCGCACCCCAAAGTACACGTACCCAGGCCAATCGCGTGTGGAACTTCCCGCGCACCCCGAAGTACACGTACCCAGGCCAATCGCGTGTGGGACTTCCCGTGCACCCAGGTACACACGCTATTTTTCACACAGCAGGTGTCCGTGTTTGTCGGTACCCCTTTGCACCTCATTTGTCCTAGAGGGCCACTGTATGGACCATTCATCATGGCTGTATATGGGTGCTTTTTGTTATCGCACATTTTGGCGCACATTTTTTTCAGGCGCAGGGACGCTACCGCCTGCTTTCTTGTGGCGTACTTGTTTGGCCCTGTGCGCGTCTTTGACCGTGCGCTGGTTTGCCCTATTCGATTCCATGAATACGGGTTGTAGGCGAGCGTGTGGGCGTTCCGTGCACTTGCCCCCTGTACTTCCCCTGTGACGCCCATATTTTCACGCGTTGTTCCCCATTCCGAGTGTTACGCCCCGTGTTCCGCCTACTTTTGTGATGTGCGCCGCGCTATGTGCGATTTCGCAGTGGCCGTGGCGCACGCTGTTGGATCACCTGTGCGCCGGCGTGCGCGGCGCACATTTTCAGCGCACATCCAATGTTTTTCTCGCGCACGGACTTCCATGAATCGATGTGCGCTGGTTTCCCTGCGATTTTCGCACTTGCACTGCGATTTTCGCACTTTTCCTGCGATTCGCACGTTTTGGCACCTTTGCGCGGGAATTTTCGGCGCACATTAATTCCATGAATCGACCTATTAGTTTCTACACAGTGAGTGCATGTCCTCTAATATGTATGACAAAATCGCATTCGCTATGCCCATCTTGTCAAGAGATATGTGTTGCTTCGATTGATATCCAGCTCCTACCACTGACTGTCTGTAGTGAGGGTCATTCATTGATTGGCCTCATACCTTAGAGGTATGGGCCTAGATAAAATACCTCATTCATCCCTAATGGGCTAAACGAGTCCAAACTGTAAACCCAGTAGAGTTCCCTCTGGGTGAGTTCTTCCATAAGGTCCCCTCCCCTTGGTAAAGGGTGGATTACCTCAGGGATCACACACCTCATCTGAACACTGTGTGCCTGGCCTCCTTAAAGTGTCTGAAGACTGGTGATTTAGAGTTTGCTGTTCTGATGTTGGACTTGTGTTCTGTCCATCGGCCTTTCGCTTGTATGCTGGTCTGTCCCACATATTATAATTAATTCTGAGGTTGTCATTGCTAGTCCAGCTCTGAACAAACCCTGTCTGATTTTTATCATCGAAACAGGGTATCAATCTGCCAAACCCTGTCTGATTTTTATCATCGAAACAGGGTATCAATCTGCCACGTCAGAATGCAAACATCAATGCCAAAATATTGACATCTGCATTTAAAAATGATATGGGTTAAAATCTGGGGCAACACATATGCTCCATACCTGGTTTGTGGATCAGTTTAAAGTGACAAAGCCAGTACTCTGCCCTTGTCAAAAGAGTGTAAGAACCACTCTATTTAGGATATTAGAGGAAATGGGAAGCATAAAGAGCCAGTTCTACCCTGAACTGGATGAGCCAGCAGAGAGGGCCAAAACACATGTTCCTCCTCTTGTGCAAGCATGTTCATTTGCAGACCCATGTCTCCACCCTCACCTCCTTTTCAGGATACCTGCTAGTGTTTTTCTACTCATTGCACAAGCAAGTAGAAGCAAGCAGCACCCGGCAATGTAGAAGAATATCATGTGACTGCTATGGAGACACTGGCGTGGAGAGGCAAGGAGAGAGAAAAACAATTCCAATACGCTGCATTCCAATAGGCCTCACATAGCCACCACAACATACAGACAGGCTCGAGCAAAGCCCCCTAGACCACCAGGTAATAGAAACCCACCCTTCGAGGAGGGACTAACCGGAAGACCCGATTGAACCGGATTCTAGAACACAAACCTGAACACTGGCCTTCCCTGGCTGCCAGCCTCGGTTAGCCACAACACCATGGGGGACCCAAACAAGGCAAAGCAGGCAGCGCAGCAAACCACAGGACCCCTATACTACGAGGGGAAAACATTGGAGAAAGAACCATTCTCACCAAACAAACTTACCTGGTCGACCCACAGAACCGAGTCACAGAAGTCAAACTCGAACAGTCGCCTTCCCAAGCTACCATCATTGCTACACAGCAAGCCAGCGTGGAGAAAGTGGATGGAGCTTAGCACCATTCTTATGACTTTTCATGTCACACACTTGCACCGAGTGAGGAAGATAGGGCCAGACTGGCAGATAGTTATCTGCTAGTGCTTCTGCTCCCTTGTGCCAAAAAAGTGGCAGCCCAATTCACAAAGGGCATCTGAATGAGCGCATTTAGGTGCCCTATTTCCCCCTTTGTGCAGTTGCGGAAATAAGGAGGCATTTCTGTGTATTTTCCGGGCAGACCTACTACTTTTTTCTTCATTTGAGAACCACTTTTATTCTGTCAAATCTCCTCATCCTTTAAATGTTCTTATTGTGCATCTTGATGCATTATTCACTCACCTTCTTCCTACTGTTGCCCCTTTTTTTCTTCTTGGCTATTTTACCCTTCATCTTACTTCTATTCACAAATGAACTCAATTTCTCTCACTAATCAACCCTTATGTTTTGCACCAAGTCCCACATCCACCCTCTCATAGTTCGGGTTTTTCTCTTTAAGTAATAGTATCCTCTCTATCTTCATTCTCCCCAGTTTAATCTACTCTCCTTTATTTCTCTGATCATGTTCTTCTTTCATGCTCCACTGCCTTCTCTTCCTCATGTCCTGCTCTCCATCTTTGGCCACATATTTGCACTGTGATCTTCATGCATCTCATCCGTCTTCTTTTATTACTTCACTCTACACGTTGCCTTTGATCCCCAATTTCTCTACTTATGTCCGTGGCTGCCTCTGCGACTTCATTTATTTCATCTCTCACAGACACTCTAACTGCCTTTTACCCTCCCAACATTTTTCTCCTATTCGCAGACCTCCTCAACCTTCGCTGACTTCTTCTATTCTGCATTGTAGTGGGAGGCATTGGTGCAACACGAGAACCCCCTATGACTTATCATCTTTATTGTATGTGCTCTCCATCTATGATATCTTATTCCAACAACATCTGATCTACTCGCAAATATTTATCCTATCCTCGGTGGCTCTTGTGTGAGTTGGCCCACCTTCTTACTCCTCCTGCCACTGACCCATTGGAATCTTCCGTCCTGTCCATCACCGACTTACTCTCTTATTTCACCTCGAAAGTGGCTAATGTCCATGAGTCCTGCCTTTTGGACTTCCTAGGCCTCCCAGTAAGACCAATCTGACATATGGTCCAGTTTGCTCTTCTTTTGCCCAGCATACTGCCACAGAAACTACACTATTTGTTGCCTGAGCTCGCCCTATGCCAACACCGTATGATACTCTCGATCCCTTGCTTATTCCTAAAATATTTCCTCTTCTTATTCCCTGCCTTACAATTTTTCTTTAATTCTTCCTTATTTTTCACAGTCTTTCCTCTAGCTTTCAAACAAGACAGTATTATTCCAATCTTAAAGAAACATTCACTTAATCCCTTGGTCCTATTTAACTTCCACACAGTTTCTCTTCTTCCTTTTATCTCCAAGAAACATGAGAGAATTGTTTATGCTCACGTTTCTTCTTTTCTGAATCAACAATCTCGTCTTTCTCCTCTTCTGTCCGGGTTCCATCCTTTTACTTCGATGGAAATAGCATTGCTCTCTGTCCCTAATTCTCTCTTGTCTGCCCGCTATGAGAAACTGTCATCCTTGCTTATCCTTCTTGTCTTGTCTGCGGTTTTAGAAACGGTGAATCACACTATTCTCGACTTTCATTCTGAGGTCTTATTGGTTCTGTTCATGATTGGGTCCTCTCCTATCTCTAATAGCTCCTATTCTGTCTCATGGGCTGACCACTTTTCTACTTTCTATCCACTTTGTTATGGAGTGCCTAAGGTCTTTGTTCTAGGGCCTCTTCTTTTCACGCTATATATTATTCCTCTGTTGGCTATTATTTCCTTGTTCCATTTCTCTTTTCATTTTCATGCAGACAACTCTCAATTCCTTTTCTCTTTTACTTCGTGTCCCTTCATATGAATCTTTTTTCCGGTCTATTTGCTATTGAGTCTTGTATTACAGCCAATTTCTTACACATGAATGCTTTTAAAACAGAGATGTATTTGTTCTTTCTTCTTGTGTTCCTCCATCTATCCCCTATTTTCCATCATTCGGTCATTCGGTCTTTGCCCGTTATCTCAGCGTAATCATTGATGCTCTTTCAATCTCCCTTTGCATTTCTCCAGTAGCGAGGCCCTGTCGTATGCATTTGTTAATCCTTTAAGTGCTGAGGGCATTCATGTCCATCCTGAATTCCCATGAGGAATCATTGTAGGCTCTGCCCACTCCTGCACAATACAATTTGCAAAGCTCTGTCTTTTAAAATTTTTAATGCCACCATAACGCCTGTTTCCAGGTTCATTCTCTCCTATATGGACTATTGTTCTTCTGTTCTACTTGGATTACCCATCTCACATCTTGCTCACTAGGTCTTTCTTTAATTTTTCCATGTGCCTTATTCATCTTCTTTATACCTGTGAATCTATCACTGATGGCCTTTGTGCTTCACCAGCTCTTATTTCTGTGATCCAAGTGGTTCATTATACAATTCACACACATCTATTACAGCATTTAATGTGCTGTGTTTACATACGTAGTGTCATGGGCTCTACGCGCGGCTGGTCTGTCTGGTGCCATTGGCATTACCTGCATGGTATAAGGATCTCTCCTACCAAGATGGCGTCACCACCCACAAGTGTTGTTTCAGCTCTCCCACAGCATCGGAAGACTGTAACTCCTCCCCATTCTCTTGTAAGGGTATTTCTGGAATCAACACCAACAAGGCAATGCGTTGCTACGACTATCGTCAGCCACGCTTCGTGAGTTTACAAGATTCAGAACCAGATTTCCCTATTAGTTCAGTCAGTCCTGTTTTCTGTCTAACTTTATCTACTTCTATTTCCTATCCTTAGCGTTTCTCTCGGCTTCAAATCTTCCCGTCATTGCCTTCCTGTTCTTGTTCCGAGCAGAACTCATTTATGTGCTTCTTTGGTGTAAGCGATTAGAGTCTTTCCCGCCATTTGACATCAGCAGTTTGTCCCCGAGCTTAGATAACATATCTCCTGTTATTATAGTGAAAGCCCGTTCTCTTTACATCACGGACTACATTTCCCATCATCCTCCTTGATCGGGCATACTACTTCAACCCCCCGAGGAAGTCCTAACACTTGCTGTGACCTGCTAGGTTCTATAATGATTCTGTTCTAGTTCTATTCTTGACAGCTTCTTTTCTGTCTCACGTTATCTAACGCTTTTTCAGGACGAACCTTCTAAAGGATCGGCTAAGCCCCGCCTTCTCCTGTCACTCGACAGAGCTCCTGCTACCTCTGCAGCCATTCCATTTGTATAGAATCCCCAAAGATTCTACTCAAGGTACCCTCACCTTCACAAGTTACTTCTTACCTTTAGACCCCTTTTATATTATATTGTAATCTCTCCTGTTTATATCTACAGTCAGAATTACAGACCACAGACACGTGAATCCTCATGGTCTGTCCCAGCTGCCATGCATCTACGCTCACTAGCTCCGGTAGCGTATTCCCAGAACTTCACAACGCACCCCAGCTTCACAGGGTTTTCTCCCTTCAAGGGTTTCCCTGGCGCCCTCTCTCCACGCCTGGGTTGTTGGGTGAGGTGAGGGGGAGTTAGGTAGATTCTTAATAGCAGCTGGTTCGTTTGAAGACAAGGTAAGTAAGAGAGTCTTTTGTGCATTTTGGATCTAATTGCCTACACGTGTTAAGGACTACTGCTGCCATAATTATTAAGGGCTATTCGCCCTTCTTGTCAAGCAGCTTGTTAGATAACTGTGATAACACATAGGTTGTTCGTTACATTTGTCTTTGTGATGAGGTCATCACGGCCATGACGTCTTCAGGTTCACACACGTAATTAGCCAGCCATCCTGACTCTCAATATATTTAAATATGGCACTAGGTGTGACACGGACTATTTTTCATTGCAATCTTGATGTGGTTCTTTCTCACTGCACTAGGTAAAGAACCATTTTGGTGGCACATTCTCTCGTCTAAAGATTCAGCACTATATTTTCCCATATAGGTTTTCTGCAACATTATCTATCTATTACAGAACCTGAAGCTGTCCTTTGGCAACATTGATTTGAACGTGATAATGGAGCCACAGTTTAACTCGCACGAATGCAATCTCTATAATATGCCTTGTTTAATTGTTTGAAGAATCACAATCTTGGGTACACGTTGATAAAGTTGATGTATATATCTCTTGCAGTTATGAAGGCATGCAATTAGATGGGTATAGACAGGCAGGTTTGACAGTATTTTTAACTCTTACTCCATTTGCACTGATTACAGTAGTGTGTTATGTTTACTTATACATTGAGTTACCTCTTTTTGTTTGTATATTTGTTCTAGATTTGGGTCCCTGAAGATGGACTTGTGCCCGAAATGCATTGGACCCAATGGCCCTCATTAGGACCCTGGCATTAAGGGTTTAACACCGTAAAAGGTGTCGGCGCCGTTGAACCCTTAACGCCTTACTACGAGGTCCCTTTGCGGGACCCGACCTTAACGGCTGGTCTAGACCAGCCGTTAAAGCAGGGGCCAGCAAAGAGACTCGCGAGGTAAGTACGGTACCACAATTTGCGGTACCGTAGTTACCGTCTTCCCCATTCCCATTATGACCTATGGGGCAAAAAGGGGAATGGAGAAGGGCCATGGCGGCATGGGGAATTACCGCCCTGTCAACCTTGGAATGGGTTGGTAATTCCCCATTCCGCCATGGCTGACTCCGGCATCGACCATGGTGCTAATAGCACTATGGTTTTCTGCCGGAGTCCTAATGAGGGCCAATGTCTTGGCTTTGTCTCATGAATAAATTCATCGTTGTGTTTTTACCCTTATGGACATTGGTTTACTACATGGTACAACTATTTTCTATGATGAACGTTGAATATGTCATCAAGAAATTTCAAGAAATTGCGTTACAAAATGCGTGTTATAAACATGCAAGGTCCTTCCAGTTTTCCTCTCTAACTTTCTATCCATCACTAAATTAAAACAAAAATTATCTGTCAGTCTCTTCTATATAGTCTTTGGGCCTTATTAGGACCCTGGCGGTCCCATAATGAACGATTCCGGTACAGGGCAGGCACCATTCATTACAGGCTGCCCTATTACGAGGACTGCTGCGGGACTCGCTAAGGAACGCCTGGTCAGACCAGGCGTCCTTAGCGGGTCCCGCTAGCAGTCCAGGATGCCAACAATGGGCCCGTCATTAATGGGCCTGTTGTTAGCATCCTCTGCATTCCCATTGAGCCCTATGAGGCTCAAATGGGAATGAGGCTTAATTTTTACCAGGTCCCAGAAAAGGGCAATTACCGGGTCCACCAAGGTCGGCATGACCCGGTTATTGCCCTTTTCTGGGACCCGGTAAAAAATCATTACCGGCGGCAGCCGTGCCCTTAATAAGGGCACGGCTACCGCCAGGGTCGTAATGAGGCCCTTTGTCTTGCTGTAAGGAAAGCCTCTCTTGCAGAAATAAAGCCCTCATTTTCTTAATGTGCAAAAACTTTTGTTTCATTTTTGCTGGGCTGTTAACCCCTTTCACATTCCAAATTAAAATCTTCAAATGCGTTGCCATCTATTGTACAGATCACCTGCTATGCTGTTCCTTTCAACCTTTAGTCTATCACACGTATTATGTATGCTTCATTCTTTATCAAAAACAGACGATCAGTAGCATTAAGGATTCATGCCTGAGGGCCTCATTACACGGTAGGTGGTAAACCATGGCGCTATTAGCGCCATGGTTCATGCCGGTAATTTACCGGTACCGCCTTGGAGGAAAGGGGAATTACCGCCCTATTCCAAGGTTGGGAAGGCGGTAATTCCTCCTTCATCCATTGCCCTTCCCCATTCCCATTTTGGCCCCATAGGGCATAGTAGGCATGGGGAAGGCGCTAATTACGGTACCACAAATTGCGGTACCGTAATTAGCACCCCGGTCCCTTTGCGGGTTCGTTTTTTAACGCCTGCTAAAAGCAGGCGTTAATGTACCAACCCGCAAAGGGACCTCGTAGTAAGGCGGGAAGGGTTTACCGGTACCGGTAAAATACTGGTACCGGTAAACCCTTACCGCCTACCGTGTAATGAGGCCCAATGACATTATTCACTGCATATGCCATTATGAACATATCTACACACCAATGCCATTTGAAGAACTTGGTTGTACTCACTTGTGGAAACACAGGCAACAAGGAAGGTCAACAATTACACATAACACTTTTATCCCGGGCATTTTGTTCGGCCCCCTCTTCTTTAGCGTATATCTTTTTTATCAATACATTCAGCCTCATTACACGGATGGCGGTAAGGGTACCAGTGCCGGTAAACCCTTACCGCCTTACAACGAGGTCCCTTTGTGGGACCCTACCTTAATGGCTGGTTTTACCAGCCGTTAAGGATGGGACCCGCAAAGGGACCGTGGAGGTAATTACGGTACCGCAATTTGCGGTACCATAATTACCGCCTTCCCCATTCCCATTGAGCCCTATGGGGGCAAAAATGGGAATGGGGAAGTGCCATGGTGAATGGGGAATTACCGCCCCACACACCTTGGAATAGGGCGGTAATTCTGCCATTCACCATGGCGGACTCAGTAAAATACCGGCGGCAACCATGGCGCTAATAGCGCCATGGTTACCGCCGTCCGTGTAATGAGGCCCATTGTCATAGAAGTATACATACCAAAAGTTAAGTATATTTCGTTGCACATAGACTTCATGCTAATACAGGAATCGAAAGAGATTCACTCCTCTCCACTTCACATTTTAATCGTAACTATGCAAGCGAAATAAAAAAATAACACTAAGGGCCTAGTTACGAATTTGTCCAAAATTCTGCAAAATCACTGCCAGATTCAATTACCATTACCGCCACTTGGTCCTGTGGGGTTACCACATGATTACACGTAGTGGTAACTGTGCGGTAAATCCGATGATTATTGGATTTAAACTAGAGGACTTACCTCCAGCGACAAGCTGTAGATGAATCCACCACTTTATATCCGAAAATGTGTGGATTTATTGCACGGTAATTCCGCCAGCAGTAAATCTACCAAAAGGAAAAGCAGCGGCATCTGAATTACCACCACTTTTTCCCCACAACGTCAAACTTGCAATGAGGCCCTAAAGGTTGAATAATCATATCTAACTGGTTCAAGCAGTGATTTATTGGAGAATGCAACTTGCTTGTACCCCTCTCTCCCGTCTGTCATATAGTAAGAAAGCCATTAGAAGAAATATATAGACAATGATATGCATGTCTATAGATTTATATTAGCAGTCACATTCCATATGTAAGAATAGAAAAGATCTTGTTGTAGACTAAGTTTCATGTTGACTTAACTATTTATTTGCGCTACTACATATTGGGCCTAATTACACGGACGGCGGTAACCATGGCGCTATTAGCGCCATGGTTGCCGCCGGTATTTTACCGAGTCCGCCATGGTGAATGATGGAATTACCGCCCTACTCCAAGGTGAGCGGGGGCGGTAATTCCCCATTCACCATGGCCCTTCCCCATTCCCATTTTTGCCCCCATAGGGCTCAATGGGAATGGGGAAGGTGGTAATTACGGTACCGCAAATTGCAGTACGGTAATTACCTCCTAGGTCCCTTTGCGGGTCCCGTCCTTAATGGCTGGTGAAACCAGCCGTTAAGGTAGGGTCCCCCAAAGGGACCTCGTAGTAAGGCGGTAAGGGTTTACGGCACTGGTACCCTTACCGGTACCGGTAAACCCTTACCGCCGTCCGTGTAATGAGGCCCATTGTCATTGGGTGGCGTGCTTGGCTTTTACAGCTAGCATGTGCGTTACATGATACATACAGAACCGGTCTGAAAATATATAAACATCAGGTACAAATATATTTTGTAAAACAGTTGGCATAGCTACATTGTACGAAAATGTGTGTAACATGAAATGTGAACTAATGAATGTATTATTTATTGGCTTTTTTTACCTCAACCCTAACAGACACAAATATGCTGCGTCAGTGAGTGCAAAACAAGACAAATTGGCAGTGAAAAGAAAAGGGGGAGACGCACGCAAAGCAGAAAAGTGTGTCTTCAGATAAGCTCTAAATGTGGAAGAGATGTGTTCCTGAGAAAGGTGAGAATACAGGCATTTCCACAGATGTGGAGCCTGCCCTGCAAAGAAGCCACATCCTAGCCATTGTTTGTGAAGCGTAGAGCGGCGAGAGGCATGAGACATTAATGCAGAATTGAAGATGGGATGAAATGATAGCATACATTTGGTATTCTAAATTGAGTTGAGCCTTCATATCACAACAGATAAGGGACAAAACCATGCATTGAAGAAGAGAAGTAAAAAGGACGAGAATTGATGAACTCCACAATCTGTGCTGTGTTTTGAACAAAGGAAGGGTCCAAGCTTAACTTTTTGGATGCATTTAAGTTACGAAATATTTAAGCCAACTGAGGACTGTCCCTGGAGTGCTACTGAAGAGATCGTTTTTTTTTGCAGGTGATAGAGTGGTTGATAATGTTAAATACCCCTGATAAATTGAAAAGGTTTATTAGCACCCAGGGCGAGGGTATCAGCCAATCAGGTACTGTGGATCATGGGCTGAAACCACTGATCTCAGCACGTGTTCCACGGAACCCACAGGAACCCCTGCCTGGATCCCCATCTTGTCCACACTCTCCTTTTCCTTTTTTTTAAAAAAATCTTTTCATTCCCACTCCCCATACCAACTTACCTGAGTGTTGCGGTGCGTGCTGCCCCCGCAACAGCTTCCCTTCATTTTTTTTTTCTCCGGCTGCCATAGAAACGGAAGACGGGCTCCATATGGTGCCCCACCTTCCAAAACCATGGTAGCCATGTTTGGATAGGATTTTCATTTAAAGAACGGGACACGCTTTACAAACTGTTCTTTGAAAGAAATGTTTTTTGGAGTGTAAGGAGGCATGAGGCGGGGCTCAAGAGTGAATGACAGAAGATTTCATCATTTTAAGATACGTGGTTCTGGAAATGGACCCAAGGATGGGAACTGTTCAGGAGGAGGATTGTCTGTAGGTCCTGTTGATGTTGTAGGGCTAGTTAATGATAGCTTAAAACTGCAGAGTTTAGTGGAGAAGAAGTAATTGAAATTGTTGCAAACATCCTGTGAGAATAAGACGTGGTGGGAGGCACAGATAGATTTGATCATAGCTTTTTAGGTTTTAAAGTGATTGCTCATATTGTTGGCAGATGTGTTGTTACGTTGTTTGTAATTGGCTTGTTTGGGTTGGAAGATGTATCCCTTGAGTACGCTTTGCTGGACTCAACAATCAATTTTCCTAGTGTGAGTCAATCTTCTTCTAGTGCCTGGCAAGCTTTCTGCAAGTTCTTCTGGGAATGCTACTGTCATTCTGAGGAAAGTGCTGTTTGCCAATTTAACAGATACCAGCGAAAAAAATGAAAGTGGGCATACAGTGAGCAAGGCTTACAGGCCTTTTTCACTGACTCCATGTTTGTCGAGATATTTGACATGGATTAACAAGAGATCTTTGCTACCACATGTGTGACTTGCTGGTGCCCCATTAGCGACACATATAGAGAATTAGGCAAAGAACAAACATTGTGAAATAATGTGTACCTGTGAAAATATGTCACATTGCTGGAGGTAAATCCTCCACTTCAACGTCAAACTCGGAATTTGGTGGTGCTGTAAAAATGGTGGTAATTCTATCACCACCACCACAAAATGTGTCGGAGAGGAATTAGAGAAATGTTTTAACACACTGCCAAACTTGTTATATAGCCCTACATGCCAAAAGCTATGACACAGACCTCAAAGGGCTTAGAGGTCATCATGTTAGGGTCTGAGGAGGTTCATGCGCTCAATATGCAGTATTGACTTCCAGGGATTTTAGTGCATGTACAAGGACAGTGCTTGCACGTTTTAAGTTCATGTGAAAATATTTCACACAATATCTGAGTTAATCTGCACCATTTTTAGCGTTGGATAGGAGAACATGTGTAAATGTTAAGAAGTGCCATTTTTTTCACACTAGTCATGTTAGCTAAGTTTGCAATTTGTTCAGTTTTACCTGCTATTATCTGCAACTTCTAATTCTATCCTGGTGCAGATGCATCGTACATTGAGGCAACTGCAGCAGTAACTGCAGTGTAGCAGCTCCCTGAGGGAAGCCATGTTGAGGTAGGCTTGTGAAGTTTGGGAGGTGGCTGAAAGGATATTGGTCGAGTTGATGCTGCTCAAACTGGACCTGCAATTGCTCAGGCCCAGTTGTGAGGTGATGCCAGAGAACAGAGAGGTGTGGCTCATGAGGAGGCTCCGGCAGCGCACCATTAGGCCTCCAAACATAATTCTTCCATGAGTGACCCACACAGCATTATTGTTGGACACTTCCAGGAGGGCCCCACAAAGCATCATTGTGTGACTCGTCCATCAATGCCCCACTTAGCATCATTGTGGGACTCTTTTGCAATGTGGCAATGTTGGCTTCTCCAAACTATCCCTCTAAATTTAGGTGGATAATGCCAGCCTTCGCAATATATATTGAGAAATTTCCTTGAGTGCCAGTACCAGATTATCTCCCTCATTCAAGAATTAATTTGCTCCGATCGCAGAAGCTTTGCATCATCTGGTGCATTCATCACACCCACCCTCCACCCATCTCTTCCCGGCACAGCAGTAATCAGTCTAGGCCAAAAGACCTTTTGCCCGCTGCGGGAGTGGACACCCCGCCGCGCTCCTACAAAGGGTACACATTTGCTGAAGGGGCTATGATTTTATATATATTCCGCCACTACCATGTTTTGTCTTCGTTATACTCCCTTTCCGGTATGCAAACATTATTCTTGTTGAACTTTTGAACGCCCTGATATTTCCCTTTCCTCTGATTTGAACCTCTGAGATCCCATATTGGGCTGCACTTTTCTGTTTTTTGGGACTTGGACTATGATCAACCGATTTACGGATTGCTTTTCTTTTTTTGAGGGATTTTGATTATGGAATTCACTCCTCCATTCTCCCTGGGTTTCTTCGCTGTTTTTTGGGGAATTGTACATCCCTGTATTTTCTTCTGTTCTTAGGGATTTGGATTATGGACCACCCTCTCCACTCCCCTAATCCCCCCAATTGATTTTCTGTTAATAAGGTTTATCTTGCATGGTGTTTTGAATTGTCAAGTATTGTGGAAGATTACTTAAATTGAAGCCCTCTGTTAGGAGGCCCATGTTTAATAAATGTTGTTTTAGGTTAAAGGTGTGACACCGGAACTGTGGGGGTGCATTCCATCTTAAGTATACGAGAATAGCCCTCATAGTCTCAGAGGTCTCAACCCTGTCTTGATTCTTGAATCATTTAAACAAAGATGGATCCTATGAGGTAGAGAGTTGTACATTTGTATTACTTTTTGTGTAGTTTTAGGAGGTGGTTTGATAATAGAAATGTGACCAATCTCTTTTGGGATCTGAGAATCTGTGCAATGGGAATGATTTGATGTAGGTCTTCTGGTCAAGATATAGCATTTTTGCAGCTCTTTGACCACAGAGTTACAGGAAAGGGTTCTTGAGCCATAGCAGCTTGCCCCCGCGACCCCAATTTCTTTTTTTCTTTTTTACAAGAGGTGCAGGGGACATCCCAGCAGCCCCTCCCCATGCATAATGTCACCATATATAATGTCGCACAAACTGAAAACACAGGAAAACTCTAACCTCTGGACCAGAGTATTATTATACCAGTAGAAAAGCTCTTGCACCGCGAAACTTCAGCTGAAAGACAGAAAGACTCCCATAAAAACGCCACGCATGCACATAACAGCCTCCACGTTATGCGCATGCATGCCGTTTTTATGGGAGTCTTAGCTGCTGTGGGGTGAAAGATTAATCACTTTCTGCCTTTCAGCAGAAGTTTCGCGGTGCAAGAGCTTGTCTACCTGACCATCCTAGCAGGCAACGCCTATCCAGCTTCCACGAAGCAGTAGCCACCCCTTGTCTTCGCTATAATAAGCCGGGATTCTTGAAGATCTTGGGACAAAATCAGGCCACATGGTAAAGAATCATGGGACATCCTTCCATGCTTATTTGTCTAAAACAGCAGCTGCTGTATTCCAGTATGTGTACATCATCCTCCTGATGAAGACATTGTATAAATTAACATTCCACGTCGACACCGGTTGAGAAAAACTCAAAGGGATGTTATCTGAACTGTAGCTGTGATCCACCTTTCCAATAGATTTGTTTAATAATTTCTATTGTTTTCTGTACAAACTATTAATGTTTTCTTGGGGAGAAATCATGAACTGCACTCCTCCTATGTTTATAATTCTATTTGTCTGGTTTTTAACAATTTGTATGAATGTCACTGATTGCTGAGGTGCGTTTGAATGCTGCACTATGAATGGAAAGTGTGTGTGATTTTTACTAGCCTTTTCTAGGCAAAACAATGTTGCTACGCTGCTGTGTTTTCTAAAAATTATGTAGTGTTTAATAATTTGTGATTCACTCACTTTTTCAAATTTTTGTATCATTTGAAATAAATTTTGATATAATTTTGTTAACAAATTTCTCTGGACAATTTCTTCTGGTCTACCATATATAATGTCGCCATTGGCTTTTCCCAGCGACATTATGTAGTGGGACATTATGTATGGTGACATTATTACCTGATACCAGCAGCTTTTGGTTGAAAAATAAATGAAATGACAGATGGAGGTGTTAATTTAGACACCATTTTCAATATATGTCCCAACATTTAGTGCAACATGTTTAGACACAAAATATATATATTTTTTTAAGGAAATGAATTATTTAATGTGTTTTAAATGTAGATGAACAGTAATGATTATGTAGAAGGTCTTAGAGATTCTTCTGACTTTGTGATGGTTTTTAAAGCCACTTAGTGGCGCTTTCTAAAATCTGACCGTTCTTTTTATGAAGTGTAAGTAAATGGGGGCGGGGGGAATCTTGCCTGCAGTAGGGAGAGCAGATGGAAGGAGAGAACACACAGGGGTGAGAGGAATGAGCGGACAGAGAAGAAAGGTTTGGACATTGAACCAGTGTCCTAAAAGAGACGAGATGACACCGAGATCCTGGAAGCGAGCACTGAGTAATCCACATGCTAGAAATTGTGGTTCCACCCTGATGCAGAGAAGTACAAAAGAGAAGGGGACATTGAAAGGTTGTGAAGGAGAGCTGGGTTTCGGGAGTTGCAGTCTGCTGACTCCCCATTTGGCTGCACAAGATACAGTAACATTCAAAGGGAGAAAAGGGGGGATAGATGTTGGGAGTTTGAGTCCAGTGATTCTCCAAAAGGATGGTACAGGCCATTGAAAGGAAATGAAGAGGAACTTCCATTTGGGAATTGCAGTATAGTAATTCCCCAACGTAGTGCAAGAGGATCCAACAGAGTAAAAGCACATAATTAAGAATGATTTGTTGGAAGTAATGGTTTTAACACTTCCCGTGGCAAGTAGGTTGTCCAGAGAGTAAACCAAAGCAAACTGTGCAAGCAACACAAGGGGAATTATGTATTCAGAAGCATTGAGAGAAAGAACGTGGTACTGTGGTACAAGAGGTGTTCAGAAAGAAAGAGGAATGAATCAGTGCGCCTAACACTTCACAAGTATGTTGTTAAGACGTCTTGAAAAAAATAAGAATCTAGTCATTGAAGTTCTGATGATGAAGATCTGCCAAGGAAAAGGGGGTTTGGTTGAGAAGGCAACATCGTGGGCTACTCAACCTGCCTGGGCAGGACAGAGAGGTTGTGGATAGTGACGACTTTGACATGTGCTGGTCAGGAACTAGAGATATGGCTTGAAGATCATGTACCCCTAGGACATTTGATACAACATCTGTCGGGCGGTGCAGGAAGATGGGCATCTATGACAATATCTGGGTGAACATGTAATGACTGAACTGGCTGAGTGTTGTATGTGTCCATTTGGCACAATTCATCTTCTTCATTTACTCTAAATCTCCTCTTTCTACTCCTAGACGAATTGGCAATTTGGGGTGTAGTTTGCATGCCTTAACTATGAGGATGTGGGAAGTTAAATAGCCCTTTTATTCATCTTTGTGATGGTGAGAGCTCGAATGAATGGATTTGGCAATGCTGTGATGGTAATTTGAATATTTTCCAATAAAAAGGGAACAGAAGCATTCAAAATTAATGGACTGCAGCCTTCCGCAAGAGCCACTAAAAAGCAGAGAAAGTGGAAGTGGTTGTTCAAACACTTCACAAGGCAAAGCGTGTGGTGCTGATATGCAGCAAAAGAAGAATGTGAACTGCATTGTGGTAGTGGAAGTCCAGTCACACACCAACATGCACAGGATGCGCTAATAGAGAGGAACCATAACAGTGGACATGTTTCTTAGATGTTGTGTTTCTGAAACACCACCAAGTGAATGGCTGCACTGGAAGGATTTAAGAGTACAACAGAGAACTGCATTGTGGGAGATGAAGTCCCATCACTCTCCAATGCAAGACAACAGGTCCTGAGAGGGAGAAAACTAACCAAAGATAATGGTTTATTTGAAGCTTTGGTTTTGACAATTCACAATGTAAAGTATGGGGAGATGGAAAGCTTCAAAAAAACTGTGAACATATGGGTCTCCACCTTAGAAGCTGTAATAAAGTAGAGTGATATCATTGCAGGATATGATCGGGTGTGGAGGGGTTTATGAAACTAGCGCAGATGATATACAACGTTTTTCTTTATATTTAAAACAAACCTTTCCTTTTTTGATGGCTTCATCATGCCCATATGTTACTGGCCCGAGCATTTACTATTTTACTTTAAAAGCCGTTGGCTGAAGGTAATGCTGTTGGCTGAAGGAAATGGTTTTGAGTGATACAAAAGACTGGGCATAACTGCCCTAGAAAATGTGGAGCTTACGACTTTTCCATGTGCTCAGGTTCACTGTGCCAAGGCCACCAGTCCGCCATTTTGTGGATTAAACCGGTTCTGGTGGATCAGACAATGATCCCCCCATAGGGGAGGGGATAGGCATCAAGGAGTGGAGGACCTATGCCTCTCGATTGATGAGGACGAGGTCAGGACCTGTCAAATTCGTCATGATGAACAAGAAGCCAACTACGCCATTGGAATAGAAGATGTACTCTCGCCAAAGTAAAATGAGTTCCTTTGTCATATTGCACCTGCCGGAAGGCCTACTTTGGGCTCCTCAAAGATATGGGGTTAAGCTTCTCGAGCAACATAAGGGGAGCATAGCATCTCATCTTTCTGTAACCGATCTAGCTCCCTTTTAAACTCAAGTATCTTTGTTACATGCTCATATACTTTTGCCACAGTGTCCCTTCAGGGGGCAAAGACAATCAAATCCTGCAACCCCTGTGGGACATTCATGTCCATCAAATCACTCCATATATCAACTAAATACATTCCCATCTATTCTATCAAAATATTCTGCTCGGGAATACCCCCTTGATCAGAAATCGCAACCAAAACAGTTGATTCCGTACCCTCTTCTATGTACTTCTCAGCCCACATATACAATTCTCTCTTTCTGTCTTTAGGTACTGTGCCACGAGTCACTATTCCTGGATCAGTTGCAGCCCCTTCAACCACTACAGGTGGAGCAGAACCACCTGTCAAAGAGAATTCATACAAATCCTGTTCAATAGGCAGTGGAGGAAATACTAGTGCCGGTGCAAACAGAATTATGGGGACAGCAACTGTTGGCGCAGGTGCAGGAGGGGGAACAACAACGGGTGGAAGAGGAAAAACAACGTGAAGAGGCACATAAAGAGGCGGTGAAGTTGAAACAGTTCTACGCTCATTCAATAGTTTATTAATTAACTCGTCGGATGTATGAAAATCTTGAGCGGGATATATCTTTTGCACATTTAGGGGGTAATTCATAGAATCCAGCGCACAAGTGGTGCACGCGGCTGGCGCACAGTGTGCGCGTGGGACAGTCTGCACCAGCCGCGTGCGCTAAAATCCATTTCCGCGCACAGCGTATTCATGGATTTAAACATCCAAAACCAGCCGTGGCGCAGAGTGGCGCAGCGACCCTGCAGCAGCGCCAGTTACGCCCCAACCCCTCCCCGTGCGCCTTGCACAGCGTGCAAATCCCGTACATGGCGCACAGGCCATTGAACCAGCATACAGCCCCCCAAACATGAAAACGCCTGTAAAACTCCCCGCACACCCCTCCGAATACATGTACACCCCTGCGCAGGAAGTTTGACACGTGATTGGCCCTGTGCGAGTGGGGTACATGTATCACTCGGGTTCGCGGGGAGTCTCACACGCGATTGTCCTTGTGCGAGCGGGGTCGTGTATTTCGGGGGTTCGCGGGGAGATTCACCCACGATTGTCCCTGTGCGAGCGGGGTACATTTTTTACTGGGGTGCGTAGGAAGTTTCACACACGATTGGGCCTGTGCGCGCGGGGTACGTGTATTTCGGGGGTTCGCAGGGAGATTCACATGTGATTGGCTCTGTGCGAGCGGGGTACGTGTATCCAGTGGGGTGCGTGGGAACTTTCACACGTGATGGGCCCAGTGCGAGCGGGGTACGTGTATTACTGGGGTACGCGGGAAGTTTCACACGCGATTGGGCCTGTGCGAGCGGGGTACGTGTATAACTGGGGTGCACGGGAAGTTTCACACGCGATTGTCCTTGTGCGAGCGGGGTACGTGTATTTCGGGGGTTCGCGGGGAGATTCACACGCGATTGTCCTTGTGCTAGCGGGGTACGTGTATCCAGTGGGGTGCGCGGGGAGTTTCACACGTGATTGGCCCTGTGCGAGCCGGGTATGTGTATCCAGTGGGGTGCGCGGGAAGTTTCACACGCGATTGGGCCTGAGAGAGCGGGGTACGTGTATTTCGGGTGTTTGCAGGGAGATTCACACGCGATTGGCCCTGTGCGAGCGGGGTACGTTTATTACTGGGGTGCGTAGGAAGTTTCACACGCGATTGGGCCTGTGCGAGCGGGGTATGTGTATTTCGGGGGTTCGCAGGGAGATTCACACGTGATTGGCTCTGTGCGAGCGGGGTACGTGTATCCAGTGGGGTGCGTGGGAACTTTCACACGTTATGGGCCCAGTGCGAGCGGGGTACGTGTATTACTGGGGCACGCGGGAAGTTTCACACGCGATTGGGCCTGTGCGAGCGGGGTACGTGTATAACTGGGGTGCACGGGAAGTTTCACACACGATTGGCCCTGTGTGAGCGGGGTACGTGTATCACTGGGGTTCGCAGGGAGTTTCACACATGAATGTCCCTTTGCGAGCAGGGTACGTGTATCCAGTGGGGTGCGCGGGGAGTTTCAAACGCGATTGGCCCTGTGCGAGCTGGGTATGTGTATCCAGTGGGGTGCGCGGGGAGTCCCACACGTGAATTGGCAGTGTGACTCCTCCCAGGTGTGCCCTCTAACCCCTCCACGGCCCCTGCAGGCAGCCCACACCACAGGGGACTACCCTGCACCCCTGGTCATGTCCCACAGGCAGCCCATCCACCATGGGCATGCCCCCCAGCCAGAACACATGTCACCTTGCGATAGTGATCACCAACTCATGTCCTCCTGCACCCCCACCCCCAGCAGTGAGGGGCACCTGCCAGCAGGCCCCCACTCATGTCCCCCAGCACCCCCTTCACCCCCACCCCCCAGGAGTGAGGGGCACCTGACAGCAGGCCCCCACTCATGTCCCCCAGCACCCCCTGCACCCCCACCCCCCAGCAATGAGGGGCACCTGCCAGCAGGCCCCCACACATGTCCCCCAGCACCTCCTGCACCCCGACCCCCCAGCAGCGAGGGGCACCTGCCAGCAGGCCCCACTCATGTCCCCCAGCACCCCCTGCACCGCCACCCCCCAGCAGTGAGGGGCACCTGCCAGCAGGCCCTGACTCATGTTCCCCTGAACCCCCACCCCCCAGCATTGAGGGGCACCTGCCAGCAGGCCCCCATTCATGTCCCCCAGCACCCCCCTGCACCCCCACACTCCAGCAGTGAGGGGCACCTGCCAGCAGGCCCCCACTCATGTCCCACTCATGTTCCCCTGCACCCCCACCCCCCAGCAGTAAGGGGCACCTGGCAGCAGGCCCCCACACATGTCCCCCAGCACCCCCTCCCCCCCCATCCCCCAACAGTGAGGGGCATCTGCCAGCAGGCCCCCACTCATGTCCCCCTGCACCCCCTGCACCCACACCCCCCAGCAGTGAGGGACACCTGCCAGCAGGCCCCACTCATGTCCCCCCTACATGACATAAAGATGCACAATCATGGCCCACTTCACCAAAATACCACAGCACGCCACCCCATTCTTGAGACGCAATGATTTCCCAATCCACCCCACACTGACATGCCTATCTCAAGACACAAACCAAAACTCAACTATGTACACCAACACATGTCCGTCACACACACACACTGGTTGGCATTGATTGTGTAAACCCACATTTTCACATGCATGAACCCAATGAGCGAATTACACACATGGAAGTAAAATATCAAAATGTATTATGGACAAAAAAAAGCAATGAAATGAAAGCATAACAAAATAGCAAACATGAAATGAAAAGCATGTGCAAAAGATGAGTATATGAAAAGTATAACCAATCCAAAGAAATCCAAAAGAAAAATAGTCCAAACTCTCCCTCCACCAAACCAAATCCAAAGGAAACGTAAAAAGAAAAATCCATCAATTCATGGTGAAATAAAGAAAAAGTTCAAAATAATCCATTGTCCAACTATGTACAATCCATTCTCAATAAGAAAAATCATAAATCCATGGTCAAATCCAAATAAAAATTCCAATAAATCCAATGTCCAAGTATGTACAATCCATAGTCAAAGGTCCATGAGCCCAACGAAAGAAATTAAACCTACCTAAGAAACTACCTAAGAAAAAAACTATATACAAATATGTGGGGCTTAGTCTAATCACCCCAAATCAAAGGAAAACGAAAATTAAACCTAACACTAAAAACTATATACAATGGTGGCAGGCTAGTCCAACGGCTCAAGTTTCGATGCCCCGGGCCAGGGCATCATCGAACTCCCACTCAATGTCCTCGAGGCAGTCCTCTTCCATGGCCCCGAGGGTTCGCAGGGACGATGACATGTTGGATTCCAACTCCCTGCGAATTGCCTCAAGGCACTCGGCCCGCCTCAGTGCCCTCCGCATGGAGTTCTCCACCCTGACCATTGTGAGCCATGCCTCTTCTGCCCGCCGCCGCTCTGCACCTATGGCCTGGCCCAATCGCTGCCACACAGAAGACACTTCCAATCCTGGGTCCTCCTGCCCTCTGGCCAATTCCTGCCCCTCCGATGTTGAAGGCCCGAGCCATCATTGCTCCCACCTTGTTGCTGCTGCTGCTGTGCCTGTGCCTGCGCCCTGGCTCTTGCTGCCTGCACGTCCTCCTCTGGCTGGGGTGAAGTTGTTGTGGTGCCCACCCCGGCTGGACGTCCGACTCCGGACTGTGGCAGGGATGTGCCCTCCACTAGCCTGGCCGCTGGGTCAGAGGCAGCTCCACAGGGTACCCAGGTGATACATGGGTGGGAAGATGGCATGGAGGACGACTGGCACGTGGGGGATTCAGGTGAGGAAGGGGTCACAAGAAGGTCCAGCACACGGAGGAATCCAGCACTGGTGACCCGTCCCAGTAGGTCAACGCGGTCAAAGAGGCATCCGAGATGACGTGCAGTCTGTTCACAAAAAGACTGCAGGTCACCTTGCATGCCCCATTGACGCAACGCTATCCCAGCCAGGACAGGCTCAACACGGTCCCGGATAGCCACGTCCACAGGGAGAGGAAGGCCAGTTGTTGTGCGCTCATCCCCTCCCTGAAAACGGTTCTGGACATAGGCATCCCTGCTGGTGCCAGATGATGCAGTCACAGGATCAGGGACAGGATTACACACTGGCACCTCCGCGGTGGCCTGTGCTGCCTCCTGTCCCTGCCCCTGCACTGAACCACTAGCACCAGTGGAATCCCCACCTCCAGACCTTGTGTGTTTCCCTTCTGCGGCCTCCTCCTCCACCAAACCCCCCACCAACCTGGATGACTCCATGCCATCTTCCTCCGTTGGACCCTATGGGGTCTCAGCTGCCCCTTCTGCTGCCGAGGAGTCCACCTCCGACCTCCGCCTCTTGGACCTACCCTTGGCAGCTGCGTCCTAGGACGCGGCACCAGACTCCTCACTCCCTGACGAGATGACAATCTGGGAGGGGAGCCGGGCCTTGCATCTCCGGCTGGTGGTGCGATCCCTGCCGCTTTGCTCCACAGCACCCTCTCCGCCCTCTACATTAGTTGACGCTGCAGACAGGGAGAGATAAAACACAGACATCAGGGCACTGAACAATGGACTGATACACACACGATAGTTGTACATGAGTGGCAAACTTCAGACATGGCATCACACTCCCCAACACACATATCGTTTCTACTCACACACATGAGCAATTCCACAGCAATATTGCACAAGGCAGCACCATCCATACACATACAACAGCATGAGCATCCGAAGGTGAGCCTGACGTCACATGAAACACGGGGAGTGCACAACACATGCACACATGCCACCACACTTACATGCATGTGTACATGTCCACCATGTCCACCAACTGTCACAGTGATGAGATCGCCATCCATGTCACATCTGGCATTCAGCCTTCTACATGTCAGTGCCACATGCATCCATGTTACATCACAGTTGCACACTTGTCAAATACACACACATGCACATGTACACAGTGCAGATACAAGCAGCTGGAACCACCATCCATGTGTGACACCACAACCATGCCAATTTACATGCTCAGTAATGCAAACTTGTGTGCTCCCACACCTGCATTTGGCCTGCATGCTTACCAACACATACACCATCCATGTGTCTCACACATGAGAGGACTCGCATGTGTCAGCCTCACGGCCCTGTACATACACATCCATACATGGCCCTACAAAAACACATGTGTAACCTGCACACTACTGGCACACCAGAGCATGCACAGCGTACAATCAGTATGCATGTACACTTACAGCTCGACTCCAGACGGGTCTGCCTCTCAAGGACCTGGACGTGGAGCACTGGGTGTGTGCGTTCCAGGACCCTCATTTGGTGGTCTGACAGCTGGCCCCGGTGCCACCTGGCATCCGCTGCCTTCCAGACATGTTTGATGTCGCGGACTGCCACCCCTCCTCATTGATGGCAGTCACGATGTCCATCCAGATCCTGGTCCGTCCTTCATTGTCGGCACGCAAACTTCCAAAGAGGGCATCATACTGCCCCAGGACTTGCTTCACCAGGACACCAACTTCCCTGGCACTGAAGCTGGTGGCCCTCTGCCTCTCTGGCTGGGGGTTGCCAGTGGTGCCAGATGGTGTTGTGCCCGACATGACAACCCCAGAGGCAGGTGTGGATGGGCAACTGGGTCCTGGGGCTGGGCTGTGTAGCGATGGTATCCCAGTCGGGAGTCTTCGGTTCCAGAAGGGGTGGTCACAGCAACTGCAACCCTGGCTCACGTGCAGGCAGCAAATAGCAGGGCACGTGAGCAGCAGGCAGGCAGCATCAGATGGCAGGTGGGAGCATGCTCGGGGCTTTTGGGGGCAGGAAAATGGCCTTTTTGGGCAGGAGCGTGGTCTTCCATGTGTTTTCACGTGGCCAGCTTGATACGGAGTGATTTGGCACATGAAAAAATTGCACGTCAGTGTGAAATCCGAGGAAAGCCCTTAGCGCGTAAGCGTGTCAGTGACGTTATGCACGCGGGCGTTGCCCACAACACGGGTGCATCATGAATCAGCACGTGAGAAAACTGCACATCACCATGCTAATGGAGGAAAGGGCCTTGGCGTGTAAGCGTGTAAGTGACATTCCACGTGTGGGCTGGCTTAAAAGGTACGAGTATCATGCTATTTCCTTGTACGTGCTTTTTGTGGAGAGCGAGCGGGTGTATCTTGTACTTCTTGTCGGTTTACACGTGATTACTTCACAATGTTTCCAGTTCATACTCCCTGTTTCCGCAGACTGCGTTCTTTTCTTCTTTTGGCAGGGGTGTTGCCTACGTGCACACGCGCATCTTTTTCATGTTCTTTTTCAAGGCAGACGGTGAGTCCCGCATGTATTTTCCAACTGTGGTTGCCCCCGTGTGTCGCGTACCCCTTCAGAGGTCATTGTAGGCTGTGTGTAACACGCGTACGCTTATTCTTGTGTTTCTGGGTGCCACAGCATAGTGCAGGTTTATTTATCCACGCACGTGGTCTACCAGGAGTTGCGTGCACGTGTGCTTTTGTTTTTGGGGTGCCTGTGCGTCATCTTCCCCCAGGGGTCACATACAGCCTTGCTAGAGCACTAGGGTACGAATTCCATCTTCTACCCTACCCCTTTCACCCCAATTGCCCAGGACAATTGTTTACTGCTACTCCCATATGCACAACAACATCAGTGCCATGGTTGGGAGGCGACCAAGCAGAAGGGAGGCAAAGGTGGCCGAGCTCCAAAAGGTGGGCGTGGTGGGCGCGGTAGGGGACATGGCCAGGATTTGCAGGGTGCCCCTAAACCCCTGTCTGTGGAGGACCAATCAGGGACACCCATGCCCCCCCCAATGGTTGTGGGAAATGTAGCTGACACCATCCCAGCTCAGCCCTTGTTGGACCGGACCATTTTGGCACCTGAACCGGCACAGGATGACTCCCAGACTGACTTCCAGGTCAGCAAGTCTAAGCCACATGTGGCGGGGAAGGTTGCTGTCATCAGGCCACGTGGATCTGGGGCAGCAATGTCATCTGCTGCCCCAAGTAGCCAGGGTGGGGAGGCTGCAGGGGCAGCTGCAGCTCTATCCACACCGGCTCTGAATCTCCCAGCCGGGACAGTGTCGGTCCAGGTCCATCAAACCGACATTGGCCCTGCCAACATCACCCTGCAGCCAATGCCTGCTCCAAGACCTATGGTCCTTGTGACTTTGCACACTTCTAGTACCCAGTCCACCTGCGCTTCTGCCCCTACTGACCAGAGTGGCGTAAGCCACTCACGATCCGCACCACCTTTGAAAAAGAAGAAGAAGGGTGCTCTGGAACTACAGGCTGAGACCCCAGACATGGCTACACATTCCGGCACGTCAAGGAAGCCTAGCTTTAATGACATCGAACTTGATGCACTTGTGGCCTATGTGTCGGCACATAGCCGCAAAATGGTGGTGACTGCAGGGTGCAAGACCACACCTGGTCAACGTAGGGCACACTGGCAGACCATCGCGGACATCATTAGTGCCCTTGGATTTGTGAGGTGCACAGCTGATGATTGCTACAAGCGGTTGAATGACCTGAAACGCAGAGAAAAGAACAAGCTGGCCTCAAATCATGCCTCTACTCTGGTGACTCGGGGTGGGCCTCCACCAGAGGACAACCAACTCACTGAACATGAGTCTGTTGCTGGAACCTTTGTCACAGAGGAACAGATCCAAGGCGTGGGAGACCTACCAGATTACGACGCATTGTCCGCTGAGTGCCCATGCATGTGTGTGTAATCCATGTGTATGTTGCTTGGGTGATGGGTTCTGAATGAGTGCCAAGTGAGGGTGTGTACTCCTGAGTGTTATGGGTCACCCCTGTGCTTCCTCCAAAACATTAACCGGTCCTGGATTTGGGAATTACAGTATCCCTTCTGACCACAGTAGCCAATTAGCGCAACATTACTGCAGTTGCCCTTGAACTGTCATCTTGCAACAACACTGTTCTGAATTTTTCAGTGTTCATTCAGGCTGATTGTTTCAATTTTCCCATTTTTGCAACGCATTTTTCACCCCTAGTGCCACATATGTGACATGCTTCTGTCATTGATTACACCCCACATTGGCCCAAATTTGTTACCTTGTTATGTGAATGATTAGACCATTCAGGCTGATTGAGTATTGGCCTGCTCACATTAATTTTTGGGGCCTGTTGGAATGTGGAACATGATAGTTGTTTCATGTCATGTTGAAGTGACCAACCATTGATGTGTACATCTGCCTGCAATAACTGTATCATTGTACACTGGATGTGTTGCAGTATGTGGCACATGCATATTTTTTCACACTATTTGGCATTTTTCATCTCATCATGTCCATCTCACATGGATGGGTCACAGTACTCATTCACTGACATATGGCTGTACTTGTCAAATGTACCATGGCTATGCTACATGCCATCTGTGTGCTGGCATGTGTCATGTTTGTGTATTGGACATGCCACTCACAGGCTAATGTGTGATGCCAGTGCTACCCAGCATGCAGCAGATGTGTTGCTTTTCCATCTTGGTGTCCTCAGTGTCTGCTTTTTGCCTCCCCTTCCAACTCATTGACAGTGCATGCATGCCACGGTTATTGTCATGTGGGACATGTGTAAATCATGTACTGGATCTCTGGCTTGTCAGGCCTATGTGTGTGCTATGGTGCTCATGCCTGTTTCTATTTGTTGTCTTTCATGTTTTTGCAGGTGATGACGCACTTGATGCTGTGGAGGTTGAGGAGATGGTGCAGACCCAGGAGGAATCTCAGCCACGACCGGGCACCAGTGGAGGACGTGGTGTGGTGGTGGGTGAAAACCCTTTCTTACTGCAGACCATACTGTCCAGGGGTGTCTCTGGGTGCACCTCCCCAGACCTCTATTCAGGTGCTGAATCGGATGATGAGACTTATGTGCTGTCGCAGGTGAGTGTTTCTGGCAGGGATTCTGTTCTGTCCAACCCACCTGCACCAGGGGTAGAACCCTCTATGGGGATGTCAGTGTTGGTAGGTCCGCCTTTGACGGTTACAGATGCAGGATCGCACTCCACAACATCTGATCCTGTTCCTGGGCCAGCATATCAGAGCGGGAATGCAGTCCTGCAGCCTCAGGCAGTGCCGGCACAGCAAGGTGCAGATCGCCTTGCCCCAAACAGGTGTGGTGCCCGCCGATGCGGTGGCCGCACGCCACCAGGCAATACTGTATGGGAAAACTCCATTTACAGTATAGCAGCACAACAGGGAGCATCGGTTGAAATGATGGCTCAGGCAATGGAGAGGGTGGCCAATTCCATTCTCCCCCCTGAATGGCAGATGAAGCAACAACAGCAGGCAACAGACTCCATTTGCCAATCACACAGGGAAGACATGTTGGCGTCAAACAGGGACCGACGGGCGGCACTGGAGACTTTGCGCGAAGCCATATCAATAGAGTCACAGGGCTATAGGGAAGCCCTGAGTGTCGAACTCCATAACCTCAGGGAGACTCTGGTTGAACTTGAGGCTTCCCGAAATTTTAGGGCAGAACAGCAGCTGGAGCAGCTTACACGTTTGCTCTCAGCTGAGCTGCAGGCTACCCGTGAGGAGATCCGGGCATCACGCGAGGCCATGCGTGCAGAAATGCAGGCAACCTGTGAGGTGCTGCATGGGGATCTCCGCACTATCATCCTCCAGAATCAGACCTTCCAAACCCGCATGCTTGCTGCCATGGAGGACCATACCAGGGCTTTGCATGGGCTGCCTCCCATAGCACCACCACCTCCTGATGCAGTAGCGGAGGGTGATGAGAGTGACAGCAGTTCTCCCACAATGGCATAGCTGTGCAGGCGATGAGCCCATGGAGGTATTTTTTTTTCTGCAACATCCACACAGGTGGGTGTTGGTGTGCACCCCACCTTTGCCCCCACATGGGCATTTTCTTTTAAAAAAAATTAAAAATATTTTTTTACAGTGTGTTGCCTTGTGTGGCTCCCGTGGGCATCCACTGTGTATTCCGGCTGAGCACATGCACGCTTGTCCTGTGTTTGGATTAGATGCTTGGGTTCCTGACACACACACCCCTCCTGCTTCCTGATTCCATGGGCTTGCAAAGGGTGTGACTAAGTGACAGTGACTTACACAGTGACATTGGGCTCCCATGAGCTGTGTGGGCAGTTTGTAGTCAATACTGTGTGGACATCCCTAGTGGGTATTGTTGTTTTATTGAACACTGCATGGTGTGATATGTGTCTTCCTCCTTATTCGCAGGTACCTTCTTCATGTCTTCACAAGGCCGTCTCCTTTGCAGATGCAGTTCATGTTGTATGCAGTACACTGACACATTTGCCTGACAGCAACACTCTGCAGTTGGAAGGGGACGATGTGCTGGCTTATTCAGGTTGTAAGACTTGCACTACTTTGAGTTTGTACTGTCATGTTTTGGCAATGTTTCATGCTGTGTTGCTGTATTGTGTTGCTGGTAAGTATTTGGTAATGCTGTTTGTTATTTATTACTGGGAGCATATTGTCTGTGACCTGTTTCCATTTGGGACAGTGCACTTTGTGACACTTGTGTCAGGTGTTGTGCATTCCGTTGTTTGCTTTCACATTGCATGACATGCCATGGTGTGCTGGGTGGCGGAGATGGGGAGGGGTTGGGTGACATGGCCCTATTTGCATGTTGTATGTTGCAAGGGGGTTGTCATTCCTGCTGCATGAATGTGTTTCTTTTTGTGACACAGCATTGGTTGTTTTTCGGTAGGTAGGGATGCACACAATGTGACTTCCAGGTGACCAATCTCAGGCTGGTATGGTTGTGACAGTTGACTGTCCCTTATGTCATCATCATTGATTGTCAGCTGGTATGTGCCAGGGCTGTGTGCACTCCACAGGGGTGTGATTTTAGGTGAAGTAATTAGCCACCAGCTGCGTACGGGCTGCCTCACCACATGCCCTTTCCCCTCCCATGCGGAGCAGCCGTGCATGTGGTTGGGGATGTGGGGGCACCACCATGTCCACCGGCAGGCCCCGGCGTGTTGCAACATTGTGCAGGACACATGCTGCCACTATGATCCTGCACACTACTGGGGGAGCGTATAGCAGCTGCCCACCAGAGTGGTTAAGGGAGCGAAAGCGTGACTTGAGCACTCCGAATGTGCGCTCCACTATGCCCCGGGATGCAATATGGGCTGTGTTGTATCTTACCTCGGGTGGTGTGGTGGGGTTCCAAATTGGCGTCATCATGTGGGTGCTCAGAGGGTAGGCACTGTCCCCTGGGGAGGTGATGATGGGTATCATTAGTGGGGTTGTGACATTACTCAGTATCTGACATGCATGCATGTGCAGTGGCATTTATACTCACCAAGCAGCCATGTATCTCCATGCCGCCCAGCTTCTAGGTCCCGGTTTAGGGTTGACATTCTGTAAATGAAACTATCATGGGTGGACCCTGGATAGTTGGCATATACTGAGGTGATGATTCCCTTGGCATCACATACTACCTGCACGTTGATGGAATGCCAGTGCTTGTGGTTTCTATAGATGTGCTCAGTTGTCCTGGGAGGACGTAGAGCCACATGGGTGCAATCAATGGCACCTAGCACTTTGGGGAAGTGTGCCACCCCATAAAAATCCTGGACGGCAGCCTGCCTTTCTGCAGGTGCTCTGGGCAGTATATGTGCCTGTGGACTGATGGGCGTGCAGTCATGATGGCCAACACCTGGTGTAGGCAGCGTGACTGCGTGGCCTGTGACACCCCCCCCCCACTATGGCACTTGTCGCTGAAATTAACCAGTGGCCAAGAAGTGCAGTACATTGAGCATCTTTTCCAAGGGGCTCAGTGCTTTGGAGCACAGGGTGGGCGATGTGAGGTCATCCTCTCACTCACCAGGTCGGGTATTATGTGAGGTGGAAACCTGTACCTCCCATACACCGGGTCATCAGGCATCCCAAAAAGGCTGGTCCTGGGTGTAAATATTCTGGCCCTGACTATCCTCCTCCTCCTCCTGCGGTATCCCACGACCACTGCTGCGAGGAACGGTATATTCATCGTAGCGTCTGAGCTTGTTTGTTGTTTGCGGGCACTTTTATGCTGCGTGGATCCGCGTACGCCTGCTTCCTGCTGGCGTACGTGTTTCCGGATTAGAGCGTCTTTTTTGGCGCACGCGTTAGCCCTGTTCGATTCGATGAATACGTGTTGTAGGCACGCGTGTGGGCGTTCCGCACATTTGCCTCCTGTACTTCCCCCATAATGCCCACATTTTCACGTGTTGTTCCCCATTCCGCGTGTTACGCCCCCTGTTCTGCCTATTTTTGTTGTGTGCGCTGCACTATGTGCGCTTTCGCTGTGCACGTAGCGCACACTGTTTGAAGCCGTGTGCGCCCACGTGCGCTACACAGGATTTTCGCTGCGATTTTCGCACTTGCATTGCGATTCGCACGCTTTCGCACACTTGCGTGGAGATTTTCGGCACACATTAATTCCATGAATCGGCCTGTAAGTTGGAAAGCCCTGTCCATACCTCTAATGGATTCTAACTGTTTCTGTTGATCATGCAACAATGCTTTCTCAGCATTCGTCATGTGTCTGCGTCCATGCTTTTCTCTACTTTTGAGTTGCTGCATAGCTTCCATCCTCCAATCTCTAACTGCATCAAATGCTGCACGCCTAGCCTTTTTTCTCAACAATACATATTCTAAATGCTCTAGGTGTGCAATTTCAAAACTACCATAAACTGGCCACTGAGGTTCGGGAACATGTCTGGTCTGTCTGTGCCAAATAGCATTAAATACGATTTTGCAAAAACAACACTTGCAACAAAACAAATATCAGGACTTTTAGAAATTGGGGTACGGCTCACCTGATTTCAACCAACAAAGTTCTGATCAGACATCAAATCGTCGTGGCTGGCGTTTTCAACAAACATGCCTCGAGACCGGGACCCTCGTCGTGATACCCTATAAATGCTGCCCACCGTCGGGCGTGCAGTACTGCAGAGGAATTGTGTCTCACTTTGTAGGCCGCCTTGTCACTCTCCAATCCCGGTCCGTTAGCCTCGGCTTCGTCATAGCGATGTGGAATCAATCTTGATGTCCTTATTCGGGCGCCATCTGAAAGATTAAAGAATATCAAGGCTTACTACCAATGCGCCAGTCACGAGGTCAAAGTTACAATTGTACTTTTATTAACAAACAGCTGTCTGGCTCTCAACACCCCACAGTGTGTGCAAGTAGACAACGTGAGATGAGAGCGTCCTGAACATTCCACAAATGCACTTATTTATAAATTTCTTCACTGCCTTGGACACATCGTCCAACCCCTCTTCATGTAGTACATTACCTAGGGTTTGTGACCTAACTACATAACTAATTCATGCTTAAACATCTTTGCATAGTTTGCTGTTTTCCATCAAATATTTCACATGTTTTCCAAATACAAGACACAAAGGTAACATTCCTAAATTTACTTGGTTATATTTGTCTACCATGTGTTCTTAAGCTTAAAGTCAGTTAGTTTCAAGGAGAGAAAACAAGGATTTCTGCAAAAGAGCATGTCCAGCTATTTGTTATTTCAGTTTGCTGTTTGAATGGGGAAGGCACTGTTGGGACAGATGCTATCTAAATTACTGATTAGTACAACTTTTGTTTAGTCACGGTTCCTCGGTGTAGGATAAACAATCCACCTTAGCAGCTTCAACATTCTTATCTATGTTGACATCATGAAACAGCACAAAGTTCAATTTGTTCTGCTGAAGCCAAAAACGCAAATTCTGAACATGGGACAGAAAGCAGGAGTCGATCAAAATGGAGGATAACTCAAAATGGTGGCGTAGTCAGCCTGTTTCAGGTTCATTCAATGCGATATTACAGTGCGATGCAAATGTGCTTAGGCCAATATTTACTATCAGGCGGTATTATGTAAGATATATTTTCACAGAGTCACCAGCATCATCGAGTTAGGCTGGCACTGATTTTTTCAAAGTGAAAGAGTTGTAGAGACTCTACAGCAGTGGACCTGAAGAAGTGATGTGTGCTATGTTATGTTAATTGCTCTTGTACCGTGCACCACCGCCACTTGCGTGGTCCACTGACGCTATTGTGTGAAACATGTCATCCTTATTTTCTTTGCATTACCCAATGTACCACCCTACAATCAAATCTGAATAATGTGCATCTCTTTTCCTTTTATTCTTATACTCCCATACTTACCTGATCACTTGCTGCTTGAGTGAAATCTGAGACCAAAACAGGCTAATGCGTATCCGCAGCAGCTTTGGTCAGAGTATAACAAAGCAGCTAATTAACAAACTTGCCATTGTATTAGGAAGCAACATAATTTTTTAACATGTTGTCTGTAAGGTGGCACTGTAAGTGATACCTCTAAGCTAGAACCATTGTCATGATAAGTGACACTAGAAGAGAGATGAGATGTGAGGAGAGACACACAGCTGTTACGCTCACCTGGTCTCTGCGGATGCATTGGGGCACAGTTGCAGCCCTCCCTGAACTTGAATCACCCCCTTCAGGCCTCTCCCTCAGTAGAAAAGCTGTTAGCGGTGGTACGTTGTGATTCTGCTCCTGCGTGGGGATAAGAGTGTGTAAGTGCACCAATCTGTGATTGTTGTACCTCTCGAACCCTTCACCCCAAAGTACGGTTTCTGTGAGCATACAACAGCCCATAAAGCTCACCTGTGAATTATGGAAGATCAGCTCTCCATCCTGCTACTTCTGTCAGGGGCGCGTCGAATGGGATCTAGTTCCTTCACTGATCCCTGATAAATATTAGTCCAGTCCAGCTGCGACTATGCTTCTCCTTATGATTGGTAAGTCTTTCCTGAGCTCTTGTGATGCTGTTAGTTCTGTTTAATCTATTTTTATGTTGCTCCTATTTATGCCTGCAATAATGTCTCTCTTCTGTTTTCTTCCCTTAGATGGAAATGCGGCCTCAATGCAGCTCTGAGACGCGAGACGCGGCCGGGTGGAAGATGGATTCTACCGCAATGTTCGACAGCAGGTAAGTGATGGTTTAAAGAAAGCGCGAAGCATGGTGAAGCACAACCTTAAACTGACTGTTTTTTCGATGTCTAACCTTGTCTTCTGTTTTTCCTTGCATGCGCTGCTGACGACGATGGAGCATGTCGTGCTGCAGTGCCAAGATGAAGAATTCAGCGTTCCGGAAAGTGTAATGACGAATACTTGGTTGGCTGAAGATATGTACAGATAAGAACAGCTTCCCCCAGTTGGTAAGTATGCTGTCAGGAAGGAGGATGTCCAGGGATCAGTATCTTCAAAGGTAAGTCTGACCTCCGGCGACAGTGAGCGTTATGCTGCTTGCAAGTGCAGAATAACGCAAAGCATCTGTCTTGAGGATCAGGGCAGTTTATATAGCTCAGATCGTGGGCACGCATATTAGAGTCGGCTTACCAGCCACACCCTGCCACTCCTAGAGAGTGAGCATGTGCGTAGGCAATCCATTAGCAGCCACACCCAAGAATACACTTGGGGCTGCTTAATGGATGGAATGTTCAAGGTTAATGCATCCTGCTTAAAGGATGGAGTGTTCAATGTTAATGCATCTGAAGTGAAATGTCCATAATAAAAGCTTTTTGGTGTTAAATGGATATTCTTGTTTACTTTTGATCATGAGCCTGGTGCCGAAGGCGCCAGGACAGTGTCCACCCAGGTCCCCTGTGCATGCAACCCCTGCATGTCTGTGCCCCTGACTTCATGACCATGACAGCACTCCCCCTCAAGGCCCCTCTCTAGGGTGGTTCTCCTCCCGGTCCTGGTTTGGTGGGATTATTGCGATGGAACTGTCTGATTAAACGCGAAGCATCAGCGTGTTCAGTGGGTTCCCAAGTTCGGTCTTGAGGTACGTAACCTTTCCAGTCAATTAGGTAATACAATTTTGATCGAACCACCCTGGAGTCCAGGATGGATTTGACTTCATATTCTGGTACTCCTTCTATTACTTCAGGCTCTGGCAGAGAACTAAGCCGTGTATTAGACTTCATTGGCTTGAGGAGATAGACATGAAATACGGGGTGAATTTTTCATGTGAGCTAGTAACTCCAATTTCATGGCAACAGGATTGGTTATGGACTTTATAGTATAGGGGCCCAGGTATCTTGGGCGGAAAGCTTTTGGCCCCTTCAAGGGAATATATTTGGATTCTAACCGCAACTTTTCTCCAATCAGGTAGGCGGGAGCTTCCTTCCGATGTCGATCAGCAAACAGTTTTTGTCTTTCCTTAGCCTTGGTCAGATGCTCTGTCACCTCCTTAAGAACACGAGTGATGGTTTTATGCAAGTTTTTTATGGCTGGCATTTCCAGGGTATCAGGTGGATCAAATACTGATGTCCTTGGATGCCTTCCGTGCACAGTGTAGACTGGAGTTTGCCCTGTGCTTGTGTGAACTGAGTTGTTGTATGCATACTCAGGTATCCAGAGTATATGTTTCCAAGAATCCTCAGACTGTTGCAACATACACCTGAGATATTGCTCTAAAGTTTGGTTGGTTCGTTCAGTTTGCCCATCAGTTTGAGGGTGTTGGCTTGTGGACAACCGGAGATCAATTTTGGCAATCGTACAACACTTTCTCCAAAAGGCAGAAACAAACTGCATTCCGAGATCAGATACTAATATTGATGGAAATCCATGCAATCAAACAATTTGCTCTAGGAACACAGAAGCGAGAGTTGACGCATTTGGGAGTCCCTTCAGAGGACAATGACTAATATGGTGTTGTATCCATTGCAGGCTAGAAGATCCATGATGATGTCCATCGACAGGGTATCCAAGGTGCTGGCGGTACTGTTAAGGGATGTAGTAAGCCAGCATGGTTCTGTTTTTGAGACGTGTGTTGTGCACTGACAGCGCAGGTTTCAATAAATTGGCCGATATCTTTTTGCCAGGTTGGCCACCAGTAGTTTTGTTTTACCTTAGCCTGAGTTTTGGCTATTCCTCGGTGTCCTTCCACTAATGAATCGTGGTAATTTGTGATGATTTGCTTTGCAGTTCTTGGTCTTGGACATATAATCGTCCTTGGAAATGCAGTAGATTGTCTTCGATGGTGTACTGGTCACCTTTTAACATCCATTCCTGTTGTGTTGATTAATCCATCAGGGATTGCAAACTGGTTCTTTGGTCATCCACACACATGGTGGCAGCTATTCTGGTTTGAATCCTTTCCTCAGGAATTATGGCCACGAGGTTGGATGCTGTAAAAGCCTCTTTTTATTCACTCATGCGTGATAGAGCGTCTGCTTTTCCATTGCGTACTCCAGGTCTATAAGTGATTATAAAATCGCATTCCGCAAAAAAAAGAGCCCAACGAAGTTGATGAGAGGATTGTGCTTTTGCAGTTTTCAACTATTGCAAGTTACGGTGGTCCGTGATGACAGTGACCGTATGTCTCGCCCCAAGAAGGTAATGTCTCCAGGCATTAAATGCTGCTTTAATCGCCAGTAATTCCTTATCTGTGATTGCGCAGTTCAACTCGGGGGCTGAAAATGTGCTGGACCAGAATGCATCAGGGTGTAGTTGTCCTGTTTCAGGGTCTTGTTGTGATAATACTGCTCCCATGGCTATTTTTGAATCATCTGTCTCAACTATGTAAGGTAGGACTGATCGTGGGTGCTGAAGGACTGGTCCTGTAGTAAATGCTAGTTTTAACTTCTGGAAGGCTTCTTCAGCTTCTGTTGACCAATGGAACTTTTAATTTTTCTTTAACGAGGAGGTCATTGGATGTACAATTTGTGAAAACCCAGGTATAAACCGACGGTAAAAGGTGGCGAATCCGAGCACACTTTGCACTCCTTTCGTGGATGTTGGTGCGGGACATTTGAGGATTGCATCCACCTTTCGTGTATCCATATGTACTTCCTTGTGGTGTGAGCATGAAACCAAGAAACTCAACCTCGGTTACATGGAAAAACATTTTTCCAACTTGGCATACAATTGGTGTTGTTGAAGCTTCTCTAAGACTGCCCGGACATGGCCTCCATGTTCTTCCATGGAATTTGAGTAGATAAGAATGTCATCAATGTAAACAAGAGCGCAAACGTCCAGTAGTTCACAGAGTACATAATTCATAAAGAATTGGAACGTCGCAGGAGCATTGCATAGCCCGAAGGGAATGACCTGGTATTCAAAGAGGCATGTACTTCGTGCGGAAAGCCGTTTTCCACTCGTCTCCCTCTTTTACTCTTACAAGATGGAATGCTCCTCTTGAATCCAGTTTTGTGTAGATGTGAGCATGTTTCACTTGGTCCAGGAGCTATGGTATGAGTGGTAAAGGATATCGATTTTTTACTGTGATCTGATTGATGGCTCTATAGTCGATGCAGGCTCTTATGTCTCCCTCGTTTTGAGGCACGAAGAAGAAGGGCGAGGAGGCAGGTGACTTGGATGGGCGAATGAAACTGTTCACCAGGTACTGATCCAGGTAAGTTCTAATATGCTAATTTTCCTGTTCTGTCAGAGCATGAATTTGGTTGCAAGGGTTCTGGGCTCCGGTTACAAGATCTATTTGACAATCGTAGGGTCTGTGTGGGGGAAGACCGTAGGCTTGCTGTTTTTCGAAGACATCCTGGTAATCTTGGTATTCAAGCGGTAAGGAGCTGATGAGGCCCAACACGATTCCTTTCTTCGGTTTCAGATTGGTGTCATCTTTTTTGTAACATGTGTCTGCACAATCATGAGTAAATGTCAGAACTCGTTTTCACCACTCAGCCCTAGGATTTTGGGTCTCCAGCCAGGGCATTCCCAATATCATCTGGAACTGAGGAGCACTGATGAGATCGAAAGTAATGTCCTCTTAATGCCTGTCCTGACACAGAAGTTTGACTTTCTCGGTGTATTGTGTCACCGGGCCGGATGATAGCAGAGAACTATCCACAGCAGTGACGTTTTCCGATTTCTGCTTCTGTCGGAGAGGAAGGCCTATTTGGAGAGGCAATTCTTGGTCAATGTAGGTTTGGCCCTCCCCCTTCTGGAAATGCATTGAGTACTCCTGTCAGATCCCAACTAAATATGACAGGGAAGACTGCGCCTGTAGACTGTGTCCACCCAGAGTACACAAGTCTATGCGTATGTAGTGCGGTGAGCATAGGAAAAAGTGTGCGGATTAGTCCCAGGAACACTCATCGCTCCATGAATCAGAGCTGCTCTCTATTTTGCTCTATTCCCATCAGTAGCTCTAGCGCTCATGCGCATTTTCAGATGCTCTGCAGGAACTCTCCGGGATGAATTGCATAAATCCAGTTGCTTGAGTGCAAAAAGGTTAATATGGCCCAATATGTTACTAAGGGGAATGGCAAATAATTCAGCGCGAATAAAGGAAAAAAGCGATCTGTAGTTAATGCTGGTTCTAAATGGTAAATTGCAAATGGTGGCAATGATGCTGGGTACAACGCTTCTGTGCTCATACTAGCTTGTATCTCTCAAATGTCCACCAAGTACAAGAACACTAGTGTCATGGTAAGGTGATTCAAGGGCATTTTCAATGCGCTGAGGTCTCAAAATAGCATTTTTGTGTGCATTTTCTTTTTAAAATAAAGAGGTTCCGTCAAGCCTTTTTGGAGAAATCATGCATACCGACTAACAGGGAGACTACAATGTTCTTTTTTGGTCAGATTCAGTTCTGGAGTGCTGTTATGTTATCTTGTGTTTGTATTGCTCCTCCTGCCATATGTTTTGGCATCAAAGCACTGATTCAGTTCTCCTGGAGATCATAGCCAGCGCAGAGAATAGAGCATAACGGAGCATACAATGGACGAACTAGAAAGGCTCTTATCCGGAGGTTCTGGACAGTTCAGGTGAAGGCAGAAAGTTTGGTGTAAACAGGTTGGAAGACAAAGCGTGGGTGCTTTTTCATGTCCACGTGAGTGCATGGAAAAAAGTCAACACAAAATCTCAACAAAAAAGAAAACCATCCATGGGCTTATAGAGATCAGAGCACACCTGGTTTTGCATCCTCAATTGCAGAATTAGAAGAGTCAGAACGGTCGGAAACCCAACTGAGGATTGTCTGTGGCGACTGTGAATTTTCATGGTGTACAAGAGCCCGCCCTCCACTGGTGGTCTGTTCCACCTTGCCTTTCTCTGCATCCGCAGCATCCTCACCTGCACATAGACAGACAACAACATTTCGAGGCATGAGTAGCTTGTCGAACATGCATGTGTGCATTGCAATGCATACAGACACAAAAAGCCCGAACACACATACATCAATCATGTGAGCTGTATGTCACAGATGAACAGCATGTGCTGACATGCGCAGTCATGGCTGGGTATATCGTTGCCCCCCTGCAAGCTGCGTGGCTGGTCACAGTCACATGCCTTGCAATCATGCAAACAAGTGTGAGGAGACTGCGAGATGGAACTGACAAGGGCATGCTTCAACGGCCACTGCTCCGCTGATACTCCATATGTGCAATGTACTACACAAAGACAGCTATTGTCTAGCCACATGTTGTGCTACCGGGAAGATGCCCTCATGCGTCTATGCACAGACTTTGTTGCTTATTCATGTTCACCAGCCACGAGGGGCAGGGCCTAGTAATGGGTGACTGTGAAATCATACACCCAATTTTGTGAGTAATGATTGTCACACCCAATGGACTATACACATGCAAGACATTCTCAAGACATTGTCAATGTGTACATTCACATGTGTGTTGCATGCCATTGCCACACATACAACCTGCACAATTTCATGGGCCATGCAGAGGTGGCAACTTCCTGGGGAGCAGAGCTCAAGGTGCACAGGGTTGGCCATAGGAAGGTTCAGACCCAAACAGCTGACTAAGAATACACAGCCAGTAAAAAATCAAGCATTTCTATGTATCAAATAAAGGAGTGCCAAATGAGAACAAAGACTCTGAGATGCTCATGATACACACACCCTCAGGTTTTCACCCAAAGTGTCCTTCTCATGCTCTTAGTGTTGACAGAGCCTTTGAATTGGGCACATGTATGAAGCTTTTGTTTTTAAAACCCATGGATAAGTACTGAACGTGGGGCATATTCATTTTGAGGGCCAGCACAAAGCATCAGTCAGCACCATATCTACACATTATGACAAGAAAAATAACGAGACACAGAAAAAGATCCATTTAATTTACTTCATTTACATGCTATGTCATTTCACTCAAGAAAACTCTTAATGAATATCACTTCATAGCTACATATGGTGCATGCCTGAGAAGGTTAACTGCAATGTCCTTGCCAAAGTAGTCTTGTGGCTGCATTGGGACATGGAGTACATGCACCCCCTAGCCTTCAATATACTCTCCACCCTCTCAACATGTCAACCACTGCAGATGGCTCTTCAATGTGACTTTGACCTGATTAGGACAGCAGGGTCCATTCTGTCACTGTGAAGGTTGTAGTCTGTGTACAATCAATGCTGTGATATGTGTGCAGCAATGATCAGTGCACTTCACACCCTGCATGTCAATATGTCCATGTGCAATTGTTATTTGTAATGGCATATATGACTGTTTCTGTCTGATGTGTCACATCAGTACCAAACCCAGGTCTACCATCACCCTGTGTGAGATTACTCATGGGCGTAAGCCCCCTGCTGTTCACCCAGCTCAATTCATGAGTAGGCAGTGTCACTTTACATTGTGTGAGCTGGCAGCACCCTTTACATGACATTGTCATGTAAAGTGTCAGTCAATGACTGTCTATGAGTGAGTAACTGACAGTCATTGACTGATGCTGTGCACGACACTGTCATGTAAAGGGCGGCGCCAGCTCACACAATGTAAAGTGACACTTGACATTGTGTGTGCTGTCTGTGCCCTATATTTGTGGGGGCCCTGTGTGACCACACAACTTGATCGTCCCTTGAGCCAGCTCTGTGTCACTTGTCCATACAATTGCACACTGGGAATGTTGGTATATGCAGCTTGAACAAGTGTGCCATACTGTCCCCACACTTAAACACATGAATCAATCACAGAAGTTCCCTCAAATTGAACCTCCACTGGGCTAAACACCCTTACTACACTGCCACATCATGATATTCACCCACTGCAGCCAGCAGTAAGTAGAGACGCTAATGCCAGCTCTGTCAGACAAAGCTTGGTCCTGCTTTTTTGTGCAGGAATTACCCCAGAGGTATTCATAATGGTGAAAAGGCAGTCGATGGGGAAATGTGGACCCCATACAACATATCATTAGCCAGTTTTGTTCTAAATACTTCATCAGCTTATTAATGGTCAGGCTAATGTTTGTAAGTGGAACAATCCTTGCCTTCATTTGTACCTCCTGTTTGGTTGTTTCTTGTGGGGCATTTGTTCCTGTCTATGAACATTATTCGCAAAAGATGTTTCTGTATTGGCGATTCGGCATGCTCAGACTAAGACCCAGTCCAACCTCATCTGCAATTCTCCTGAAACAAAAAGCAACAGAGGCCTAATACCCCATCTGAGTGGGCGATGTTGCAGCCATTTCATTCCATAATCATACATACATGTTTGGACATGTATGTATGTTTCATGGTTACAGATATTGCAATGTTAGGGTGAGTGTTGTGAACTGTGATGTGAGCACCAAGCTATGTGTCTGCCAGGTATTCACTGATTCACACATGCAACCTTTCCATCATGGACTGGCGAATAGAATGTAGAGCTCTCTGATCATTATTTCAAACCCAAAATGCACATTTATTTCATGCAAAGCAGACAGCAGTACTCGCTGGTGCTGTTCATTCCCTTACCCTTTCTCATAGGGTTATTTTCAGACAGTACAATAGGAGAGTGCCAGACTGTGCCAGACTGTCAACCTTGGAATTATGTCCCTTTATCAGCAAATTATTCCTATGGTTGGTCTAGTGTCACTCCTTGTGATACGCAACTGAGGTCGTTTTAACAAAACGCCAGCAAAACAGGGCAGTGGTCCGCAGGCACTTATACCCCAGCAGACTGGTCACATCACAGTGTGTCAATAGCAGCAGTTTGTGAATGCATTCTGTTAATGCGTTCCCTAAGAGCTGGTGACAGAAGGAACATGCACATCATCAGCAATTGTTGTGTTTTATTTTGTTTGTAAAGTACTTGATGTACAATACAAAGAGACTGGCTCCATTAGTTCAGCAATGATTCATTGATATGGACAATGCTTTTTTGCGTGACACAAAGGTGTGGGTTGGGGGTGATGTGTGCCAGTCAGGGGGGCACATCATAGGGTCATGCACTGGGCACCATGTTGGCTAGAAACAGCCATGCATACAAGTACTGGCACAGGTGCGAAGGCCAGCAGACAGTGAGGTATTCTGTGAAACCAACATGTGCCACGCATGGAAACCACACAGCCACCTCCCAGAACGCAGGCCATGTGACAAAATTGTACACAGTAATAAACAGGCATTGGCCATGGATGGCTGCCAACTGCAGCCAACTGTACTACAACACGTAACAATACACACAAATGCCACTCAGCAGATGTGTCCACATAGTCGCCCATGCCTCGCACGTCTTGCACCTGCTCACTGCTAATGGGTCCACTTGCGGCCTCTTTGAATTGAGTCAGCTGCTCCTTCTTTGGTGGCCTCCCCTTCACTGGACTGTACATAGGCCAGGTTGTCACTCAGCTTCTGCTTGGTCATTCGAACAAGGTTGTTCATCCACTTCTGGACTTCTTTAGCAGTGTGCCTCGCCACACCACCGGCATTAATAAGGCGCATGACATGCTGCCACTTTGCCATTCGCTGAGCGGGAGTATGGATGCTGCCTGCTGAGGGGTACATCACAACATAGTATTCCATCACATATGTTGTGAGGATCTCAAGCTCCTCATTTGTGAAGCGCTTCTTCCTCGGCAGACCCTTATTCTTTGCCTGTGTCTGATCTTGTGGTGGAGGCTCTTCCTGCTCTGCCGGGGCGTTCCCTTTTGTTCATAGTGGCCCTTGGTGGTGCTGGACCACCTTTAGGCCTCCCATTATGTCCACATCCAGGTGCTGGGTCACCTGTGGGCTGAGGATCACTATGTCTTCTGAGGGCCAGGGCACATGTGGCCTCAACACCTCCCCGTCTTCTCACTTTTCCTTTTGGATCCTTCCCTCTCATGGTGCATTCAAGATGTGAAATACCCACAACCATTTTTCAAAACAAAAATATGAAACAGTCCACGTGATGGGTTACGTAGATGAGGGGTCCGGCAATGCTCTAAGACACCCCATAACAAAAGACATCGGGACGTGATACACAGAAAGCCTCACAATGAAAAAAAAAACATGTGCATATGGCAGAGGCAACCCCAAAAAGAACAATGTGAAACGCGTTACATGAAGGAAACGACTTGCGTAGCAGCCGCAAATGCGTTTCAGCGACACTCAATCCTCTGTCTTTGTACATTCCCATGCACAACCAGTGATGCACGTCGCACCTCTTAAAAGTCATCATCATAAACTTTATTCGGCCATAGGCCTTCAAAGTGCAGCCTAACAAAACATTTCTAAATTTCCAACATATCAATACGACAATGAAGGGAAGATGGAGATGGAGTAGATAGGGGACAACAAACAACATTTGCAGATGTGAATACACAAGCCCCAATATCTCCCAGCTGCTCTTGTACCCAGGGGTGTGAGGTTTGCTCCAGATAGAACAATGTTATTTATTTATTATTTTATTTATTCGCATTTCTTAAGCGCACAGGCAGCCCAGAGGGCATTGTGGCGCTTGTTACAGATATGAACATGACTTGTTATAGATACAGAAAAGTCATTACTTAGTTGCAAGAGAAAAGTAGTAGCTACAGGAGAGGAGGAGAAGAGAGGAGAGGAGGAGGAGAGGGTCAGAAGACATGACGTTGGAGGAGTTAGTTGAACAAGGTGGTTTTCAGTTTTTTTCGGAAGGCAGTGAGAGAGGTTTCTGCTCTGAGCTTGCTAGGTAATGCGTTCCATAGCTTAGGGGCGATGTAGGGGAAGCTTATTCCACCTGCTTTAGCTCGTTTGATGCATGGGACCCTAAGTTGGATGGTGTGGCATTGTCTCGTTGGTCTAGTGAAGTGAGATCTGACTAGCGTGTCAGACAGGTATGAAGGTGCAGACAGGTTAATACATTTGTGTGCGGTGGTATTTTGAATGTAATGCGCTCTTTAACAGGTAGCCAGTGTGCTTCCCTTCTGGTTTGCGCGATGTGGTCCCTTTTAGGTATATTGAGGACTGCTCTTAGTGCATTATTTTGTGTTGTTTGGAGTTTATTGAGATTGGAGTTGGAGGTGCCAGCCAATAGCGCATTACAATAATCTAGTTTGGCTCCAATGGTGGCTCTGGCAATGGATAGGCGGTTATCTTTAGTTAGGAAAGGTTTGATTGCATTAATGAGCTTAGTGCTCAGGGCGGAGGCAGAGACAATGGAGTTGACTTGCTTGTCCATGGAGAGTGATGCGTCAATGTGGACTCCTAGTGTTTTAACAGAAGGTAGAACTGGGATGACACAATTGTCTATGCAGAAGTTGGTGAAGAGTGGGTCGAGGTTCGTGAGAGTGGATTTTTGGCCAAGGTTGAGAATTTCGGTCTTATCTCCGTTAAGACATAGACCGTTTGTGGCCATCCATGCTTGGATGGTGGCGTATATATTCTGGAGGGTGGCTGCGTCCTGGTGGTAGAGTCCTGTGAGCGGGAGGAGTACTTGGGTATCGTCAACGTAGTTGGTGTATGTGATCCCAAGTGTGTCCAGTTTATCAAAGAGAGGTTTGGTAAAAAGATTATAGAGGGTGGGAGCCGTACATGAGCCCTGAGGGACTCCATACCTGATGGTGGTAGGCTCTGCGTTGGCTGTATTGGAAAACACTTTCATCACTCTACCTTCGAGGAAGGAGGTGATCCAATTTGTGGCTTGTTTGGAGAAATGTGCGGCCTGAATGAGATGGTTCGTGAGGATGGCGTGATCGACTAAATCAAATGCCGCCGAGAGGTCTAGGAGGAGCAGAAGGGCCGGCTTGCCTTTATCTAAGATCAGGGTAATTTGATTCTTCAGATCTAGTAAGGCGGTTTCAGTGCCATGACCTTTGCGGAATCCGGACTGCCTTTTACCTAGGACAGAGTTGTTTTCCAGGTAGGCCTGTATCTGCATGTGTGCAGCTTTATCCAGGATTTTTAGGAGAAATGGAACCGTAGTAATGGGCCGATAATTATTAGGTTGGGCAGGGTCCAGGGTTGGTTTCTTTAAGAGTGGGCGCACCCACCCTCTTTAAGGCTGTCAGGGACTTTGCCCATCTTGAATGAGGCGTTAATGAATGCTGTGATGATTGGTGCGAGGGGTGCCGCACATTCTTTAATGATGTTGGGGGGGCATATATCTCCTTTCCAGTGAGATGGTTTGAGCTGTTTGAGGATGTGGAGAGTATCCGACTCGGTGATTGGAGAGAAATCGAATTTGGAGGTGTGCTCATCTTTGGCGGTATTGACGGAGAGGGTCTGTTGGGGGTGCAGAGCCTTAAAGTGTTCTGCTATTGTATTTTGAAGGTCTATTTTATTTAACATTGCTGTTTGAATGCTGTTGCACCAGGCCTCATTCTTAACAATCTCATCTGTGCAGATTGGGGGGATGGTGAGCTCTTTAAAGATGGTGAAAAGCTCTTTTGAGTTGGAGTTGGCTTCCAAGATACGTTTATTGTAGGTTTCTGATTTCGCCTTGAATATGGCATGTTTGTATTTTTTAGAGATACTGAGAAAGTCTACTTTGGTGGCTTCACAGGGATTGGCCAGCCATGTTTTGAGGGCTTGGCGCTTGCATTGGCGAAGATTTAATAAGTCCTCCGTGAACCATGAGTTGGAGTGAAACGATTTTTTTTCTTTTTTGTTTTCAAGAGGGGCTGCGGCGTTGATGGCATGGGTGAGGGTGTCTTTGAAGATCTCTGCTAGAATGCTGGGGTCGGAGGAGAACGGGGGTGCTAGGCAGGGGATGTTGAGAAGGGGACGTATATTGTCTGCTGTAAGTTTTTTGGCACTTCTGGCTAGCATGGCCGGTGCTGGTATAAGAGGTATAGAGTGGGAGGATATGGGGATGCAGAATTGAAGGCAGTTGTGATCAGACCATGGAAGGGCTGTGTTGGAGTTGAGGGTGGAGCCACAGTTGTGATCAGCCACCAAGTCTAAGATACGGCCTTTATTATGGGTCGGGGCAGTGACTATCTGTGTGAATCCTAGATCTGTGAGGTTTCTGGTGAGGGTGGTAGCTTCTTTGTCAAGTTTATCATTATATCCAAGGTTTAGGTCTCCTAGAAACAATGTTTTGGAAGTTTGTTTGATGTTTTTTCCAAGAAGATGGTTGACTATGCCTTTGAAATTATTGGTGGGGCCTGGGGGTCTATATATGACATTAATGTTTACTGTGTCTTTGGGGGAGAGGGTAAGGTTGGCTGAGAGGATGTCAATGGAGTCTTCCCCTGTGGTGGGAGTCTGTCTTAAGGCTAGGGTGTCTTTAAAGATTAGTGCGACTCCACCTCCCATTTTAGTTAATCTGTCCTGTCTTAAGATCGAGTAACCTGATGGTTCAGCTAAACTGATAGTCGGGCCAGAGGCAGGGTGCAACCATGTTTCTGTTATGGCTAACATGTCTAGGTCTTGGTTGGTAATAATGTCATTGACTTCTAAAGCGTGGGCGTTGATTGAGCGAACATTTAATAGAGTACATTTAAGGTGTTGGAGCTTTTTTGGTTGTGGTGGCTTGAGGTTGGTAATAGGGATAAGCTTTTTGGTAGCGTGAGTAGGCTTATTAGTCAAGTGATGTCTGACTTCACATTGGTCATGTGAGGTTGGAGCGAGCGTCGGAGACCTGTTAAGGTGCTTGCGGGTAATAGTGTATGGTGGGCAGCAGGTCTTGGCTTGAGTGCGAGAGCCTAGGCGTGAGTTCCTAGGTGTTACCTGCATGGGTGTGGAGAGGAAAGCTAGAGGGAGTGTGCGTGTTCTAAGTCTGTACTGTCTGAGTATGATCTCGGGAGGAGTAACGTGTGTGGTGGTGTGTCTGAGTTCCATGAAATGGCTGTTGGGTTGCCCTGTGGGCACGGAGTAGTCAATAGTACTAGTCAGTAAGGTGTAGACTAGACCTGTGAGGTGGTACAATGTGTGGCAGGTGTACATGTTGAGATAAGTTAGCGAGAGCTGGTGGGTTAAGGTCTCTAAGCGACCATAAGGCGCAACACAATATTACAGTGGTCTCTAAGCGACCATAAGGTACTACACAATATCACAGTGGTCAATAAGCGACCATAGGCCACTACACAATATCACAGTGGTCTCTGGGTGACCAAAAGGCACTACACAATATCACAGTGGTCTCTGGGCGACCATAAGGCACTACACAATATCACAGTGGTCTCTGGGTGACCATAAGGCACTACACAATATCACAGTGGTCAATAAGCGACCATAAGGCACTACACAATATCACAGTGGTCAATAAGCAACCATAAGGCACTACACAATATCACAGTGGTGTCTGGGCAACCATAAGGCACTACACAATATCACAGTGGTCTCTGGGCGACCATAAGGCACTACACAATATCACAGTGGTCAATAAGTGACCATAAGGCACTACACAATATCACAGTGGTCTCTGGGCGACCGTAGTGCAGATGCAATTATCAAGTGGCAGCATACAGCAAGGCAGGGCCAGGGCAGCAAACAGGTGAAAAAAACATGTTGCTAATATGAGGCAAGAGTGGGTTGGTTACATATGCTTGTGCAGTGCAAGAAGCCGCAGTGGAGGTTAATTATAGTTATGCCCCAATGTTAGTTGGGGCATTTCCAGGAAGACTTACAGGTCCCATATAGGTGCGTAAACTCAAAACAATCCCACTATTGGCTACACTGCCATGTTGCCCAGATCTTCCCAGGACTTTTGCTCGTTTCTAAAAAAACAGTTTGACATTGTCAGCATACGGTTCACCCTCACTGGGCATTCTGAGGGAATGCACCATGTCTTCCCTGGTAACAAAGGGGCATTTGCCAACGGTGCAAAGCTAGTGGAGGCATTTATCAGAGAGGGCATCCCTAGGTTCTCTCCTGCCAGGGAGCAATTTCAGTACCCCATGAAGATATATAGTTGTTTTTCTTTCCCCCCATACAAATGTGGCTTGGGCGTACGCCCCCTTAATCGATAACTGCATGCACTGGGTCTTCTCCTCCTGGGCCTGTTCCTCTTTAGTGCACACAAGGCGTACATGCCTCCAGCAAGATAGATTTATTGCATAAAGCGGGGAGCTCTCTGGGTGCAGTGAAGAGTGAATGCTGCTCAACCAGGAGCCGTCAGATCACCGTACAAGCGTTCAGTTTGCTATGGACTGAGATCGGAACTAGGTACAGGGAATGGGCCCCCTTGGCAGTAAGGGAAGTGCCAGAAGACACCTCTACCGAGCCCTCCCCTTCCTTCCCCTCCCTGGTCCTCACCTGGGTCTCAATCAGGGACAGTAGAAGCTTTTTTACGGCTTCCAGTTCAATGAGCACCCATGCACATGAGCAAACCCCCACATTGTGGGTCCGCTTTTGTGATTATCTAAGTCAGTATTGACTTCCGAGAGTAGGTAGCTTTGAGGCCCTAAGTGAGGTTAGGCGTACAAAGGAACTAGTCCCCGATAGCACTGCCAACATGTTCTCACTCCAGGTGCTACAATTGGAGCTATCCTCCATTGATCCACCAGTCTCCATATTCATCAGGTCCAGGGCAAGTGGGGCAAGAGCAGGCAAACAAAGGTCAAGGGTGGAGCCCAATACAGGCAGGGTGTTGGGAACTGGACATAGATTCTGCCGAGCGCAGCTGGGAAGGGGGAATGGCAGACTGCCAAAGCTGAGATCAATGGAGAGGCAAGAGCATTGCAACCCCCCCCCCCCGGCTCCAGGGTCCATGGTTCCAGGGCTGGAAACTGTGGTCGTGAGAAAGCGGTCTAGGTTCCTTGTGATCGCGTGTTTACCTTGCAGCCCAGCGGAAATTGGCACAACGTGAATGGAAACATCCGAGGTAGCCCCTGGGAGTTGGCCAATCTCATTTGTTATAGGGTTGACCATCCCCATAACATTGAAGGACCAGGTTAGTGCTTCACAAGGTGGCTCCTTGGTAGTGTCAGTGTCAATAGCAGCCCAAGCTCTGTCAATACAAGGGACAGGGTCAAAAGCATAGCCACTGGTGCTGTCCTGGCCGGGCGGATGATGCCCCCTTTCCTGCACACCACCAACATCTTACATTTGGATTTAGGCTCAGGCTCCATGAGGGTTGGAAAACTTGAAAAAAGGGAAAAAGGGCAGAATTGCAGAGATACAGGGAAAGGAGAGGGGGTGAAAAGTCCACCTCTTCCATTGCAAGTGTTCTGAAGTAACAAGAGAACAAAATTAACAGGGTGGTTGAGTTCTCCCCCAAAACGCTAACGTCCTTGCCCTCCCTGCCAGATACCCGGCTATCGCCCAGCTCAGTGCCACCTCTCTGTCCGGGTGGTGGGCAGACCTTCCAGTCAGGCCCTGCGGATATGCTAACACCCCTGTGGGCCGCCAACACCCCACCTCCCTGACCTGCGGGCTTCACCCTGATGGGCTTGCGTCTGCTGCTGAAGTAAGGAAGAGGGGCGTGTCTTCAGATATAGTGGCCCTCCTGGGCCAAATCAAGCAAGCAGAGGCCGGAGCGGCTTGCCAACACCCCGCGCCCTTGAACCGTGGGCTTCACCCTGCTGGGCTTGGCTCTGCTGCTGAAGTAAGGAAGAGAGGCGTGTCTTCAGATATGGTGTCCCTCCTGGGCCAAATCAAGCAAGCAGAGGCAGGAGTGGTCTGCCAACACCCCGCGCCCTTGACCTGTGGGCTACACCCTGCTGGGCTTGGGTCTGCAGCTGAAGTAAGGAAGGGGGGCGTGGCTTCAGATATGGTGGTCTTAGGCAAAGTTTGTATGCAGTATCCTTTGGGACCACTACACACAACTAAGACTACAGGTGTAAGAAAACCAACCTTTGGTATAAGTCTGTACTACACCGTTTTTGGTAGCGGAGTTGAGCAGCCAGGCTTATCTCAAGAGGGAATGTGAGCTGTAATGATCTTAAAGAGAGATCTACAATCACAGGTGTTCAAATAAACGGTCACACTCAAGGTTTCTTTGTTAAATACTTATTCATTTATTTAACTGTCAGTTATAAAACATTCATAAGAAGGAGGCAATATAATCACAAACAAATATACTTCAGTACTGTACACTCTAAGTTTCTGAGGCATTCAGAATTATTTGAAGTAGGAGCAAAAAGGCATAGGTTATCATAACATAGAAAGAATACAGTTATTTCTTAGGCAGTGCAGTTATTTTGAGTTCACTAGAAAAGTCAATTCAGTTTAATAGGCTAAGCCGAAGTCAATGGGCTAAAGTCTTGGATCGGATAAAGCAGTTCTGGTAGATAAATGGAAAAGTCTCTGCAAAAGTTCTTAGGAATAGTTTGTTGCAAGAAGAATCATATGTTGGGTCACAAGCTGATTAGGCCTGTGAGTTGGGAAAGTTTCAAGCACTTTCACAGCAAGAGGTAAGTACTCTCAGTCTGGTTTTACAGTACCTTTACAAATGAAGAAAAAGATGCAGCTGGTGACCTCTGTTCCTGGCAGTTCCTGCAGATCTCGCTGTTCCTGGGCCTCAGTTGTGGGGACAAGAGTTAGGACGTCGGGAGAATGCACTGCACTGGGACTGGTCAGAAAGCTGGCAACTGGCAAATCTTCAATTCTGGTAGCTGTAGTCAAGCACACAAGCTGGGTCCCTCTCCCTGGTTATTCGGTTTCCTGCAGCACTCTGAGGAAAATACAACCAGCTCTGAAAATAGTATCCAGGTGGCTTAGTGTCATGTTTATTGGTCCCACCAACTCAAAGGGAGAAGTCGTCCTTTCAGGGCTTCTCTGTCGGGATGAATTGAGCGATTTGGACCTGCAGCAGGGCTTCACCGGGCAAACCAACGGTTCAGGAGTTGCAGCAGCTGTCCTCTTCAAGCTCGTCTTTGGTTCTTTCGTTCCAGTGGTCGACTCTGCCTTCCAAGCCAAGAGACTCACCTTTTATTCAGTTCTCTCCCATTCATTCCAGCCTAGCTGTCACTCGCCCAGCAGGGTGGCTATCCTTGCTGGACAGTCAGACAGCCAATCACCACAGAGCGCATTTGGGTCTCATAGGAGACTAAGCCCCAGGAGTTTCAGGCACCTCCCTCACTTGCTGCCCACCCTAGACACTCGGACACCACAGGCGGTCTTCACTCCTGAAGCTCGCCAAAGGCGAATGGACAAAGGAACCAAACCTGGTTTGGCGCACATAACAAAACTCTAGCAGGACCTTTCCACAAAGAAATGGCAGAAAAAGAAGACCGGTACCTGTTTTTACAGAGGGGGCTCAGACGCCATCTTGAAAGACATGGCTCCCGCGATTTAACGCTACCGCGGTCAGGAAATATCATCGTAGTTTGTTGTAAAACCACTGCCACCAGCCATTTTGAGAGGAAAGGGTAGCATTTGACTGCTACATGAGTATCTAGAGACAGGGGATAGTAAGTAATCCCTTCAGCACACTTTCAGTAGTTTATCCCAGAGAAGGTATTTCAACCTTGGGAAAGCCTGAAAAGTTTTCCCTGAGCCACTGCACTGAGGGTGCTGTGTGACACAAATAAAAAGATGATGCCTATGGAGTTGCCTAAAACTCCATAAACAAAGAAAATACAAGAGTAAAACACATTTCAAAACACATGAGAGCGTGGGAAAAAGGGTTACACTCTCTCCAGGCAAAATAATCAAGTCCTCAAAATCCAGCAAAGTTGCTGGGGGTCTCTGAGGTGAAGGGAATTAGCACATATTTGAGAATTCTCCCTAACAGGTGGCCCCCCTGGGCCAAATCAAGTAAGCAGACGCAGGAGTGGGCCGCCAACACCTCACGCCCTTGTCCCGCAGGCGTCCCATCATTGCTGTGTACCACGTAAGCCGTGTAGGTTTGCAGCGCTTAGCACATAACTTACGCACTAAGGGTCTTAGCTGTGCTGCCTCAGATGTGAGATGTGCACTGAAGATCCTCCTGCCTTTGTACCATTGAATTTGCCTCCTTCTGCACTGTATTGCCTCCAATACTCCACATCTTCTGCTGCCTGATAGCGTAATTTCCTGCTGCCAACCAACACAGCCTTGGAGTGCTAGCTGTTTAGCCATTGCCTATTCTCCTGTGTCGGCCTTGTGACCACCTCAACTGGCAACATGGGACTTCCACCTCTCCCTACCACCTGCAAGATAGCTCCACAGCACAAATCCAGGACTCAGCTAAGCCACATCTGCCTCAGAGGTTGCCATGACTGCACTATCTTCCTCATCTGCCGAGAGTGGCACCCCTATGTCAGTGAGGCAGAGGGTAGCCAACTTCACCACCACCGAAGTTGGAATCCTGATGGATCGAGCCCGGGCAAATTATGACACTCTCTTCCACCTAGCAATGCAGATGGGATACGATGGACATCAACAGATCTGGGAGATGATTACAGCTGCCATCAATGTGGAGGGGGTGGCAGTTCATTCACTGAATACAATCACGTAGCACTGGGAAGACCTCAAGACCCAGAGCCATTTGAAGGCTATGGCAGCCTTCAAGGTGGAGCCCACTGTGGAAGTTCACTGTGCAGGCTGCCACCAGATGTCACCGAACCGGCTGCGGGTCGTCAAGAGTTTTTACCCAGAATTGCACTCCGAGATATGTGAGTGGAAACAACGTCTGCAAGCTTCTGGTGAGTACCCATGTGGTGCACTGCTCTACAGTGTCTGTGTGTTGTGCATGGGCATGCATGATTGAAAGTACCCCCTTCTGTATACAGCAGGTGTGTTGCAGTGGCATGCAGCCTCCTGCCAATGCTGGGCATATGTAATGGCAGACATATGTTGATTGGACATGCGTTGATCTATGCACTGTTTGTCCTTGGTGACTTGGTGCACTTGTGCACATGCAATATGAGTTCATGAGAACAAGTGCTGAGACTGGGCGGATGCTGGGTTACGATGTTATGGCCATGTGAGGGTCATGCATGCAGTGTTCCTCTATGTGTTGAACATCTGCAAGTAAGGCCATCCACACACAATCGCTGAGAGTGACACATGTGTATGGATGTGCATGTCAATGTCATGTTGGTGAATTGACATCTCAGGGATGGGGATTTGATGTGTCATCCCACTGCATGTAGAGCCAGAGTTGATGTGTGATCATGCCATATGTTTGTGCTGGGGCACACAGCATAAGCGCGTGTTCCTCAGAAATGTGTGCCAGTACATGATACATTCTTACAGGTCAAGCTGTCGGGAATGCATCTTGCTAACTGTAATTGGGTGGACAGGTGCCCAGGTGCACTTCCCATGGCCGTGGCTGCATTTGGCATTGATATTGTGCCACTGCATGTTTTTTTAAATGCGTTTGTGGCCACGCAACAATGTGCTGGGTTGACATGCACTTGTCATTACTGTGAGTCATCATTGTACCTACACTCGTGTGTCAGTATTCATGCTGATTTTATGGGTGTGCACGTATGTGTGTGTCAGTTGCTGATTGACCCATGCAGACTGAATGTTACTGTTAATGAATGGTACTGAATGTTACTGTTAACGTTGTGTATGCCACACATGCATTGACACTGATGACTGATGTCAATGTTCTTTATCCCATTTTCCACAGTTGCTGCAGCTCATGAAGAGGTCGGAAGCATTGCTGTGGAGCGGAACGGCAGGGACCGGGCCACCAGACCCATGCGCACACCCCAGCCAGCCCCCATAGACACCACCTCCCATGAAAGTGAGTTGGCTGGGGGATTTCCAGTACCATCAGGCGCTGCAGCTGACGGTGCGTTCAAGGAGGTGATTGTGGCAGGGGCCACCTCAGCAGCTGAGGGACAGGGTGCAGAGAAACAGAGGCCATAGAGAGTGGATTCATCAGGAAAGATGGAGGTAGAGGTGGAGGAGGGGGAAATTGCAGTCCAGTCCACGGTGTCTGGTGGGGGCATCGAGGAGGGTGTTCATTGTGCACTCTTGGCCCAGAGACATGAGGATGTGCAGTCCACAGTGGAGGTTTCTGCACAACCTCCTGCCCATGGGCCATCTGCTGTGTCAGTGACCACCTTTGTAGATGCCTCCACCCAGACAGAGCCCTCCCTTGAGATCGAGGGGGGCCAGCCAAGATTTGGCGCAGACCCTGCTGGATTATCTTGTGAGGCGGACCACATTGAATCATGATTCTGTTTCAGCTACTCGCGAGGAGCTGGCTCAGCATCATGAGTCAATGAGCCAATTCCTGGGCCAGGTGTTAAGAGCACGGCTCTAGGGTGGTCTCTGTGTGCTGGTGCATACAATTGACCCCTTCCCCACTTCCTCCTCTTTGCCCCAGTCATCCTACAGGGAGCCTTCCATGCCACATGCCACCATGGCCCCCTGTGCATCAGTCCCACCCACAGCGCCCAGTCTGGTTGTGTCTACATCCCTGCCTGAACTGGAAGTCCCAAGTAAGCCACATGAGGTTGTCACTGTGCCTGCCCAGGAACCAACACAGGAACAGGCAGTGGAGGGACAGCTTGCACTTCAGGCCAGTGCAGGTGCTGTGCCCTGCGAAAAGTGTGATCCAGTCGGATGGGGTACCTATGCAGCTTACACTCTGCCAGGTAGCAGCAGATGAGGATTGTGGAGAAGCAATTGATGCAGGGCCATTCCATGCCAAGGAGTCAAATCAGGCAACAAATGTGTGACATCCTGCAGGAGGAAAAGAGGCGTTTGAGGTAGATGGTGTGTGTCAAAGCACAGTATGACAGGCAGCAGGCTAGGGAGGCAACCATTGCAAGGACCAGGGTGGAGTTGGAAGAGAGGCATACCGTGGGGTGGGCAGCCATCCTGGAGGATGCCTGCAGGGATGTGGTGGTGGAGGAGGGCCAGATGGTTGAGGGCCTGCATTCCCTCCAGGCAAGAACAGAGACCCGCCTCGAAAGATGATGGATGTGACTCTGCCCGGGTAGAAGCATTGACTGACATTTGTATCCAGCTGCCTGTGTATATAGTTCTATAGTATTAGGTTTCCTTTTGGACTTTTATTTTGTTTTCATTCCTGGACATTTTACCCTTCCTCATATTTCATCATTGTAGTGTAAAATATTTTGAATGCAAGTTTCTGAATCTTCATACCACACTTCTTGCAGTCTCTTTGTCCATGTGAAAAATCACTTTTTTAATGTTATCCAAATGCATTTCTTCTGTGAATGTCACATTGGTTGGGGCCTCACTTTGGATGTGTGGGCTATGCTCATCACTTGTGCACTTGATATTCAGTAGCGGTAACCCTCCCAAAGCATGGCCTCCCACCCACACACATCAGCAATCACCCACTACCTGCTGCGTATCATGCTGCACATCTGCCACTCAAATGCTGCATATTCACATGATTGATTAATTTGGCTGGCTGTACACATTATCAGTATCCTTGACTCACACACTCTCCGACAGCCTTCACCCAACCACAAGCTTGTTCTACTTGTGTCACTTTCAGGGACTTTGCCAACCCTACCTACCTGACTACCTTCCTTCCTTCCTTCCTTTGTACATGCTACAATGGACACACGCATTACAAATAACTCAGAACAATCTCTGTTGTCTCTGACTTGGGTCCTCCACGGGCATTCACCTACAGTGCTTTGAGGCCATTGCAATGCCATGTGTGCACAATAATATGTGACATTGCATTCCATTGCATCACTATGTTGCAGGTACATGGTGTGATCAAAGTGTAGCTGGTGCTACGTTATGCTGTCCTTTTGATGTGCAACTGAGTGTGATGTACCATGGATGTGGATTCTCCTGCAGTGCTCCCAGTTGTTCATGTTGGAAGAGGGCATGTGGCTGGTGGTCTTCATGTTGGAGGCAGGTCAGAGGATTTGAGGTAAGTTGTGTTCAACATTGGACTGGTAGGGGTGTAATCTAGCAGGGCCTGCCTTGGGTAGTGGTAGGAGGTCAGGGGGGTGGTTGGAGGAGAGTAAATTAGCAGGGCCTGCCAGGGGTAGTGGGAAGTGGTGAGTGGGGTTGGTGGGTTCTGTGGCCACTTGTGGGGGCTGCCTGGGGGTTGTAGTAGAGGTCAAGGGGGAGGGGTGTGTGCTTGCACGGGCTGCCTGGGAGTTGTGGTGGAGGTCATGGGATAGGGTGAGGGGGGTGTACTGGCAGGGGAGGCCTCAGGGTTTTGGCAGAGGCCAGGAAGGTGAATAGGGGGGTACTGGCAGGGGAATGCCTGGGGTAGTGGCTGGAGGTGTGTGGGGGTAGTGGGTGGTTTCAGGACTTGAGGGGGATGCCTTGGGGTTGTGGCAGTGGACAGAAAAACAAAGATGTTCCCAGTCTCACTGCGCCAAGAAATTATAATTAGTTGTTTGTGCAAAGAACAGCCTTTATTGTTTGTGCGAAGAGAAGCCTGACACGTGTTTCAAGCTGTGTACAGCTTTTCATCAGAGGCTTAAATTGCATAGTACATCATTTCCATACAAATTGGGTAAAGTTAAAAATAAAACATACACATGATTGTTTTGTGCAAAGAATTGTTACATAAAGAACATAGGCACAAGTTGTGAGCAAGCAGTCCAGGGCGCGATGCAACCACAAAAAATATAAGACATGTACATCACATGTAGGAAGAGTAAAAAAGTAGAAATTAAGTTACCACAAATTAACCAATTTCATTCGTAGTAGTCCGTTGACAGACAAACAAAAAAAGAAGAAAAAGTAACATGATTTTAGAAACAAAAGTTGGCCATAGCAGCGCAATCAAGTTCCACTTAGTAAGCTAAGTCTTAAATCAAAGACTGTAATGTATTCCAAAAATAAGTACCTTAGGTTGCAGCAATAAGAACTCCACATTTAGAGTAGGACAATGCCAAATACAGTTCTGTAGGCAGATAGATTAAGTAATTACTGGAAAGCCAATTGCAGAAAAATATTACGTAAATTACCAAAACAAACCGTAATGCTGTCAATAAAATCAATAAAAACATACCTCAAAATGCCTCGCAGTTGCGGAAAGCTAATTTAGCCAAAGAAAACAGGAAAAGAAAATAAATCTCAAATTAGTATTCAAAAAACCACCAAAGTACCCATTAGATTAACTCCAATTAACTTGTGATTCAAAAGGACTGTGGACAATTCCTGACTGGTTAACCAAAAAAGCCAATTAAAAGTTAAAACTGCAACATGGGGAGAGCAAAATAAACAGACCTACCTCAATGACCGCTTGAATCAGTCTACTCGTGTTACCATTGCACAATGCACGAAAGAAAGGTAGGACTAAATATACTGGAATGCATTATAGCACAATGCATGGCCTTCCAAGTAAGATAAACAGAAAGGGGCAAAAGGGATCGCCATGTTGGGTGAACTAAGCACACCTTTAGAAAAGCCTTAACTTAGTGAAACCGGTCCATAAACCCAAATTAGCCAAAAAATAAAAAGGAGAATTTAGCAAACAATTATTACTCATGTTTTGCTGATGGAATTTATTTTTTGTTTTTTGTTTAAATGTATTTATTTAAATATATATATATATATATATATTTTTTTTTTTTTAGACAAAATTAATTTAAAAGTAACAAGCCACCGCTAGTCATGAATAATTGAAGTGGTATTTAAATAAACCAACAATTCCAATGCACTAAAATAAAAAGTGTGGTGCCTGAGTGCGCTGCTACTGAACAACATTATAAATAAAGGCGCATTGCACAGTAATAAAACATGTGGAACAACAATTTAATTACAGGAGGGGCTCCCCCCAAGAGGATAATGAAAGGCACTTGTCAATCCCAACAGAGGAAATATGAATTATAAAAATATGGCAAACTCATGATCTGAATTAAGTCCTTCAGAAACAGTGCGATATTTACAAATTAATTTGGCCTCCAATTGTCATAATTTTAGTGTAAGGTTACCACCCCGTGGGGGCAATGACACTTTGCACAGACCCACAAAACGAATGTCATTTTTGCAGTCCATTTGATGAGATTTTTGCCAATGATAGGCAAGGGGGTATTTAGTATCTTGGCTCCCAATGGAAGCCAGATGTTCACGAATTCTAATTTTAAGTGGGCGAATAGTGCTCCCTATATATTTCAGGCCACAGGTGCATATAATGCAATACACTACAAACTTAGAATTGCAATTGATGAAAGACTTGATTTCATGATTACCTCGTAGCCCAAAAGAGACTCTGGATGTTTCAAATCTAAAGTTGCACATATTACAAACACCACATTTATGAAAGCCAAGGACTCTGGCGGAATTGAGCCAAGTCTTGGGTATAGATAAGGGGCTCATAAATGATGGACTCAATACATTTTTAAGGGATGTACCTTTGCTGTAAGTCACACTGACATTAGTGTCCAACCAATTTGAGATGTCTTTGTCGAGATGTAACAAGTGCCAATGTTTACTTAAAATAGCATGTATTTTGTGACTATCAGAGTTATATCTTGTGATAAACCTGATATTTTCAGAGTTTAATGATTTAGACCAAGTTTTCGGCACCAATAGATCCACTCTCTTAACCTGACGTACTGTGGCTGATGCTTGTTCGACACACTTCTTATGGTAACCTCTATTCAAAAACCGGGATTTGATAAGAGCACATTCTTGATCATAATCCACTGATTGGGAGCAATTTCTCTTAGCACGAATGAATTCCCCTTTGGGAATATTGGCAATGACATGTTTTTTATGGCATGATTCTGCATGTAACGTGGCATTTCACTGAGGTCGATTTGCGAAAGGTTTTGGTAATTAGGCCGTTAGGGGTTAGTTCTATGGAAAGGTCCAAAAAGTCAATGTGAGATTGACTAAAGGTTGAGGTAAATTGTAATCCCCAATCATTATCATTTAAACAGGATACAAATTCAACAAGAAGATCTTTTGTACCAGTCCACACTAAAATAACATCATCGATATAACGTTTCCACAAATAAATAAAAGGTGAATACATGGATTTAGAAAACACACATGTTTGCTCGAAACAATGCATAAAAGCATTCGCCAGTGCAGGTGCAAAGCTTGCACCCATGGCTATACCAATCAATTGCTTAAAGTACATCTGATTGAAAACAAAAACATTGTTTTGCAAAGTAAATAATAATAATTCCTTGACCATTTCTAGATGCTCAAAATAAGAAGCAGAAAATTCTTTAAACAAAAAATCAACACTTTGTAATGCTTTGTGGTGAGCTATTGACGTGTACAGAGCTTTGACGTCTAAGGTAACCAACCAACAGTCTTGGTTAAATTTGAGGTGATCTAACATTTCCAAAATGTGCATGGTATCTCTAATAAATGTTGGGGTCCGCAATACCTCTGGTAGTAAAAATTCATTAATGTAAATGGATATTGGCTCAAGTACCCCACCGCCTCCACTAACTATCGGTCTCCCTTCAGGTATATCTGAGAAAGCCTTATGGATTTTCGGGAGAAAATATACAGTGGGCATGATGGGCCCGTCAACTATGAGGAAATTCCTTTCAACATCAGTTAAACAACCTAATTTATGCCATTTCAAAATAAGTGCATTAGCCATTTCATGAATAGAATGTAGAGGATTGTGCGGAATGATTAAGTAACAACCTGCCGAATCTAAGTGATGCATACCCATGGCAATGTAGTCACACCTATTCATTATGACCACATTGCCACCTTTGTCAGCCTCTTTAATAATCAAATCTTCGTTACGAGACAAATGATAGATTGCAACTTTTTCAAGTTTATTCAAATTACAATTCACTTTAAATGTGCGTCCAGAAATAGAGTCTTCCAAATGATGAATATCCTTTAACACCGCCTGATAAAATGTATCAATAATATTATCAGGCGGAAGTGTTGGTGAAAATTTTGATTTCCTGGACAGTTCCTTAATACACACATTTTGCTGTACAATATCAAGTTCTTTAAGAACATCTGTAACGCTAGTAGAGGTATTGGATATTGCATCATCCAAAGTCATGAGTACATGGGTGGTAAATAGAGTTTGAAGAGAAATGGGAGACGGGATAGGTGTCGGTGGCGTAGGTTTATAAGTCCGTACTTGTGTAGCAAAAAATGTCTTCAGTTTAATTTTCCGAATAAACTTGAACAAATCAATTTGGATGTCTACGAAGTTATTCATAACTGTGGGGACAAAAGAGAGTCCCTTGTTCAACACAGATATTTCAGCTGAAGAGAGCTGATATGTACTTAAATTGGTAATAAGATTTACAGATTCTGGTTGGGAAATTGTTGCTGGGTCAGTGGGAGTCGGGGGCATACTGGCAGGGGGCCACCTTGGGGTTGTGGTGGTGGCCATGGAGGTGAGGGGAGCGGGCTGTACTGGCAGCAGGCTGTCTGGGGGTTGTGGCAACAGTCAGGGAGATGAGGGAAGCAGGGTGTACTGGCAGGGGGCTGCATGGGGGTTGTTGCAGATGTCAGGGGGTGTGGGAGGGGGTGTACTGGCTTGGGACAGCCTGGGGGTAGTGGGCAGATATGAGTGGGGATGGTGGGTGGTGTCAGGACTTTAGGGGGCTGCCTGGGGGTTGTGGCAGAAGTCAGGAGGGTGAGGGTGTGGGGAGGGGGTATACTGGCACGGGGCTGCCTGGCAGTTATGGTGGAGGACAGAGGGGTGAGAGGGGGGTGTACCGGCATGGGACAGCCTGGGGTAGTGGGCAGATGTGATTGGGGGTGGTGGGTGGTGTCAGGACTTGAGGGGGCTGCCTGCAGGTTTTGGAAGAGGTCACAAGAGTGAGGGGAGGGGGTGTACAAGGAGGGGACTGCCTGGGGGTTGTGGAGGAGGTCATGGGGTGAGGGCAGGGGTGTGTACAGGCAGGGGGCTGCTTGGGGGTTGGGGCAGAGGTCAGAGGGATGAGGGGATGGGGTGTACTGTTAGGGAGTTGTGGTGGAGGTTAGGAGGGTAATGGGGGAGGGCAGACTAGCAGGGCCTGCATGGGGTAGAGGGCGGAGGTGAGTACCTGGCGCTAGTGGATGGGGATCAGGGGGGTTGGGGCTGGTGTCTAGAGTTGAGGGGCTTCTGTGACTTAGGGGTGGAGGCCAGCAGTTTAGGTGCCTTGAAACTAGGAGTGACAGTGCACAGTTTTGCCATGGTGCTGCTTTGAGTAGCGGGGGGGGCGGCATGCAGTTTCGCCGACGGGGTGCTCCCTTGAATTATGGGTTGGCGGTCCATTGTTTTGCTGGGGTGCTGCTTACAATTGCCAGGGGACTGCACGCATTTCGCTGGGATGCTACCTCGAGTTACAGGTTAACGGTCCGCAGTTTCTGTGGGGTGCAGCCTTGAACTGCCTGGTGACTGCACATAGTTTTGCTGCTTTGAGTTGCGGTGGGACGGCATGCAGTTTAGCCAGGGAACTTCCTTGAATTACGCGTTGATGGTCTGAAGTTTCTCTGGGGTGCTGCCTTGAGTTGCGTGGGGACTGCACACAGTTTTGCCCGGGTGCTGCCTTAAGTTGCTGGTGGTCAGCATAAAGTTTTGCCTGTGGGCTGTTTTGAGTTACGGGGGATGGCACGCAGTTTCACTGGGGTCCTGGATGGCAGGGAAAACGTTATTATTTGGCAATGGTTTTTGTTTGCATGGGGCCGTGTTGTCTGTTTTCTTTGCGCCTCAGGTTTCTTTGCGCTTTTGATTCCATGAATATGTGAAAAGCGCAAAAAAGGTTTACGCGCAAGTAGGCGCAAAGTTGTTTTTAGCCACTATGTACTTTGCGGGGACTTTGCACTTTTTCTATGAATCTGGCCCTAAGATCGGTAACAGCAGTTTAGTTTATAGATTGTGCTGCATGTAAATGGTCATTAAACTAACAATATATAACAACATGACTTACAAAGAAAAAAGATGTTTGTGGAGGAGAAACTGGGGATTGTTTGCTTGGATCTCATCATATTCACTGTGAATAATCAAATGTAATGCCAAAGCAGAAGAAAATATCAATAGGAGTCACCAACATCATCGAGGTAGGCTGACATTGATTTTTCAAGATCAAAGTGAAACAGTTGTAGAGACTATACAACAGTGGACCTGAAGAAGTGCTGTGTGCTATGCTATGTTAATTGGTCTTGTACCGCGCACCACTGCCACTTGCGTGGTCCACTGGTGATCTTGTGGTGAAACATGTCTTTGTTTTCTTTGTAATACCCAATGTAACACCCTACAAACACATCTGGATAATGTGAATCTCTTCTTCTTTTAATCTTATATTCCAGTATTTACCTGGTCACTTTCTGCTTGAGTGAACTCTGAGCCCAAAACAGGGTAACACTTATCTGCAGCAGCTTTTTTCAGAGTATAACAAAGCAGCTAATTAACAATCTTGTATACCATTTGTATTAGGAAGCTACATCTTTTTTTTAACATTTTGGCTGTTAGGTGGCACTGTAAGTGCTGCCTCTAAGCTGAAACTATTGTCATGGTAAGTTACACTAGAAGTGAGAACTAAAATATCAAAGAGGTTTTGGGGTTTCCTGACCCCTTTTGTCAGTTCTGCGATCAGGCCTATCGCAGGCCTGTTTCAATTAAATCAGTGTGCGCTGCCACCAGCACAACGTAGACAATAGAGAGGGCGGGTCCATTATTTAGGCTGACCATGGCAGAAGGAAGATGTTGCCTTACCCCTTCCTGAGATGCTTTGATGTACACGTGGCTGTCACATTCCAGCTAAATGTGACAGGGAAGACTGTGCCTGTAGGCTGTGTCCCCCGGAGTACACTTGACCATGTGGTTGCTGTGCGGCAAGCATAGGAAAATGTGTGTGGATTAGTTCCACACATTTTCTGAGGTCGATCTCCCATCATTGATTTTAATTACAAAACCTCAATAAAGACCAGGCGAGCACAAGCTCCCCATGTAGATTGTCAAATTCATCACATGCCCCCCTAGTCTCAACATGTGAACCACCATCCTACTGAGGGTCTGGTTCGTAATCAAGGCAAAAGTACCGGCAGAGGCCATCTGCATTTCCATGCAGGGAGCCTGGCTTGAGTTGGATGTCCATATCCATTCCCTGTAGGGATATGGTCCAAAGCAAGAGTTTAGGATTCTCCCCTTGCATGGCCATTAACCGCCGCAGAGGCCGGTAGTCTGTCTGGATCATAAAATGAAACCCAAAGATTTAGGTTTTCATCTTCTTTACGGCCCACACAAACACATATACCTCTTTTTCTACAACAGTCCAGTTCATTTCCCTTTTTGTCAACCGCCTGCTAATGTAGGCAACAGGTTTATCTACCCCTTCAGAGTTCAGCAGCGCTAACACTGGTCCAATCCCAAAATCACAAGCGTCTGTCTGGATAATTAACTCCTGACCATAGTCTGGCACATTCAGAACTGGGCCCCTGCACAATCCATCAATTAAATCCTGAAAGGAGGTTTGACTGGCGAGGATCCAAGTTACCTTCTTCAGCATCTTCTTGGAAGTTACTGACTCCATTTATTGTGGCGGGAGATTTTAATTTATGGGCAAATGACTCCTCTGATCTAGAGGCAGGTATGCTACTTAACCTCCTTGAGAGTGTGGGCTTTAAACAATACATTACTGTCCCGACACATCAAGGAGGCAACACACTGGACTGGATATTGTCCGGAAATCAGACCATTTTATCAATAAATGTCATGGCTTGTGGCTGGTCTGACCATTATTTTATTTAGTTTTTGATTCCCACATCTGGTTATGCTATGGAGAGAGCATGTGTAAACCCTGAAACCCACTTTACATAGAAGTACCCATAATGCCTCTTATGATGCTTTTACTTATATTACCCCCCTCCCCAACTTTTGCCTATTCACGATAACGACTCATTAGAATGTTATACTGCTCAGCTATGTAACATCTTAAATCTTGCTTTGGCAAGCTAGCACCTCTTAAAGTCAGTCACGGAAAGAAAGAAATACATCCTAGTGCCAGACAATGGTTTTCACCAGATGTCTTGGCAGCCAGACAGCTTAAACGAGCAACTGAAAGAGGATGGCAGAAGTTCCCAACAAAAAATACCCTAAGCCTACATAAAGAGTAGCTAAGTACTACAAATATTTCATCCTGGAAGCAAAAAAAGCCAAAATGGAGGAGAGTATTATGGGAGCTAAATCTAGCACCAGAGAACTGTTTAATATCTTAAGTGATCTGAATGAAAAAACAAGGAATCGCAACTAGTCGTGGATGACGCATGGTGCCAGAAAATCCATGACATCTTTACACAAAAGGTCAAACAGCACCAAGGGACTATATTCCCAAATCTGCATGCTCATCATGCGTCTGTTTAAAAAACTATGTTGGTCAGTAAGGATGAGAACAGCGGCCTTGACGTCTTATCGTTTAGGCAGGTTACAATTGAGGAGTTATCCGCAATTGTAGAGAAACTCAAACCCACCACATGCATGCAAGATATATTACCGGCATCAATGTTTGAAAAATACTTCCCCAGCATAGCTGCCCCAGTTACACTATTCATAAATCGTTCCTTCAAGGAAGGGAAAGTCCCAGAATGCATTAATGAAGCCTGGATCACTCCTTTACTAAGAAAGGAAGGACTGGACCCACAGGATCCACTGAACTATTGTCCCATAACTAATGCCCCCTTCCTCTTAAAGGTCATTGATAAAGTTACCTGCATGTAATAGGATTCTTTTGTTGAGGAAAGGGGCCTTCTGGCCAATGGACAGTCTGGATTCTGAAAAAATCATGCAATGGAAACAGCACTGGTGGATGTTAAATCTACTATAACAGAAATTGTTGATTAGGGTAGGCTGGTGACCTGTCCACCACATTCGATTTGGCAGACGATGATAGGCTAGCGGACAGGCTAACTGAGGTGGGGAGATGCTCTAAATCATCTGCAAACTGGTTTAGATCTTTTCGGGGACCCAGTAGAGCCAAGGTGGCTCAAGGGAACTTCATGTCAGAAGAGGTCTCCCTCTGCTGTGGTGTCCCCCAAGGATCCAGTGTCTCACCACTGTTATACAACATTTACTCCAAGGTGTTCTTTGATCTCCTGGACAGTCTGGGTCTCAAATATGCAAACTATGTGGATGATACCCAGATTGACCTGGGATTAACTGGCTCCTATAAGGTTGACTCACAGTTAGTTGCCAGAGTCTTCAATGCCATTAAAATCTGGATGAAAAACAACTTTTTGGCATTGAATGACAAGAAGACAGAGATCTTGATTATTGGCACTGCTGCCAAACTTAAGACTCTAGGTCCTCAATACAAAGCGTTTCTGGTCGGAGGAACAAATGTTCAGACATCTTACCATGTTAAGATACTGGGAGTGGTCTTCGACTGCAACCTTAACTTTAATAAGCATGTTGCTTACGTAAGCTCTAGTTGCATGCACACAACCCACTTGCTGTGGCAGATTCACCCATATCTCTCAGAAGTCAACAGAGCTGTGATAGCAGCAGCGACCATTAACTCTAGGCTGGTGTCACACTGGTGAGATATATCCTCTTCTTCAAAAGAGGACTCCGTCTCTCCCACCTCCCCTTCCTCCTCACCTCTACTTTTCCACTTGAGTTCCGGCTTCTTTCTGCCTTTGGGCCCAGGTCTCTTCTTTTTTTTATGCAGATATGGGTGCCCACGGAAGGATGCCACAGTGTCACCTTACAGGTGGGTTGTGGGCAATCCTCCGCAGCACAAAAAACCCCAGCAAAGTCTCCAAGGAATGCCAAAGGTAGTACTAGGTTCTGGATACACCCTGGAGCACAACTCACGTGAGGAGTCAGTAGGTCGAGGACAGACAAGAGTACGATGAATCTGGTGAGCAGTGGCACAACGTGAGAAATCAGCAGAAATCTGAGGACAGATACGGAGTCTGGTACCCCGACAAGTAAACAGCAGAAAAGGATAAAGAAGAGGAAGTCCGAGGGCAGGCAAAGGTCCGGTACACAGGTAAGTAGCACGATACAAAAGGTTGAGCAGAGGCAGTCCAAGGGCAGGCCAAATTCGGTACACTGGAGAGCAGGGCAGCAAAAGTGGGAAAAGGAAAAAAGAGTAGAGAAAAGGATCCGGCAAACAGCCGAAGACAGAACGGAAACGGGAAGGAGACGGGAGGTCTGGGAATGAAAGAGAGCAGGATAAGGCAGGTGGAAGGGAGGACAAAGAGAAAAATAGCAAAAGCAAGGGAAGGTAGGCAGGCAGAAAAACACTGGATGTAGAACAAGGGAGCGAAGGCAACAGCAAGCGGCAGAAACCTAGGACGTTGCAACATGTCCGAGGTCCGGAAGTGATGGTTGATAACAATCAGCGTCGGACGCGAAGCAAAATATAAACTAGACCTGCACACGACACTGCGATGTACGTGATGGAACCTTCAATGGCGGACCCCGTTTCCATTGGTTCCACACACGCCATCTCCCCCAGGTCGTGACAGCTGGACTCCTCTAATGGATTATTGGTTGACACTACATCAGCAAATCTAAAAAAACTATAGACAATTCAGAACGGGGCTGTTAGAGCCGTCTGCAGTGTAGGACATAGGGACCATGTATCTAAAGCTCAGAGGAATTTACAATGACTCCCACTCAACAAAGAGTCCAATTTAAAGCTTCTTGCCTGGTATATAAGTGCCTTGATGTCACTGCATCCAGGTAGACACGCATTAAGAGATTGCCACAAAGGTGAACATTGCATTCTAACGACAAGGATCTCCTACTAAAACCATGTTTCAGACTGAAGAAATACGGGGACCTGAGCCTTGATGCATGGGGACCAAGGATTTGGAATAATCCTCTGCTCACCATTAGGCAGTTGCCATCTGCTGCCCAATTTAGGAAAGCCCTCAGAACCCACTTGTTCGATGGAGGATGAATTTAGGTATTGGCCTCTCTCTACTCTGGACTTCGATCGTACCCTTACCATATCCCTGCCTTCTGCAGCTTTTCATATCTTTATTTGTATTTTCATGTGAGCGCTCTGAGACCTGCAGGCGAGTCAGCGCATTATAAAAATTCAATAGAATAGAAGAGAATAGAATAGAATACATCATTCAGGGGCATGACAATGGTCCCATATCCTCTGATGAATGGCCGGTAGTACCCGGTGAGACTTAGAAAGGCTCTCACCTGCGTCTGTGTGGTGGGGATGTCACAATCATTCACAGTCTCTACCTTTGCTTCGAGAGGTTGTTTCTTACCTCCACCGACCAGGTTGCATAGGTAAGTGACAGTACCTTGGGCTACCTGACACTTCGTGGCCTTGATAGTCAGACCTGCATTCTGCAGCACCTGAAGCACTTGTTTCAGGTGGGATAAGTGATCCTCCCAGGTGTGGCTGAACACAGCAATGTCCTCTAAATAGGTGACACTGACGTTTTCCAGACCAGACAAAACCTGGTTAACCATCTGCTGAAAAGTGGCAGGGGCATTCTTCAATCCGAAGGGCATCACAGGAAACTGATAATGTCCTTCCGGGGTTGAGAATGCTGAGCTCTCTCTTGCTCCATCTGTCAAGCCGACCAGCCAATACCCGCTATGAGGTCAAAGGTACACATGTACTTGGCAGCACCAAGCTTGTCAATGAGCTTATCTGCCCGACTAATGGGGTGAGCATCTGTCATTGTGACAGAATTGAGCCTCCTATAGTCCACACAAAAGCGACTTCAGTCTTCCAACCAATGGTCTTTTTAGGGACCAGTACCACACGGTTAGCCCAGGGGCTGTGCAATGGTTCTCTCCCTCCTAGTGAAAACATTGTGGAAACTTCCTCCTTGATGGTGTCCCTGACCTTATCGGACATCTGGTGAATCCTACTCTTCACCAGCTTACTGTCTCCAGTGTCCACATCATCATGGTTGCACCAATCTGTGCAACCTAGAGTCAAAACAGACCAGCAAACTGTCCCAGTAAACTGCGACATTCTGTCAGTTGCTGTTCTGACAGGTCAGTTGCATGATTGACACCTTCAACTGACCCATCTGTGGCTTCAGTGTGCAAGAGGTCTGGGAGGGGATTGGTCTCCTCCTCAGTCTCTCCATCAATCACTAATGCCATGACCAAGTCATCCCGGCTATAATGGAGTTTTAGCCGGTTGACGGAAAAGACCCTGCACATCTGATTAGTTCCTTTCACGTCAATGAGATAATTCACCTCACTGACCTTTTCTAGCACACAGTAAGGCCCAGTCCACTTTTCCTGAAGGACATTGGGTTTGACAGGCTCTGTAATCCACACCCACTAGCCTGGAGAATAGACTGTCATTGTGGCTTTCCGGTCGTGTCAGTGCTTCATCAGCTCCTGACTGGCCTTTAGGTTCTTTGTCGACTGTTTCATGTACATTGCAATTCTGGACTGAAGGCCGAGTATATAGTACACCACATCTTGCTTTCCCATCCCTCTTTCACTATACTGGGAGGACCTCGTACAGGGTGTCCAAACAGAAGCTGAAAGGGGCTAAACCCTACTCCGTTCTGTGGCACCTCCCTGTAGGTCAACAAAAGGCATGGCAGGAGAATATCCCATTTCCTCTACAGGTGGTTTTCTAAGCCACCTATCATGCCTTTCAGTGTCTTGTTGAATCACTCAACAAGCCCATTTGTTTGTAGATGGAAGGATGTAGAGAACCTATAGGTGACTCCACACTCTTCCCACGTGGCCTTCGTATACAGTGATATGAAGTTTGATCCCCTGTCAGAAACAACTTCTTTGGGGAATCCAACTCGGAAGAATATCCATATCAGAGCCTTTGCAACTACGAGGGCTTTGATGCTCCTCAGATGGACAACATCAGGGTATCTTGTGGCGTTGTCTACCACCACCAAGATATAGCTGTTCTCTGAGCTGGTTTGAGTATCCAAAGGACCCAAAATATCCATTGCTATTCTCTCGAAAGGCCTCCCAACCACGGGTAGTGGAATTAAGGGGGTCTTTGTGGCACCACCTAACTTGCCAGAAGCTTGACAAGTCGGGCAGGACCGAACAAATTCCTTAACTTTTACACCAAATGCACCCCTTAAAAGTGCACAGACAACTGGTCTGATGTCTTAGTCACTCCCAAGTGACCTGCTAAAGGAATTTGGTAAGCCAAATCCAAAATTAACTTCCTGTGGCATTGGGGAATCCCCAACTTCCTGGCATCCTCGCACTCACAGTCTTTTGGCTCACTTTACAGGAGTCCATCTTCTCAGTTCACTTTGAAAAGGACAGGGGCCTCACACATATCCTGCTATTGCGCCTGCTTCCACAGACCCACCAGAGTGGGACACTCTTTCCTGGCTGTGAAGAAGACAGTCTGACCTTGGCCCCCAGCTGATGCAAACTCATACAGCTTGGGCAGGCCCTTCAGATCTGCGCCCACCTGGTCCTCATCCTCAGTTTCCTGTGCCGCACCAGGCAACTCTGAAGGCACTGAGTCCCATGCTACCAAAGTAGGTTCCTCAGTGGCTACTAGCCCCTCTCTCATAGGTGTAGGCGACTCAGTAGTGTGTGGAACTAGACTAGGGGCTAACAGCATGCCAGTCCTACCGACAAGCCCTCTGGAAGCACTCCAGGCCCAAAGGCTCTGAGAATGTTGAATCTAGTGATCTCTTTGGCCCTCGATCGGATAGCCGCTGCAACTATTTTGGGATTAGGAAGATCATTACCCAACAGACAAGGGACAGGGATGGAGTATTTCACTGCTACACAGCTCTGGGTCATTTCGTCTCGCCAGCTGAACTCTACTATCACCAAGGGGCACTTACTCTTTCCGTCAATCCCACAGATGCACAAATCAATCCCATAAATATACTGACCTGCAGCGGTGTCTTGGACCCCAGGAGTTTTGTGTCCATTATTATACACATGTTCTAGATAGAGTTGAGTATTATGGGGAACTGGGGTCTCTTCTCGAAGCCTGGTACTGTTCCCAAACAGTGTAACAATCTGCATTTGGCCACTCCCTGGCCTAGTGAAAGACCTCCTCTAGGAGGCCCACACTAATGATGGCCTCTTTCATGAGTCTAACATTCACAGTGGCTTGCTTGGGTAAGATGGTGAGAATGCAGGTGTCCCAGTTGTAATTGGAAATGTAATTGTAATTGGTTATTTATAACGTGATTATTACCCAGAGGTTTCTAAGCGCGGTCCCGGGGTTCAAACCTGTGTTGCTCTCCATCGTCTTGCTTCCAAGGCTAGTGCTTTGGCCCTGAGTTATCCTGCTGAGTACTCACAAATCTCTCTGCAGCCTTTGCAAGCTGCCTAGTGTCTGTGATAGTCTTGTCCACAAGATGCTGTTGTAGGTCAACCTCACAATGTTGAAATACATGCTCACATGCAATCAAATGTGTACACCCCTTTAAATGTGTCAACTGTTTTACCAGTCTCTCACCCGCTCACATATTTCAATGACAAGTGGGTGAACGCTTCAAATGTCTGCCCACTTTTCTTTCCAAGCTCTCTGAACTTTTTGAGATACTCTTCTGGGGTCCTACAGAACTTCCTGAGGAGGGGTGCCTTCATGCCCTCATAAACAGGCCTTTCCTCAGGAGTTAACTGGAGAATTGCATCAGTCTCTGTTGTCGGTAAGCAACTCATCAGGGCTGCATCCCACAGTACCTCAACCATCACCTGTAGCTAGAAAGCTAGCTTAATCTTGGTTCCCTCTTGGAAATCCTGGCCTTCCTTCAATGGCTGAAGCTGAATGGCAGACTGTACATTTCGCCAGGGTCCAAATGAGTCCTTCTTCTTACTCCTTTCAAAGTCGGGGGAAGATCTGCTAAGGGAGGGCTTAGCCTTCTTTCACCAGTGAAGGAAGGCCAGGATTTCCAAGAGGGAAGCAAAATCCCTCCCATAAACATCTCCCAGGGAACAGAGGGAGATGCCGTACTCAGACGACATGCCCAGCAAATCCAGAACCGGAACCCAGTCAGATGTATATGATTTGGCCGTGGCACAATTGTTTGTGGCCGAATTGACTGTGGTCAATTCGGCTTCAAAGACAATTTTGCTGTGGCCAAATCAGGCCAAACTTAAACCCCCCACCACCCTCAATACAAACCCCACCCATCCCCTACTTACCTTTTTGATGTCCGCTCATCTTATGATCCTGCAGCGTCGGATCCACCCCGGGTCGAGTCTGACATGCAGGGTCCGCTTTCTGTTTTTTTTCGTCCCCCGCCTCCAAACCTCCGGAAGCAGGGGACCACTCCCGCTACCCCTGCTCCCCATGTTTGGTAGTGATGACCCAATCTGATCATTTACAAACGATCGAATGGTACTGGCCGAATTTGGCCATATTTGCCATATGAACAATTGGAAATTATCAGTTTAGGTACTACCAACCAGTCAGCACACAGCATGCCCTGCTAGGTTTTGCCAGCAAGCTTCTTAGGTGGGAAGTGCCAGAGAGCCTCTGAACAAAGGACAAGGCCATTGCTTGCATGCAATTGCCTCAGTTTTGGACCATCCGCCTTAACGGACGATACAAGCCCTACGAAGAAGCTAGGAGTAGTGCCACAACAAGCATCAAGCAGCGTCCTTCTTTTAAGGACATTTTCAAGACAGCTGAGCCATGGAACTGCGACCGGCTGCACCACTGACTATTGTCACGCTGCAATCACTAAAGCCATCCGAGATACCTCGAAAGCGTTCCAGATCTGCTAAACAGCACAGAGACAGCAATTCTTGACCCTGAGCCACTGTGTAGGCCAGCCTGCAGCTGCCCATTCAGCATCACTTGCCGAACTGCCTACTGCCCGATACCCTCAGTTGTCTCCCATCTTGAACTCTTTCACAGAAGCTGCAAAGCATCCCAGAACTGACTTGATGCTGTCGAGCATCAAGATCATCTCAAGCACCAGTTACACAGGTACATTGTGGTTCTTTCCACCTGTTCCTTTTCCAAAGTCCCCTAGTGACATTTATGACCCCTTTCTTCCTTGGTGCTGAAACCAAATAACCTTTAACAGTTAAGACTGATTGCTTTACCTACTACCCTTCCATCAGTATCCAGAGTGCATCACTTTCCTTCGTGAAACTGCCTGTCTTAGGTGTTCCTTTACAGGGTGGGTTGTATTTTGTAGTGTGCTAGAACTGTCTGTTGTAATAATAATAAAATAGATATTTTTGTACAACATTGGCCAGACAGTCCCTTTTATCATTGGGTAATAATTGCATTTTTGCTGTTTTGCAACTAACCAACGATCCACGACATTGCTGAGATAAGCCTGCTTTTCCGTCCACGTTACCAAAATTGGACAAGGAGGATTATAATTTACTTGTGTTTCCAATCTGTTCAGATAACTTCTGGTATACTAGAGATGTGGGGCTGATTGATGGTTTAGAAACCGATATTTATCTCTGGACCACTGGTGCCCCGGAAGTTGATTCGTCACACCAATGAACAAAGGATTCATGCTTGGCCGGATCATCCTATATCACTGGTGGTTGGACTTTTTTTGTGTTGGGTCCCTCTTGCACAATAGTTTGACCTTAGGCCTCCACTAATGATGGAGTGTGAAAGCTTAGCCCAATTGTCAATTGTTTGTAATACACGTGATCCTGGTTTCCATCGAAGCACAAGTCCTGTTCTTGCGTCCATCTGGATGGGAAGGGGCTATCCAGCCTGTGCATCCATAGGGCATGGATATGGCAGGAAAGAATCCCAACAGGCGTGCATGTGCAGTACAGTATGCCCGCTTAGGAGCAATCATCGCTAAGTGAATCAGAGCTGCTCTTTCTTTTCCTCTATTCTCATCAGTAGCTCTAGCGATGATGCGCATCTTCAGATGCTCTGCAGGAACTCTCCGGGATGAATTCCCATACTTTGCGCATATGCGTAAATCCAGTCGCTTGAGTGCAGATATGTTAATACAACCCAATATGTTAATGAAAAGGGGATCTGTGGTTAATGATCGGTTCTATGAGAAAACAGCGGGTGACCACAAATTTGCGTAACACTCCCGTCCCCTGCACACCCTAGTGTTGCAATAACAACCAAATGCTCATATGATTTCATAAAATAAAACTTTATAAATTGATGATCTTGTCATCAATGAATGTTTTTGTTCCCAATGAAGGGATTCTTAGTTGAAAAAAATACCATTTGACATCACAGTTGTATATATTTAAGATAACCAAGATTTTCTTTTGCAGTTAATGGTTCACATTGTCACTATTACTTCATAGTTTCATCAAACCAATCCCTTAAGGATTCATATAAATTCAATTAGTATATATAGCAGGTAGACATTTGTACAGTGCACATTATCCTTGACCAATTTTCTCAATGGTGCATGATGATACCAATGTCACAAAGTACAGAACTCTTTACGCGTTTCGGGGAATATGTAGCTCCTTCATAAAAAGATTTCTACCCGAGTTTTTCTTTCAGTCTATCTACATAAATGGAAAAATATCATTATTATAATAATTTCAACATGGATTTCTATCCATCTGTCATAACTGGATCTTTAATCATCAGTAATGCCCTGATTCTTGTTTTTTGCTGATCTTTGTTTAAGAATTCTAATGTCAACTTGGTTTGGACTGTAACGCCAATCCTAAAAAAATAAAAAAGGCTGAATGTAAGTCCCAATGGTAGAACGAAATGCTTTAATTAAAAAATACATCACACTCTACTTTCTCAAATGTATTGACAGAAAAAATTTCAATGGTTACCTGATGATCAGGTTAGATGTAGCCGGATTTGGTATAAGGTCTAACTTCTGTGATAGTGATAGTTATATGTGATTTGCCCTCCTGTTGGCTGACTTCAGGGCACATTCATAAACGTTCACCTGTGAATTAAAAAGGGAATCCTAAGTATGCTGTCCTTTTGTGCTCTAAATACAATAGGTCTCCAGTATTTATTATATCAATGTGCAATAGCACATAGTCAAAAATTCTTACCAATTAGACATGGTATCGTGTAATCAGCAGATGCTTGTGGCGATCCAGATTTGATCTCATAAGCTTCTTGATTATCAAAAATCATCTGCAATACATATTTGAGTGTAAGGGAACATCTATTTGGAATAGGAGAAGTAATCAAGGTCATATATAAATGTAAATCATCATAACATTGATTGGTATTATATTAAATGGGTCAAGGTAGCAATAGGCTTACCTGTATTAGTGGACTCTTGAACAAGTATATTCAGGAATGTGTGTTAACAAGTAGATATCCTAGAGAGCTGTATCCGCCTTCTATTACAAGTCCAAATGTGGTATAGCAGAAAGTCTACAATGATGTTAAGAATAGTGGTCAGTCATCTGTCATTTCAAAAAGTAATCAAAAAAGTATTCTAACTAAGTTGAATCCCATATGGATACAAGTCTGACAATAGTTAATAGAGCTTACCTAGAGGGGGACTCTTTGAGACGGGCTCCAGACGCTACTGCTCGAAAAAACGGCACGGCCAAAATGGCCACTGTTATAATCACGTTACGTGATGACGTCATCGCGTGACAACGCAATGACGTAATTTTGTTTACATTGTTGCCGAGTTGATCTACATAATGGAAAACAAACGTAGAGGCTTATAGAAGCCAAACTTGTACTAACTCTTGCCTGTCAGGGTATGTAAAAAACGAATTGTGATCGTTTGATGACAATTCATTTTGTTTACATTTTAGCCGTGTTGATCTACTTAATAGAAAACAAACATAGAGGCTTATAGAAGCCACACTTGTACTAACTCTTGCCTGTCAGGGTACGTAAAAAACGAAGTGTGATCTTTTGATGACAGTAGTGTCAAATGAGTCCGGATATAAAATCTATCCAATTGTACCAGAACCTGGACAATCCCTGATGATAGAGGAAAGATCCAGTTATGCTCACAGTCTACTATGTGTGTAAATGACTCACATTTAATCTGTACACAATTATTTACATTCATAGCGAGCATATCTTTCTTTCATTGTCTGTTCAATAGGTCTAGGTATATCTATGAGCAATGATTAGCCAGTGAGTTAGCTGCTATTCTTGTTCTAAAAAAAGGCAACCCATGGGTATTTCTGTGATGCTGTATAAACAATGTGCGCCTGTTCTCCCAATAGCATATGCGTTAACCAAGTTATGCTTATTTAAACTAGAAATCCATGTTGAAATTATTATAATAATGATATTTTTCAATTTATGTAGATAGACTGAAAGAAAAACTCGGGTAGATATCTTCTCATGAAGGGACTACATATTTCCCGAAACGCGTAAAGAGTTCTGTACTTTGTGACATTGGTATCATCATGCACCATTGAGAAAATTGGTCCAGGATAATGTGCATTGTACAAATGTCTACCTGCTATATATACCAATTGAATTTATATGAATCCTTGAGGGATTGGTTTGTTGAAACTATGAAGTAATAGTGACAATGTGAACCATTAACTGCAAAAGAAAATTTTGTTTATTACATGGCCACGTTAGTGGCCATGTAGTTATGGTTAAGTTGTTGTTTCCATAGGAAGAGCACTTTTTGGGCGGTTTATAACTTTGCTCCCCCTGGAGGAATCCTCACCAGACTTTGCAAAATAAGTATATGGCCCACTCTGAATTTATTTGCAACGTTTGGTGAGGATTCGTCCAGGGGGGAAAAAGTTATAGGGGGGGTCCCAAAATGTCTTTTTTTCCCATAGACTGAATGGGAAAAAAACTTTGCTCGCGCCTACAGCCCAAACCGCTGGACGGATTTTCACCAAATTTGGACCAGGAGCAGCGGCTTGGTCCCAAAAGCGTGCTTTTGCAGATTTGGTGAAAATACGTCAAGTAGTTTTTTTTAAAAATGACAAAAAAGTGGGTCATAAAAAACTAGTGATATCTGTGTTCGGTCCGCGGACACACTTCCCTGTTCACTCCGCGGACAGTGTCCTGATTGGCTGATCGGCTTACATCATGTCGGCGGACATGCGACGTGTTCGCTGATTGGACGGTGTGGAGCGTGAAGTGCGTCAGATTTTCGGTGGCGCCCGCCATCTTGGATTCACGGACGTCCGCGGACAGCGCAGTGAAACTTGGTTCATAATTTGTATTTAGTAGAGTGTGATGGTGTGTAGGAGTGTTTGGTGAGGGTGGGAGAGTATGAGATAGGTTGAAAGTTGTATTTTTTCATGTTGTAGATGTTCTTGTTGTGTTCGATTTGTCTGCGGACATCACGGGTGTTCTGAAATGTTCTAAATAAACTGAATGGGGGTGTTCTGAGTACTCAATATGTGTCCATTTTGTTCGGAAGCAAGCTGAAACTGTTCTAAGAACACTCGAGGTGTCCGGAAATGTTCGTAAATAAACAAAATGGGGGTGTCCTGGGGACACTGTCCGTATTGTTCTCTTGTAAGTTGAATGTGTTCTAAGAACATTCGCGGTGTCCTAAAATGTTCGCAAATAAACAAAATGGGGGTGTCCTGAGGACGCTGTCCGTATTGTTCGTTGTCAAGTTGAAAATGTTCTAAGAACTCTCGCGGTGTCCTTAAATGTTTGTAAATAAACAAAATGGGGGTGTCCTGAAGATGCTGTCTGTATTGTTAGATGGCAAGTTGAATGTGTTCTAAGAACACTCGCGGTGTCCTGAAATGTTTGTAGGAGGTGTTCTGAAGACGCTGGCTGTATTTGTTCGATAGCAAGTTGAATGTGTTCTAAGAACACTTGTGGTGTCCTGAAATGTTCGTAAGGGGTGTTCTGATGATGCTGTTCGTCCTGAGGACGCTGTCTGTATTGTTCTCTGGCAAGTTGAATGTGTTCTAAGAACACTCGCGGTGTCCTGAAATGTTCGTAGGGGGTGTCCTGAAGACACTGTCCGTATTGTTCGATGACAAGTTGAATGTGTTCTAAGAACACTTGCGTTGTCCTGAAATGTTCGTAGGGGGTGTTCTGATTACGCTGTCCGTCTTGAGGACGCTGTCCGTATTGTTCTCTGTCAAGTTGAATGTGTTCTACGAACACCTCCGGTGTCCTGAAATGTTCTTAAATAAACAAAATGGGGGTGTTCTGAGGACGCTGTCCGTATTGTTCTCTTGTAAGTTGAATGTGTTCTAAGAACATTCGCGGTGTCCTGAAATGTTCGCAAATAAACAAAATGGGGGTGTCCTGAGGACGCTGTCCCTATTGTTCGTTGTCAAGTTGAAAATGTTCTAAGAACTCTCGCGGTGTCCTTAAATGTTCGTAAATAAACAAAATGGGGGTGTTCTGCGGACGCTGTCCGTATTGTTCGTTGTCAAGTTGAAAATGTTCTAAGAACTCTTGCGTTGTCCTGAAATGTTTATAGGGGGTGTCCTGAGGACGCTGTCCGTATTGTTATTTGGCAAGTTGAATGTGTTTGAAGAACTCTCGCGTTGTCCTGAAATGTTCGTAGGGGGTGTCCTGAAGATGCTGTCCGTATTGTTAGATGGCAAGTTGAATGTGTTCTAAGAACACTCGCGGTGTCCTGAAATGTTTGTAGGGGGTGTTCTGAAGACGCTGGCCGTATTGTTCGATAGCAAGTTGAATGTGTTCTAAGAACACTTGTGGTATCCTAAAATGTTCGTAGGAGGTGTTCTGATGACGCTGTTCGTCCTGTGGACGCTGTCTGTATTGTTCTCTGGCAAGTTGAATGTGTTCTAAGAACACTCGCGGTGTCCTGAAATGTTCGTAGGGGGTGTCCTGAAGACGCTGTCCGTATTGTTCGATGGCAAGTTGAATGTGTTCTAAGAACACTTGAGGTGTCCTGAAATGTTCGTAGGGGGTGTTCTGATGACGCTGTCCGTCCTGAGGACGCTGTCCATATTGTTCTCTGGCAAGTTGAATGTATTCTACGAACACTCGCGGTGTCCTGAGATGTTCGTAAATAAACAAAATGGGGGTGTTCTGAGGACGCTGTCCATATTGTTCTCTGGCAAGTTGAATGTGTTCTAAGAACTCTCGCGGTGTCCTGAAATGTTGGCAAAAAAACAAAATGGGGGTGTTCTGAGGTCGCTGTCCGTAGTCTTCTTTATCAAGTTGGTTGTGTTCTAAGAACACCCGTGGTGTCCTGAAATGTTTGCAAATAAACAAAATGGGGGTGTTCTGAGGCCTCTGTCCGTATTGTTCTCTGGCAAGTTGAATGTGTTCTAAGAACACTCGCTGTGTCCTGAAATGTTCGTAAATAAACAAAATGGGGGTGTCCTGAGGACGCTGTCCGTATTGTTCACTGTGAAGTTGAAAGTGTTCTAGGAAATCTCGCGTTGTCCTGAAATGTTCGTAGGGGGTGTCCTGAAGACGCTGTCCGTATTGTTCGATGGCAAGTTGAATGTGTTCTAAGAACACTTGCGGTGTCCTGAAATGTTCGTAAGGGGTGTTCTGATGACGCTGTTCGTCCTGAGGACGCTCTCCGTATTGTTCTCTGGCAAGTTGAATGTGTTCAAAGAACACTTGCGGTGTCCTGAAATGTTCGCAAATAAACAAAATGGGGGTGTCCTGAGGACGCTGTCCGTATTGTTCGTTGTCAAGTTGAAAATGTTCTAAGAACTCTTGCGGTGTCCTTAAATGTTCGTAAATAAACAAAATGGGGGTGTTCTGAGAACGCTGTCCGTATTGTTCGTTGTCAAGTTGAAAATGTTCTAAGAACTCTTGCGTTGTCCTGAAATGTTCGTAGGGGGTGTCCTGAAGATGCTGTCCGTATTGTTAGATGGCAAGTTGAATGTGTTCTAAGAACACTTGCGGTGTCCTGAAATGTTTGTAGGGGGTGTTCTAAAGACGCTGGCCGTATTGTTCGATAGCAAGTTGAATGTGTTCTAAGAACACTTGTGGTGTCCTGAAATGTTCCTAAATAAACAAAATGGGGGTGTCCTGGGGACACTGTCCGTATTGTTCTCTTGTAAGTTGAATGTGTTCTAAGAACATTCGCGGTGTCCTGAAATGTTCGCAAATAAACAAAAAGGGGGTGTCCTGAGGACACTGTCCGTATTGTTCATTGTCAAGTTGAAAATGTTCTAAGAACTCTCGCGGTGTCCTTAAATGTTCGTAAATAAGCAAAATGGGGGTGTTCTGAGGACGCTGAACGTATTGTTCATTGTCAAGTTCAAAATGTTCTAAGAACTCTTGCGTTGTCCTGAAATGTTCACAGGGGGTGTCCTGAGGACGCTGTCCGTATTGTTCTTTGGCAAGTTGAATGTGTTAAGAACACTTACGGTGTCCTGAAATGTTCGCAAATAAACAAAATGGGGGTGTCCTGAGGACACTGTCCGTATTGTTCGTTGTGAAGTTGAAAGTGTTTGAAGAACTCTTGCGTTGTCCTGAAATGTTCGTAGGGGGTGTCCTGAAGATGCTGTCCGTATTGTTAGATGGCAAGTTGAATGTGTTCTAAGAACACTCGCGGTGTCCTGAAATGTTTGTAGGGGGTGTTCTAAAGACGCTGGCCGTATTGTTCGATAGCAAGTTGAATGTGTTCTAAGAACACTCGAGGTGTCCGGAAATGTTCGTAAATAAACAAAATGGGGGTGTCCTGGGGACACTGTCCGTATTGTTCTCTTGTAAGTTGAATGTGTTCTAAGAACATTCGCGGTGTCCTAAAATGTTCGCAAATAAACAAAATGGGGGTGTCCTGAGGACGCTGTCCGTATTGTTCGTTGTCAAGTTGAAAATGTTCTAAGAACTCTCGCGGTGTCCTTAAATGTTTGTAAATAAACAAAATGGGGGTGTCCTGAAGATGCTGTCTGTATTGTTAGATGGCAAGTTGAATGTGTTCTAAGAACACTCGCGGTGTCCTGAAATGTTTGTAGGAGGTGTTCTGAAGACGCTGGCTGTATTTGTTCGATAGCAAGTTGAATGTGTTCTAAGAACACTTGTGGTGTCCTGAAATGTTCGTAGGGGGTGTTCTGATGACGCTGTTTGTCCTGAGGACGCTGTCTGTATTGTTCTCTGGCAAGTTGAATGTGTTCTAAGAACACTCGCGGTGTCCTGAAATGTTCGTAGGGGGTGTCCTGAGGACACTGTCCGTATTGTTCGATGACAAATTGAATGTGTTCTAAGAACACTTGCGTTGTCCTGAAATGTTCGTAGGGGGTGTTCTGATTACGCTGTCCGTCTTGAGGACGCTGTCCGTATTGTTCTCTGTCAAGTTGAATGTGTTCTACGAACACCTCCGGTGTCCTGAAATGTTCTTAAATAAACAAAATGGGGGTGTTCTGAGGACGCTGTCCGTATTGTTCTCTTATAAGTTGAATGTGTTCTAAGAACATTCGCGGTGTCCTGAAATGTTCGCAAATAAACAAAATGGGGGTGTCCTGAGGACGCTGTCCGTATTGTTCGTTGTCAAGTTGAAAATGTTCTAAGAACTCTCGCGGTGTCCTTAAATGTTCGTAAATAAACAAAATGGGGGTGTTCTGCGGACGCTGTCCGTATTGTTCGTTGTCAAGTTGAAAATGTTCTAAGAACTCTTGCGTTGTCCTGAAATGTTTATAGGGGGTGTCCTGAGGACGCTGTCCGTATTGTTATTTGGCAAGTTGAATGTGTTTGAAGAACTCTCGCGTTGTCCTGAAATGTTCGTAGGGGGTGTCCTGAAGATGCTGTCCGTATTGTTAGATGGCAAGTTGAATGTGTTCTAAGAACACTCGCGGTGTCCTGAAATGTTTGTAGGGGGTGTTCTGAAGACGCTGGCCGTATTGTTCGATAGCAAGTTGAATGTGTTCTAAGAACACTTGTGGTGTCCTAAAATGTTCGTAGGAGGTGTTCTGATGACGCTGTTCGTCCTGTGGACGCTGTCTGTATTGTTCTCTGGCAAGTTGAATGTGTTCTAAGAACACTCGCGGTGTCCTGAAATGTTGGCAAATAAACAAAATGGGGGTGTTCTGAGGTCGCTGTCCGTAGTCTTCTTTATCAAGTTGGTTGTGTTCTAAGAACACCCGTGGTGTCCTGAAATGTTTGCAAATAAACAAAATGGGGGTGTTCTGAGGCCTCTGTCCGTATTGTTCTCTGGCAAGTTGAATGTGTTCAAAGAACACTTGCGGTGTCCTGAAATGTTCGCAAATAAACAAAATGGGGGTGTCCTGAGGACGCTGTCCGTATTGTTCGTTGTCAAGTTGAAAATGTTCTAAGAACTCTTGCGGTGTCCTTAAATGTTCGTAAATAAACAAAATGGGGGTGTTCTGAGAACGCTGTCCGTATTGTTCGTTGTCAAGTTGAAAATGTTCTAAGAACTCTTGCGTTGTCCTGAAATGTTCGTAGGGGGTGTCCTGAAGATGCTGTCCGTATTGTTAGATGGCAAGTTGAATGTGTTCTAAGAACACTTGCGGTGTCCTGAAATATTTGTAGGGGGTGTTCTAAAGACCCTGGCCGTATTGTTCGATAGCAAGTTGAATGTGTTCTAAGAACACTTGTGGTGTCCTGAAATGTTCCTAAATAAACAAAATGGGGGTGTCCTGGGGACACTGTCCGTATTGTTCTCTTGTAAGTTGAATGTGTTCTAAGAACATTCGCGGTGTCCTGAAATGTTCGCAAATAAACTAAAAGGGGGTGTCCTGAGGACACTGTCCATATTGTTCATTGTCAAGTTGAAAATGTTCTAAGAACTCTCGCGGTGTCCTTAAATGTTCGTAAATAAGCAAAATGGGGGTGTTCTGAGGACGCTGAACGTATTGTTCATTGTCAAGTTCAAAATGTTCTAAGAACTCTTGCGTTGTCCTGAAATGTTCACAGGGGGTGTCCTGAGGACGCTGTCCGTATTGTTCTTTGGCAAGTTGAATGTGTTAAGAACACTCACGGTGTCCTGAAATGTTCGCAAATAAACAAAATGGGGGTGTCCTGAGGACACTGTCCGTATTGTTCGTTGTGAAGTTGAAAGTGTTTGAAGAACTCTCGCGTTGTCCTGAAATGTTCGTAGGGGGTGTCCTGAAGATGCTGTCCGTATTGTTAGATGGCAAGTTGAATGTGTTCTAAGAACACTTGCGGTGTCCTGAAATGTTTGTAGGGGGTGTTCTAAAGACGCTGGCCGTATTGTTCGATAGCAAGTTGAATGTGTTCTAAGAACACTTGTGGTGTCCTGAAATGTTCCTAAATAAACAAAATGGGGGTGTCCTGGGGACACTGTCCGTATTGTTCTCTTGTAAGTTGAATGTGTTCTAAGAACATTCGCGGTGTCCTGAAATGTTCGCAAATAAACAAAATGGGGGTGTCCTGAGGACACTGTCCGTATTTTTCATTGTCAAGTTGAAAATGTTCTAAGAACTCTCGCGGTGTACTTAAATGTTCGTAAATAAACAAAATGGGGGTGTTCTGAGGACGCTGTCCGTATTGTTCATTGTCAAGTTCAAAATGTTCTAAGAACTCTTGCGTTGTCCTGAAATGTTCACAGGGGGTGTCCTGAGGACGCTGTCCGTATTGTTCGATAGCAAGTTGAATGTGTTATAGGAACACTTGTGGTGTCCTGAAATGTTCAATATTAATTTCTTTGTAATATTCATTATTCTCTTTAAGATATTGCAAGACATCTCTAACTTTATGTAAATCTACCAGCTGTTGCCATATTTTTTTGTCTTTTGTAGGTACTCCATTTACTAAGATAATTAAAGATTGCTGCATTAGACATTGCACTCCTAGAGTATGTACATTTTCTTTTAAATCTAATGGTAAATAAACTACTTTTCCACGAATGCCTTTTACCAATTCAGAGGGAGGTAATTTTGCTGTTTTTGGATGAAGGCGTATTATTGCTTGAAATGGGTGCACTGTTTGAATTATGATGCTCTCATATAAATTAAGTTATTGTATGGGTTTTGGTAGTGGGTATAATTCCACATTATTTGTGATAGCACATGAAGGAGTTTGGTTGTTGTCAAGTTTTGTAGTGCAGTAACTGCAAAGTATTAAGGGGTCAGTTATTTTATATTTGTTTTCTGCTACAAGGTAGAGAGCTAATTCAAACCATTTAGAATCTTCATTGTCTTTTATTTTGTATGATAGGTCTACAGTTTTTGTGTTACTTTTATAAAAAGTTCTGCGGCAACATACACACACATGGTTTGGTACTTCAGCTGATGTACTTTTAAATTTTAGTATTTCTTTTTTGTATGTGTTTAGTAAAAGTTTGCCATGTGTAGAATTGTTGCTAATTTGGTTTAAAGCTATTTCATTCTGCAAGTGGCTTTCACTTCCAAAATATTTTTTCTGGATATAGTCAATTTCTTCAAGTAGGTCTTTTGCTGTACCATGTAGAAGAATGTTATTTAAATTTGCTAGTGCTAAACCAGGACTTTTAGCATAGTACAGGTTATAAACTAGATTTCTTATAGTTGAATGATGTGTTAATATCCTTTTGATATCATGGAAGGTGGTTTTACAAGTAGGTCCTTTAATGCAGGCCAATGAATGTCCTTGTAGTCCTGTGTACTTGCGCACTGGACAGGTATCCATATTTTGCAGAAGTTTAATTTTGATTTTGTCTTTGCTTTTTACATATTGATTGAGGAATTGGCGTAAAGACTTGAAAAATTGTTTGGGAATGTTACACATTGACGTGCATGGTCATTTGTTCACTAGATGTTCTGATTCAGTTGAATGGATGGGTAATTCTAAGTTTTCAGGGCATATTTTTGTAAGTAGTACTTCCTGTTCCATTATGGTATTATTCACTTTTTCATAACCTCGACCACTGTTATGTATGGCAATTGTATTTGTTTGCTTTTGTTTGTACGCTTCTTCATTAAAATATGGTTCTGTGCTCGCAGTGTGATTCCATTCACCTCTGCAGATATTTAAGAAGTTCTTTCTATTGACATTTTGTTTATTGAGAAGTCTTTTTTGTAATTTAGTTATTAGTTTTGTTAGTGGTTTCATTTTGTTTAACACTAAAATAAATAACTTTCTTTTGAGAAGAATTGCACTATCTATCAACGCTTCTAAGATTAATTTCCTATGATAGGTTTTAAGGGTTGGACCTGGTTTCTCTCCTGTTTTTATAAGATTGTGAAGGACTCTGTGATAGAACATTTTGGCTAAAATACTTTTCTTGGTATGCTTACTTTGAACTTTATCAAGATTTATAGAAGCAGTTTTATCTGTAGTGATAGCTGATTTTTTGTTAATTGTTTTCTGGTTTGGTTTACATTTTGATAGAGGAGGCAAAGTTTTTGCGCTCGAAACTTCTTTTGTTTCACTAAATGACTGTATTAGCTGTTTTGTTTCAACGTTATTTACACATTCTGCTAGAGATGGATGCTTATGTTGGACACTTTTATTTTCATTTGTTCTACTTCTGCGTTGCTTTCTACAGACTTGACTTTTGGTAGGCATTCTTTACGGTCTGTTGAAAAAAATAAAGAAGGTATGGGTTTGGGTGTTCTGCAATGTATGTGTGCTGTGTGCATGAGTGTTTGAGTAAGATGATAAAGATGTATGTAATGGTGTGTGATTGTGCATTGAGAACTACAACTAGTAGGGATGGGTATTCTTGTATTTATGTGCTACTAAATTGGGGTTCAGATGACATAAAAAAGTAAGCTAGTGGTGTGGAGAGGTACAAATAGTACATCTACAGGCCGATTCATGGAATAAATGTGCGCCGAAAATCCCGGCGCAGAGGGGCCAATACGTGCGCTGCGCCGAAAATTAGCGAAAAGCGCAGGGAAACCAGCGCACGTCGATTCATGGAAGTCCGTGCGCAAGAAAAGCAGAGGACGTGCGCGGAAAAATCGCGCGGCGCAGGCCGGCGCACAGGTCAACCAACGTCGTGCGCCACGGCCACTGCGCTATCACTCCGAGCGCAGCGCACAGCTCTAAAGTAGGCGGAACACAGGGCGGGACACTCGGAATGGGGAATAAAATGGGGCACAACACTCGGAATGGGGAAGAATGTGGGCGGCACGGGAAAGTATAGGAGGCAAGTGCGCGGAACGCCCACACGCTCGCATACAACACGTATTCATGGAATAGAATAGGGCAAAAAAGCGCACGCTCAAAGCAGCGCACAGGCACAAACAGGCACAAACACGACCGCCACAAGAAAGCAGGCGGTAGCGTCTCTGCGCCTGCAAGAAATGTGCGCTAAAAGGTGCGCCAACAAATAGCACCTATATACAGACATGATCAATGTCCAATACTGTGGCCCTCCAGGACAAATGACGTACAAAGGGGTACCCACAAACACAGACACGCGCTGAGAGAAAAAATAAACGTGTGCGTGCATACCGGGGTGCGCGGGAAGTTGCACACGCGATATGGCCGGGTACGTGGATTACAGGGGTGCGCGGGAAGTTCCACACGCGATATGGCCGGGTACGTGGATTTCAGGGGTGCGCGGGAAGTTCCACACGCGATATGGCCGTGTACGTGGATTACAGGGGTGCGCGGGAAGTCCCACACGCGACATGGCCGTGTACGTGGATTGCAGGGGTGCGCGGGAAGTTCCACACGCGATATGGCCGGGTACGTGGATTGCAGGGGTGCGCGGGAAGTTCCACACGCGATATGGCTGGGTACGTGGATTGCAGGGGTGCGCGGGAAGTTCCACACGCGATATGGCCGTGTACGTGGATTTCAGGGGTGCGCGGGAAGTTCCACACGCGATATGGCCGGGTACGTGGATTGCAGGGGTGCGCGGGAAGTTCCACACGCGATATGGCAGGGTACGTGGATTTCAGGGGTGCGCGGGAAGTTCCACACGCGATATGGCCGTGTACGTGGATTACAGGGGTGCGCGGGAAGTCCCACACGCGATATGGCCGGGTACGTGGATTGCAGGGGTGCGCGGGAAGTTCCACACGCGATATGGCCGGGTACGTGGATTGCAGGGGTGCGCGGGAAGTTCCACACGCGATATGGCCGGGTACGTGGATTTCAGGGGTGCGCGGGAAGTTCCACACGCGATATGGCCGTGTACGTGGATTTCAGGGGTGCGCGGGAAGTTCCACACGCGATATGGCCGTGTACGTGGATTTCAGGGGTGCGCGGGAAGTTCCACACGCGATATGGCCGGGTACGTGGATAGCAGGGGTGCGCGGGAAGTTCCACACGCGATATGGCCGGGTACGTGGATTTCAGGGGTGCGCGGGAAGTTCCACACGCGATATGGCCGTGTACGTGGATTTCAGGGGTGCGCGGGAAGTCCCACACGCGATATGGCCGTGTACGTGGATTGCAGGGGTGCGCGGGAAGTTCCACACGCGATATGGCCGGGTACGTGGATTGCAGGGGTGCGCGGGAAGTTCCACACGCGATATGGCCGGGTACGTGGATTTCAGGGGTGCGCGGGAAGTTCCACACGCGATATGGCCGTGTACGTGGATTTCAGGGGTGCGCTGGAAGTTCCACACACGATATGGCAGGGTACGTGGATTTCAGGGGTGCGCGGGAAGTACCACACGCGATATGGCAGGGTACGTGGATTTCAGGGGTGCGCGGGAAGTACCACACGCGATATGGCCGTGTACGTGGATTGCAGGGGTGCGCGGGAAGTCCCACACGCGATATGGCCGGGTACGTGGATTTCAGGGGTGCGCGGGAAGTTCCACACGCGATATGGCCGTGTACGTGGATTTCAGGGGTGCGCGGGAAGTTCCACACGCGATATGGCCGTGTACGTGGATTTCAGGGGTGCGCGGGAAGTTCCACACGCGATATGGCCGTGTACGTGGATTTCAGGGGTGCGCGGGAAGTTCCACACGCGATATGGCCGGGTACGTGGATTTCAGGGGTGCGCGGGAAGTACCACACGCGATATGGCATGGTACGTGGATTTCAGGGGTGCGCGGGAAGTCCCACACGCGATATGGCCGGGTACGTGGATTTCAGGGGTGCGCGGGAAGTCCCACACGCGATATGGCTGTGTGCTCCCAGGCATTACCTGTACACCCTCCACGGCCCCTGCAGGCAGCACACACCACAGGGAACTACCCTGCACACCTGCTCATGTCTCCCACCACCCCCACCCCCCATCCACCAGGGACACCCTCCACCAGGCCCCCACCCATGTCTCCCACCACCCCCACCCCCCATCCACCAGGGACACCCTCCACCAGGCCCCCACCCATGTCTCCCACCACCCCCAGCACTGTGGGGAACCTGCCAGCAGGCCCCCACCCATGTCCAACCCATGTCTCCCACCACCCCCACCCCCAGCACTGTGGGGAACCTGCCAGCAGGCCCCCACCCATGTCCAACCCATGTCTCCCACCACCCCCACCCCCAGCACTGTGGGGAACCTGCCAGCAGGCCCCCACCCATGTCCGACCCATGTCTCCCACCACCCCCACCCCCAGCACTGTGGGGAACCTGCCAGCAGGCCCCCACCCATGTCCAACCCATGTCTCCCACCACCCCCACCCCCCATCCACCAGGGACACCCTCCACCAGGCCCCCACCCATGTCTCCCACCACCCCCAGCACTGTGGGGAACCTGCCAGCAGGCCCCCACCCATGTCCAACCCATGTCTCCCACCACCCCCACCCCCCATCCACCAGGGACACCCTCCACCAGGCCCCCACCCATGTCTCCCACCACCCCCAGCACTGTGGGGAACCTGCCAGCAGGCCCCCACCCATGTCCAACCCATGTCTCCCACCACCCCCACCCCCCATCCACCAGGGACACCCTCCACCAGGCCCCCACCCATGTCTCCCACCACCCCCAGCACTGTGGGGAACCTGCCAGCAGGCCCCCACCCATTTCCCCCTGGCCCCAGGTCCTGACGATACACAATCATGGCAGTAATGGCCAGCATACCCAGCACAAACACCCAGGCAAGGATTGCATGCACCCACATAGTGAATGCAATCACATGACACAACCCCAAAGGCAAGTATGCAAAAGAACACATGTCTGTCACACACACATACACAATGGGTGCAAGTGAATGTCAAAACCCATATCATGACATGTAAGAAACCAAAGAGAAAATAACACAAGTGTAAGATAATATAAAAATGTATTAAAAACACAAATCAAGTAAACCAATAAAACTTACAACTATGTGGCAAAGTAAATAAAAGGTCCATGTCCGAGAACAAAAATGATAAACCAAAAAACAAAGGATTAAAAAATAAATATAATTTGTCCAAAGCAAAACCATGTAGTAGGAAATCAAAGAAAAACCATTACGTCATGGTGTAAACACTAAAAAATTAAAAAAATGTATCTCCCAAAATATATCAATATATACAGGAATGTTCCAGGGTCCATGAGCCCAACAGCACAAATGAAACCTAATACTAACTAATAAAATAAATATGTACAAAAAAGTGGCCATTGTCCGAGCGGTCCAAAATAATAAAAATAAATAAAGGAAACCTAGCACTAACTAACTAAAAAACTATATACAAAGGCAGCGGGCTAGTCCTGCGGCTCACTTGGTGATGCTGGCCAGGGCATCCTCGAACTCCATGTCAATGTCCTGGAGGCGGGACTCTGTCCTGGCCCCGAGGTCTCGCAGGGACAACCCCATGTGCTCACCAAAATCCCTGCGAGCCTCCTCGAGGCACTCAGCCCGCCTCAATGCCCGATGCATGGAGATCTCCGCCCTGGCCATGGCGAGCCGCTCCTCTTCCGCCCGCTGCCGCTCCGCACCTATCCGCTGGCCAAACTCCTCCCACACGGAACACACCGCCATGCCAGGGTTGCCCTGCCCTCCGGCCGATGCCTGCCCCTCTGATCTTGATGGCCCTGAGCCATGATGCCTCCCACGTCGAGCCCGCTGCTGCCTCCGACGCCACTGCCTCTGCCAGCACGACGGCATCCAGGCTGATGGTAACCACCGACGCCGTCGTGCACGTGCCCTGCCCGATGATGCCGGCACATCTTCCATCTGCTGGGGTCCACTTGCTGTGTCGTCCACCCCTGCTGGACCTCCGACTCCCAACTGTGGCAGGGATGGGATCCCCACCGAGCTGGCTGCATTGGTCGGGGCAGGTCCACAGGGGGCCATGGTGGCATCTGGGCCGGAAGACGGCAAGGAGAACGACCGTTGGATAGCCTGCACAGAGGAGGAGAGGGCCGTCAGATTGGCCAACACATGCAGGAACCCCCCGAACATGGCCGATCCCAATTGGGCCACGTCGGCACGGTGCACTTCGTGATGACGTGCATGCTCCTCCCGGGAAGCACGCACGTCATCACGAATCACAGCCGTGCGCATCGCGACCCCAATCAGGACCTGCTCCACGCGGCCAGGGGTTCCCACGGCCGCAGGTGGAGGGGAGTCAGTTGACATGGACATCCCCACTACCTGCGGACGGGCCTGGGACGGGGCATCCCTGCTGGTGCATGGTGGTGCACTCACAGGGTCAGGGACAGCGACATGCACAGGCACCTCCACGGTGACCTGTGCTGCCTCCTGCCCCTGGCCCTGGACTGCACCACTTGCACCAGCAGGGATGCTCCCACCAGGCCCCATGTGTGCACCAGTGTCGGCCTCCTCCTCCTCTGTGCAAACCACCAACCTGGATGGCTCCTCACCGTCTCCCGCCGTAGCAGGCCCCTGTGGGGGCTCACCCACCCCTTCCGCTGCAGCCGTGGGGGCATCCCCGCCGCCTTGCTCCACAGCGCCGTCTCCGCCCTCTTCTTCACTAGCCGCTGCGTAGAGGGAGACAAAGGACACAAGCATCAGGCTACTGTAAAATGGTCCCCTAGACAGGAAGCAATAGCAGATGAGCACCCCTGTCAAAGTACACTTCCATCATGTCCCTCCACAACACATGGGTCAGTCCAGGCAAAACACACACAGTAACAGGCATGGTGCATGCCATGCACATTTCCATGCATGTCCAATTGACTCTTGAAACATTCAATGATATGTGACTCACATGCATCATGGCTCATGCATATCACATGCACACACTTCACCTCAGTCACATCCATCTGGCCCCAAACACAACGAACACAGGCGAAACAAGGGTTAGTTGGGTGCGTCACAGAATCTGTGCATTGTCACACACATGTGTCATGCATCCATGGCATGCACAAGTCACAGACACGCAGGTCAGGCACACAGACATGGCTACCATATATGTACCTGGCATCAGCACCCATCCTTCACCCCCATCCATGTCCAGGTACAGAGACTGGCATGCTCTCATGTCCTAAATCTGCATAGGGCTCCCCATGCCACATTTCAACACATGCAACAACCATGTGGGTCACACATCACTGGTCGCACATGCATTACCATGATGTCCCTGCACACATACATGCATACATGGCCCATGGCACACATACAGGCAAGTATCATAGAACCAGCACACCGCAACATGCCCTGTCTCACACAGTAATGCTTGCACACTTACCGCTCAACTCCAGACGGGCCTCCCTCTCAAGGACCTGGGCGTGGAGCGCTGGGCGTACGCGTTCCAGGACCCTCTTCTGGATGGAACTCATGCGGCCCCGGCCCCCCTCCACGAGGCGCCGGGCCTTCACAAGGGTCCTGGACCTCAAGTCCTCCCAGCGCTTCTTGATCTTCTGGACGTTGCGGGTTGCCACCCCCTCCGCGTTGATGGCAACCACACAGTCGGCCCAGATCCTCTCCCGTCCTTCCTTGCTGGCGCGGGACGATCCAAAGAGGGCATCATACTGCCCCAGGACATGCTCCACCAGGACACCAACTTCGGTGGCAGTGAAGCTGGTGCCCCTCTGCCCCTCTGGCCTGGGGTTGCCACTGGTGCCAGATGTCGAAGTGCCCGACATGGCAACCCCAGAGGCAGGTGTGGGTGGGCAACTGGGTCCTGGGGCTGGGCTGTGGAGCGATGTAATCCCAGTTGGGAGTCTTCAGTTCCAGCAGGGGTGGACACAGCAACTGGACCCCTGCAGATGGCTGATGTGCAGGCACCAAATGGCAGGGCACGGTGGCAGCAGGCAGGCAGGCAGGCAGGCAGCAGCAGATAGCACGTGGGAGGCTGCTCAGGGCACTGGGGGGGCAGTAACTCGGCCTTCTGGGCAGGAGCGTGGTGTTCCGTGTGTTTTCGGGTGGCCAGCTTGATACGGAGTGATTTGGCACGTGAAATTCCTGCACGTCAGCGTGAAATCCGAGGAAAGGGCCTTAGCGCGTAAGTGCATCAGCACGCATACGCGATTCTATTGGACCAGAGTCCCTCACCGCGTAAGCGCGTCTGACGTGATCCGCACGGGCGTTCCCCACTCAGCACGTGATGACGGAGCACACGTGGAAATACTGCACGTCAGAGTGTCATCGCGTGTAATTGGCCAAAAGTGCGCGTACACGCGATTGGCCAATGTACGTGTATTACATCGCGTGTAATTGGCCAAAAGTGCGCGTACACGCGATTGGCCAATGTACGTGTATTACATCGCGTGTAATTGGCCAAAAGTGCGCGTACACGCGATTGGCCTATGTACGTGTATTACAGGGGTGCGCGGGCACTTACACACGCAAGTACGTCAGCGCACCTGTATGCCTGCTGCGTGGGAATTTCCACACGCTATTGGAGTGGGAACTAGATTCCAGGGGTGCGAGGGTCACACGCTCGCCTAGAACACGCACAAGGCATTAATTTGCGCACTTATCAATAAACAAGCCAGATGCCAGGATGAACATACCGTTCCTAGCAGCAGTGGCAGTGGGCTACCAAAGGAGGAGGAGGAGGAGAGTCAGGGCCAGAATATTCACACCCAGAACCAGCCTATTCGGGATGCCTGATGACCAGGTGTATGGGAGGTACAGGTTTCCAGCACACATCATACTGGACCTGGTCAGTGAGTGGGAGGATGACCTCACATCACCCACCCTGTGCTCCCAAGCACTCAGCCCCCTGCAGAAGGTCCTGAATGTACTGCACTTCTTGGCCACTGGATCCTTTCAGCGGACAAGTGCCATAGTGGGTGGTGTGTCACAGGCCACGCAGTCACGCTGCCTACACCAGGTCTTGAACATCATCACTGCACGGCCATCAGTCCGCAGGCACATATATCTCCCCAGGACTCATGCAGAAAGGCGGACGTGCATCCAGGAATTCTATGGTGTGGCTCAATTCCCCAAAGTGCTTGGTGCAATTGACTGCACACATGTGGCTCTACGTCCACCCAGGGCAACAGAGCACATCTATAGAAACCGCAAGCACTGGCATTCCATCAACGTGCAAGTTGTATGCAATGCCAAGGGAATAATCACATCAGTATATGCCAACTATCCCGGGTCCACCCACGACAGCTTCATCTACAGAATGTCTACACTATGCCGGGACCTGGAGGCTGGCCAGCATGGAGATACATGGCTGCTTGGTGAGCATGAATGCCACTGCACATGCATGCATGTCAGATACTGGGTCATGACACAACACCACTAATGATACCCATCACCACCTCCGCAGGGGACAGTGCCTACCCTATCAGCCCCCACATGATGACCCCAATCCGGAACCCCACCACGCCACCCGAGGTAAGGTACAACACAGCCCACATTGCAACACGGGGCATAGTGGAGCGCACATTCGGAGTGCTGAAGTCACGCTTTCGCTCCCTTGACCGTTCTGGCGGGCAGCTGTTATATGCTCCCCGAATAGTGTGCAGGATCATAGTGGCAGCATGTGTCCTGCACAACGTTGCAACACGCCGGGGCCTGCCCGTGGACATGGTGGTGCCCCCACATCCACAACCACATGCACGCCCGCTGCGCATGGGAGGGGAAAGGGCACGGGGGGTGGCAGCCCGTACGCAACTGGTGGCCAACTTCTTCACCTAGGAATCACAGTGCTGGCTAGTGCACACTGCTCTGGCACATACCATCTGACAATCAATGATGACACTACCTGACAATGTCACAAAATTACTCGACAATAAACTGTCAGATACACATCAGCCTGAGATTGTTAACATGGAAGTGTCACTATGTGTGTACCCCTACCTACACATACACCAGCAATGCATCACAACGAGAAGACACAACTCCATCAATCAAATATGCATTGCCACAGGCGATTCACTACATGACAACATTGCCATGTCACCCATTCCCTTCACAGTCCCGCCACTGAGGACACCATGTCATGGTATGTGAGAGCAAACAAACTGGCCATCACAACATGACACCGGTGTCACAAATAGCAGTGCCCCAAATGGAACATAGCCGCACTTGAACAGCTAACCGCGCTGGAGCCACTACTACACACCTGTGTAAGAGTAATTTCAATCAAATTACACACCAACCCACCCTGAAGCCCACCCAAACAAGACACAATGCATGTAATCAATGGAAGTCTCATTACCTGATTCTGCTGGTATGTCCTCACCGTCCAGATGTACAGTGATGGCGCCACGCAAAAGTGTCAGTGCACATCTACCGACATGTAGTCTGACTCCAGAGAGTATGCCCGTGTGAAGAACTGTGTGAAATACCTGCAAAACATGAGCAACATATGTAAGTAGAGGCACATATCAAACCATCATGCATAGTTAGGTGCAACAACAATGTACACTATGAATGTCTACACAGTATTGACTATGGACTGGCCAACAGCTCATGGGAGTCCAATGTCACCGTGTAATTTGCTGTCACTTGGGCACACCCTTTGCAAGCCCATGGAAACGGAAGCAGGAGGGGTGTGGATGTCTGCTACCCAAGCATCTAAACCAAACTCAGGACAAGCCTGCATGTGCCCAGCCACAATACAGTGTATGCCCAGGTACCCACACAAGGCAACACTCTTGGAAAAGAAAAAAGAAAATTGAGAAAAAATGGCCATGAAAGGGCCGGCGGGGGGGGGGGGGGGCACCTATGAGGTCCGAGGACAGGATGCACGCCACAATCCACCTGTGTGGATCATGGGAAACTAAAACACCCCATAGGCTCGTGGCCCACACGGCTACTCTGTTGTGGGAGATGAGTCGCTATCGCTCTGGCCAGACCCTGCAGCTGACTCAGGAGGTGGGGGAGCTGCCTCAGAAGATGGTGTGACAATGGGAGGCAGCCCACGCAAAGCACGAGTTTGCTCCTCCATGGCTGCAAGCAGGCGGGTCTGGTAGTTCTGGTTCTGGGTTATAATCATGCGGAGGTCCCCATGCAGTAACTCCCGGGATGACCTGACCTCCGCACGAGTTGCCTGCATCTCGGCCGAGAGCGTCCGTGTCAGACGCTCCAGCTGCTCCTCTGTCCTTCTATGGGATGAACCCTCAAGCTCTAACAGGGTCGACCTGAGGTGACGGAATTCTTCCCTCAGGCCTTCCCTGTGGCGCTGGGACTCCATGGAAAGTGATTCCCGCAGAGTCGCCAGTGCCGCCCGCCTGTCCTTGTTGGACGCCAACATATCCTCCCTGTGTGCCTGGCTGATGGACTCTGTAGCCTGCTCCAGTCGCTCCATCAGCCTTTCTGGGGGGACAATGGAAGTGGCCACCCTATCCATGGCCTGTGCAATCATCTCGGATGATGCTGCCTGTTGGTTGGCCATACCGTAGATGGATTGCTCCCAAGCGGTATTGCCAGGTGGCATACGGCCACCACGTTGACGGGCACCACACCTGCCTGGGGCAAGGCGGACTGCGCCTTGCTGTGCCGGCAAGGCCTCAGGCTGCAGGACTGCATTCCCTCTCTGATCTGCAGCCCCAGGAACAGGATCAGAGATTGTGTGGTGTGGCCCTGCATCCGTAACCACCGGAGGCTGAGCTGCCGACACTGACATCCCCATTGAGGGCAATGGCCCGGCTGCAGGTGGGTCGGACAGAGGAGATTCTCTCCCAAGAACACTAACCTGCGACTGCACATAGGTGTCATCCTCCGAGTCTACACCTGAATACTGCTCGGGGGAGGAACCCCCAGAGACACCCCTCGACAGCACGACCTGCAGCACTTGTGGGTTTTCAGCCACAAACACACCACGTCCCTCACTTGTGGAAGGTCGGCCCGGGTTGCCCTCCTGGGACGGCTCAACCACCACATCCCCAGCATCAACAAGTGCTTTGTCCCCTGCAAAGACATGAAAGAGAAAAATGGAAACAGGCATTAGCACCATGGCATGCAACAGGGGCTGATGAACAACAGAGGCAGTAGTTCTACGACACATGTCCCACATGACTGGGAGACCTCCTATGCATTCACCATCACTGGGTCTGTAGGGGAGGCTCAGGGCATACAATGTACAGATTGGAGAGCAACGCCTGCTCACCATGCTGCCTAGCACTGCCATCACACATTGGCCGGTGATTGCCATGTCAAAGGCACATGCCATCACACACATGGCATGTGACATAGCCACCAAGTGAAGAGGGAGAGGAGGGCAACTTTTTTGGATTTCTACCACTCTGGTCCTGACATTGCATCATCACATCAATAAGTTGACATGTTGTACATGGATCTGCTAGTCCAAATTGGCCACGATGCACAGTGCCTTGTCTACATCAACAAAATGCAGTAAACAATGAGATTCCACCTCCCCATCACCTGTAAAGGAATCATATAGCATTCGTGAAGCACCGGTCCAGAAATGTATGAAGGTACAGCGGAGCACTGAGGGGTGGTGGGGCAGTAGGGGATGCCAGTCAACAATCCTACTGGTGCTGGTGTCATTCATGTCACGCAAGTGCAGGGGTGGGTGGCACAATGATGTGCAAGGGGAAGTGGCGGCTGGAAGTGCTGTACAAGGTAAGTAGGACTTAACGTCAAGGGCAGATGGTGTTAGGCGCAGACAAGTGCTGGGGGGGTGGCCTATAGGGGTACAGAGACAATCATGCAGTGCTGTGGGCTCGGAGGGGACAGGGGAGGTACACACTGCATCTGGCTCGGCAAGGTCCTTGCAGATTTCTATCTGTCCTGCAGAGTTGTCACATGCCGCAGATATCTGCCCTTGGATTGGGGATCTCATCTTGGTGAAAAGGGTGAGGCGCTATTGCCTTTGGAGCATGTGGCAGGCCAGTTTGCCAGAGGATGAGCATGATGCAGGACATTCCCTCTCTGCCACCCGGCACCTGTGGTCTGGGTTCACATGATCCGAGTCATGCCAGGACTCTGCATTGGCATGGGGCTTCAGACAGGTGGTCATGACCGTGGCAAAGACATCCAGTGTACCTGACATAGAGTGGAGCATGGAGTGGGCCCTGTCAGGATGGGAGTGAGCCTAAGGGGGAGCTGGATGGGGGGGAGATTTTGGCAGCATGAGCCTCGACTGACACACACTTCATGGGTTGGAATACCAAGAAGGTGTGTGACAGTGGTGAGGGTGGCTTTGCCTCTGGTGTGGTGAGGGTGAGCTGGGAGGAGAGGAGAATGTGATCACTCCAGGAGAGAGGAGTGCAGAGATGGACGGAGAGGGGAAAGTCAGATGAGATCAGAGCATCAAGAGTGTGCCCTGCAGAATGAGTAGGGACAGACGGGAGTCTAGAGGGTGAGAGGGAGTTGCTGAGGTCACAGAAAGGTCACGTGGGGGGGTCAACAAGCATGCAGGTGGATGCGTACAGCAACAAGGAAGAGGATTTCTGTGTCTGGGGACATGAGTGAGGAGGAGAGGTGAGGACACTCAGAAAGGAAGTAGTACATTTGACCAGTTTTCCCAGACACAGTACGCACAGTTTGTGAATGTCAAGGTGTGGTAGAGAGAGACGTCACACAAGCCATTCCAGAGTGGAGTAGGTCTAAGTAGGAGTGACAGTGGCAGGAATACCCTCAGGGAAGCCAAGGGCACACACCCCCTGCACAGTAGTGGCGGGCAAAGGAGAGGGTCTCCTGAACATCAGGTAGGAGTGTGTGAAGGATGCAGACAGAGCTGGCCGTCAGACATGTTTCCATGAGACCAAGGATGTCAAGGTGCATAACCTCATGTAAGTGACAGATATCGGAGGAATGCCTGATGCAGCCGCAGTGAAAGGAGTGTAATTGTGGAGGAGGTTGACAGCCTTGGAGGACTTACGGGGAGTGCTAGAGATCAGAGGTGCAGCATGTGTAGGAGTTGGAGTGGGAGGCGGAGAAGGATCATGGGAGGGTGCAGGGAGGCAGTGCAGGATTGATGAGGAGAGAGGAGGGGGGACAGCAGGAGAGGTAAGGAAGTTGATGAGATGTGGCTAGCATTTCTCAAGGAGAATGAGGTTGGCCTAAGGGCCTTGGACTGAGATGCTCCCATTACCATGCACATCAATTGTGGCCTCTGAGGATTGGAAGGAGGCCAGGAGTACACCCCAACGGGTCCCACCATTGATGGTGGAAGAGGAGCAAGGAGAGAGGACAGGGACCATGTGAAGGGTCTATGGGACAGGCAAAGGCATGTATGAGCAGATGTCAGTGAGAGTTGGCTTTGAGTAGGCTCAGATGCACTTGTCAGCAATAGGGTGGGTCGCATTGGAGGGCAGGGTGCCCTCATTTGACTGTTAGCAAGCAGGTGTCGTGAGTAGGGCACGATGGTCTGAACTGTAGAAGTCAGGGAAGATAGACCATGAAGAGCAGCATGGAGTGTGAGGGAATGGGGCTCGAAACCAGACGGTACCAAAGCACACAGGTAGGAGGTGGATGTCAAGGCAACATCCACAGTATGACAGCATGTTGGTTGGCATTTATATACAGAGGACGCATTAGCATGTGGTATCATTGCATGTCAGGCATGTGAAGATGAAACTTGATTGGCTGGGGGAAGTATAGGAATGGTATGTAAGACATCAGATGAATAGACAGGGGAGTATGAGCAACAATGTAGTGACAAAATGACAATTCAAGGGCAACTTCCATGGTGTAGGGCCATATGTGCACTGTTGCCAGTTGGGATAGTGCTGTGGGCAGATGGTGTTGCACTGAACATACTGGATGAGGCACATGGGTGCCACTATCTACTCTGCCACACACCCCCTTGACAGGCACCCAACATGGATGCTTCACACACACACCATGCACATGGATAATACACACATGCATGTGCACTCACCGGATGATGCCTCGTAATCAGGGAGATCTCCCACACCTTGGAGTTGTCCCTCGGTGACGTAGGATCCAGCTACGGACTCGTGTGGTGTGAGTTCTATTTCCTGTGCTGGGGACCCACCTCCAGTCACCAAGGTTGCGGCATGACTTGAGGCCAGCTTATCCTTTGCCCTGCGCTTAAGGTCATTCCAGCGCTTCTGGCAATCACTAGCTGTGCGCCTCACTACTCCAAGGGCACTTATTCTGTCAGCAATGGTCTGCCAGTGTGCCTGGCGTCTGGCATGTGTGGTCTTGGACCCTGCAACGATGACCATTTCCCTATCATGATCTGACACATACTGAACAAGTGCATTCAGTTCGGCGTCTGTGAAGCTTGGCTTCCTTGATGGGCCGGACTGTGCAGCCGTGCCTGGGGAATCAGCCTGTGCCGGACGTGCACTCTTCCTCTTGCGCTTGGAAGGGGGTGGGGATCCAGAGTGTCCTACGCCGCTGTGGACACTAGGGGCAGGAGCCGTGGTGGACTCAGTACTGGGTGTGTGGGATTGCACACTCAGCATGGGAGTAGGTGCAGGCATTGGGGGTAGTGGGATGGGGTCAGGCCTGATCTGAGGTGCATGAACTAGGACCGACACAGTCTTGGCAGGGTGTATGAGAGGTGGGGTGGATGTAGCCACACCCTGGATACAGGGGCCAGCAGATGACCTATCTGGCATAGATGCGCGTGCCCTGATGACACCAATGTGCACCGGTGCACGTGCAGTGGACCTGCTGACCTGGATGTCAGCGATGGGATCACCCTCGGACAGGTCTGCTGCCACAATGGGCTGGTCCAACAAGGGCTGATCAGGGTTGGTATCAGCCACATGACCCTCAACTGGGGGGGGGGGGCATGGGTGTCCCTGACTGGTCCTCCAGACTGGGGGGGACAGGGGCACCCTGCAAGTCACAACCACGTCCCCTAGTGGATCCTCCACGGCCACCACGTGTGGCTCGGCCACCTTTGCCACCCTTACGGCTTGCACGCCTCCCAACCATGGCACTGATGTTATTGTGCGTATGGGAGTCGGTGTGCACAATTGTCCTGGGCAATTGGGTGTCAAAGGGGTTGGGTACCAGATGGTATTCGTACCCTAGTGCAGTGGCAAGGCTATATGACACCCCTGGGGAAAGATGACGGGTCACGCAACGCACAGGCACCCCAGAAAAGTTAAGGAACGTGCACAATACCCCTCCTAGACCACGTGTGCTGATGGAAAACCCTGCACTATGCTGTGGCATCCAGTAACACAATGAACGTATGCATGTCACAGGCAGCCTAGAATGACCTCTGAAGGGGTAGGCTACACACGGGGCAAGCACAGAAGTTAGATACGTGCGTGACTCACCGTCTGCCAGGTAAAAGAGCGTGAAAAATGAGCGCGTTTGGTTGGCAACACCCCCGCCAAAAGAAGATGTGTACGCTGTCTGAGGAGACAGGACAACAGTAGAAGGGGACACTGTTTGAGGGAACAGGCCCAGGTAAACCAGTACAAGAGGAAAAAGAGAAAAAGCTGTCAGAGGTAACAGGGAGTACGAACTGGAAACGCCGTGAAGTAAATCGCGTGTGAAACGACAAGAAGTACAGAATTCACCCACTCGCTCTCCACGAAAAGCACGTACAAGGAAATGGTGTTCAACACTACCTTATATACAGGCCCACACGTACAGCGTCACTTACGGCGTGTACGTGCTTGGCCCATGTTCACCAATCACACGCTTTGTCACTTCTGCGTGTGGATCCTTTTTCACCAATCACACGCTTTGACACTCCTGCGTGTAGCTCACTTTTCACCAATCACACGCTTTGTCACTCCTGCGTGTAGATCAATTTTCACCAATCACACGCTTTGTCACTCCTGCGCGTAGATCCATTTTCACCAATCACACGCTTTGACACTGCACGTGCAGGTAACTATAGACGCACATATGCTGGTGACGGGTTTTCGCGCGATTCGCTGAGTGTGGGGTTTTCACGTGCTAAATCACTCCCTATCAGGCTGTCCACGCGTCCAAACACGAAAGACCACGCTCCTGGCCAGGAGGCCGAATTACAGTCCCCCAGAGCCCTGAGCACGCTCCCACCTGCCATCTGCTGCTGCCTGACTGCCTGCTGGCCACGTGCCCCACAGTACTGGTGGGTGGGGGTGGTGGGAGACATGGGTGGGGGCCTGGTGGAGGGTGCCCCTGTTGGATGGGGGGTGGGGGTGGTGGGAGACATGGGTGGGGGCCTGATGGCAGGTGCCCCTGCACTGCTGGGGGGTGGGGGTGGTGGGAGACATGGGTGGGGGCCTGGTGGAGGGTGCCCCTGGTGGATGGGGGGTGGGGGTGGTGGGAGACATGGGTGGGGGCCTGATGGCAGGTGCCCCTGCACTGCTGGGGGGTGGGGGTGGTGGGAGACATGGGTGGGGGCCTGGTGGAGGGTGCCCCTGGTGGATGGGGGTGCAGGGGGACATGATCAGGTGTGCAGGGTAGTCCCCTGTTTTGTGGGCTGCCTGCAGGGGCCGTGGAGGGTGTACAGGGTACACCTGTGAGGGCCCACCTAGCCTATTCGCGTGTGATAATTCCCACGCACCCCTGTGATACACGTACCCTGGCCAATCGCGTGTTCTACTTCACGCGTACCCCTGTAATACACGTTCCCTGGCCAATCGCGTGTTGAACTTCCCGCTACCCCTGTAATACACGCACCCTGGCTGTTCGCGTGTGATAATTCCCGCGTACCCCTGTGATACACGTTCCCTGGCCTATCGCGTGTTCTACTTCACGCGTACCCCTGTAATACACGTTCCCTGGCCAATCGCGTGTTGGACTTCCCGCTACCCCTGTTATACACGCACCCTGGCTGTTCGCGTGTGATAATTCCCGCGTACCCCTGTAATACACGTTCCCTGGCCTATCGCGTGTTCTACTTCACGCGTACCCCTGTAATACACGTACCCTGGCCAATCGCGTGTTGAACTTCCCGCTACCCCTGTAATACACGCACCCTGGCTGTTCGCGTGTGATGATTCCCGCGTACCCCTGTAATACACGTTCCCTGGCCTATCGCGTGTTCTACTTCACGCGTACCCCTGTAATACACGTTCCCTGGCTAATCGCGTGTTGAACTTCCCGCGTACCCCTGTAATACACGTACCCTGGCTAATCGCGTGTATAACTTCACGCGTACCCCTGATATGCACGTTACCCGCTTTGCGTTCCTTGTTTGGCAGCCCTGTAAACTGGTCCAGGGTTAGCGCAGCCCTTTGCGATGATTTAGCGATTTTGATGGCTTTTCCTTGCGCGAGGGCGTTCTTGGGGGCGTTACTGGCGCTGCTGCAGGGTCGCTGCGATACTCTGCGCCACGGCTGGTTTGGGAGCCTAAAATCCATGAATACGCTGTGCGCCGGATTCGGTTTTGGCGCACGCGGCTGGCGCAGACTATCGCACGCGCACGCTGTGCGCCAGCCGCGTGCGCTACTTGTGCGCTGAATTCTATGAATTACCCTGCTAATGTATACAATTAAAACAGTTGTTTGTTCTATAATATCAAAATTGTAGTGGTTGAGTTGGGTAATTTGTGTGCCCAAAAATAGGAATTTGTGGGCTATTCCGGCTGTAAATCGCTGTTTAAGACATGGGGATTTTTGGACAGAATGGTGCACAATCTCTATTTTTAGGCACAGAAATAGCATGAATTAACTTTACAGTGTGTTTCAGTAAAAATACAAATATTATGGTGATATTCTACTTACTTTTTTTCTGAAATGAATAGGTTACTTCTTAGTTCTTCTTTGTTCTTCAAATGCGGTTGCTTCTTTTCAGGAGAATGGTCTTCACTGCAATTGTAAAAGAAACAAATTAGTAATTTTATTTGCATATAGCACGTTTTTAATTTAGATATTGATTTTTTTAATTGAAATCCTCAGCGCCTTCCTCAAAACCATTAAAACTATTTTATACATAAGATATGTCGCACAAGTTCAATACATATGATATGTTCTTAATGAACAAATTGTATTGTAATGACTAATTGTAGCAAAAAAAATATCTTTACTATGTTTGTGAAATTCATAATGTACCACTGAATACCACTATTTCTGTAACTAAGCTCTTCCAGGTAATAGTGCCTCAATGTCATGCTTAAATTAAAGTAACTGAATAAATAAAGAAATAAAACAAAAATATTAAGTCAGTTTGAAAATGTGTTCATGTACTGTACAGAAAATATGCATACCTGTAGTTTGTGTTCATGCATATGGATATGCATGGCGCTGCAAGTAGAAATCTTGGAGTCTTGTACAGTATTTCTTGTAGATGGTGCTTGCCAATGATATGACACTTGTACTCAGAGAGATTCACAGTACATTTGCAGTACTGATCTATGATGATGCAGTTAGATATAGAGGTCTTGAATGTGATTGGTGGATGGTCATGTGACTTCTTAGCTACATCCAATGAGGGAATGGCACAGAAAGTGAAGTGGAAATGGTAGAAGGGCTGTTCATGTTACGATATGTCCGCTGACATGGCGGTAGTTTGCGGACATCGGGTGTTACATCTGGGGATTTTTGGGTTCAAAAGTCATGCAAATGAGAATGAGCACTGAAAGGGATTGGTCAGGAAAGTTTAGTGGGTGTGTTGTGCCAGGAGAGAGTTTCAGAGTTTCTCAGATACTCTTTTTGCTGAGAGAACAACAGATAGCTATGGCTGTGTGTTTCAGAAAACAGATTGTTTGGATTTTGGGAGATTCATGGATACATTAGTTGAAGGTGCATGCAGAAAGCTGTGGAGTAGCTGTAGATCTTGGATTTCCACATGTGGAAGTACACTGGCATGGAGTACATGGAATGAAGTGGTTGGACTTGCTATCTCTTTGTGCTAGTTTGGAGACAGAGCAACATCCATACATAATTGTAATTCATTGTGGAGGGAACAGTTTAGGACATGTGTCTGGAATTTCTTTGCAATTTTCTATGAAAGAAGGACTTGGGAAGGTCATGGACATGTTCCCTAATTCTCAAGTAATATTTTCACGGATTACACAGAGACAAATGTGGCTTTGTTCTTCTTCATTTGGTCCACAAATGAAAAAAACAAGGCGCAATGTTAATAAGGCTGTTTGTGCCTTTCTAAGAGATTTTGGCATGTCCTGGTGGGCAGCTACTCTATGCACTCCCAGTAGTGTGCAGGATCATTGTGACAGCATGTGTCCTGCACAATGTTGCAACACGGCAGGGCGTACCGGTGGACATGGTGGTGCCCTCACATCCCCAACCACAGGCACAGGCGCTGCCCAGGGGTCGGGATAGGGCATGTGGCGAGGATGCCCGGACCCAGCTTGTGGACACATTTTTCACCTAAACTCCCACCCCTGCGGAGTGCACACAGGCCTGGCACATACCAGGTGACAATCGATGATGACAGAGAGACAGTCAAATGTCACAACCTTACCACCCTGAGATTGTTGCCATGGAAGTGCCACATTGTGTGCATCCCTAGCTACTTAAACACAAGCAATCCTTTGTGACCAAAAGGCACACATGCAAGGTGTGAATCACACACACCTGCAAAACAGGCCATGACTATCAGTGGTATGTCACTCAAACCTTCCCAAAGCACAACATGACATGGCAAGCAATAGCCATACACCAACACAGTACCTATAAGGTACACATTGCCATGTGAAAAATATAAATTGGCATGAGACAATGATGCCTGACATGGAATCAGATGCAATGACTGACCAACAATCTCCCACCCAAAAGAAGTCATACGCAAATGCATTACAAACGTCGAAGTTGTAACATAACAATGAATGCCTGTCTACATGCACATTGTGCATTGAAAAATCAACACTGCAGCTTCTGTGTGCCGTGTCCACCTCCTGCAGAACACTGCTCAGTGCACATCACAGTTAACACCCATTGCATGTGATGCACACCCTGAGCATCACATCTAAGCGACAAACCACATCAAAAAGCAAATTAGGCATGTACAGGATCCCCAATTGGTCATAGGACATGTGCTGCAGGGACACAGTGGGCACCAGAAGGAAAACAGAGTCTACACGTGGACATGGAAGGGTGGTTGTACATGTAGTGCATGATAGTGCGAGTGTGTGGGTCAGTAGGGACATGCACTCAACATATGCATGTGCAATTAAGTGACCATCAGTGTCCTCTACACATCACATGTGAACATTCACCATGTGTACACCCCAGCATGTCAAACCACAACTATCCCCTCACACCTGAAAGGTAAACACAACACATGAACAGCCATTGATCATCAGAACACATCATGTACATAGGATACCACAATTACAATGTCAGGGTGCCCATCACACTGCAGGGCAAGGCAACTATCACCAACCAAACACCACCCCTCCCTCACAAATCACCATGACCCACTGAACAACCTTACCGGGGTTATGGAGCCTACATCCTTGAATTTCACCTGGCCACAGGATCACCCTTCCCCTTTGTCACCATCTCCCACCTTGTGTGTAAAAAGTTGCCTGCACCCTCAGAGTCCAGCTTGATTTGCAAAAACACTGCATCCAAGAGAACTCAAAGCAGGCCAACACAGAAGCCAAGCAAAAAGCCTGTAGGCAGAAAAACTAACCAGAACAGCCTACAGTAGATGACTTGAAGTAGCAGTACCTCACAAAGGCCAAGTACTACCACAATGACGTAACAACCAAGATAGCACAGTAAAACAATGTCACAACAGGATGTGTACCATGTGTGGTACATAAAATAGAATGAAGCACCACAAACAGATGTGTACTGTCACTGCTCCCGTGTACAGGTCCAGGAGTGGCATGAACCAACCACCCCCACCTTGGTCTGGGTGGCTGCAAGGTCAAACTCACACAGGCCTCTGAGACCCTGATGGGGAAGGAGGGTCATACCAAACTTGTTCATCATAAACATAGCAATTCACTGAAATGGAAGTCAAAGAGAAACTTATCTCTGGGGTGAGTGCTGGCCTCCTGCCTGCGCACTCTCAGGTCCGGTAACAGGAGCACCTCAATGCTGCAAAGAGAGCCACAGTTAAAAATCTGTGCATGCCCACAACACACAAACACACCACCAAATATGCCCCAAAGTAACAAACTACTCTACAAACAGACAATCTGGTGTGGATGCTTCGTACCCAAATGTAACATTACCCCTGTGATGGTTCATACACAGTCAATGCAGTAAGTCAGGCGCCGGTGGGTGCGTGGCAAATGGAACACCAATGTGTCACGAATCACACAACATGCAATGTTCCCTGGGTAAGCAGACAGACGCATATAGCAAGGTATGACTTCCCAACAAGTCGTGTTCCACCATAACCCAAATAAAGTAGGCAGTGCATGTTTCAAATTCTACATGGAAATGAAATGCACTGCACCCGAGTCTGTCCCTTGCCGTCTGTCCCTGTCAGCTTCTTCTTTCCATGTCTCGGAACGCTACTTGGGTGATACAAGTGCCTCAATGGACCATGGTGGACCGGAGGGAATGTGCCAATGCCCCTGCAGGTGCCCCAGACAACCTTACAATGAACTAGCCATGAGTCCACCAACACATCTGAGCTGTATTGTGCTTTTCAACACCAATATTCGTCCAAGCTCACCCTCAATGCTGCTACAAAGCATGCATGTGCAACTGGCCTGGTGGAAGGTTTGCTGTGTTGTGGCCCCCCTGTGCTGCTCACCTTGGCTGGAGTCCCTTGAAACACGTCAGCAGTTTTCGGATGTATGATTGCAATCCCTGTGCCTCTGCTTGCGCACACATGTGCATGTGGGCACCACCAAACGTGTCCAGATTCCAGACGTCCAATGGCCCATGTCTGCTGGCAAAGGTGGTCTGGAGGCTCATCCCCCTGCAGAAAGGGCATGAAACACATGGTTAATGCATTAGATTCATCTGTGTGTGTCTCTTCAGGCATCACATCACTGGACCATGTCAGAGATGTACATCTGAAATCACACCACAGTCCGTCTTTCACAGCCAAAGTGTGGAACACACTATCTACGGTATGAATTGCAACAAGCACATGTACAGCAAAGATAAGAAACATACTACACAATGCATGGCAATGAATGTACACATGAATCATGAAACACCCCATCTAGCAAAAGCAGAACAGTGGTCAATAACACCCCAATCAGCCCCACTAGGGGTGTTAACACAAGTTCCACAGCAGCAGACATGCTACAGATATGACAGTTCAAAGCCCTTGTGTAATAGGCTGTTACACCGAACCATCCTTGCGAGCCCATGGATAAGAGAAGCAGGAGTGGCATATGTGAGTCAAGGACCCCAAGCAGCAAACACATACACAAGACAAGCCTGAAGGGCCCAGCTGGAACAGACATTGGATGCTTTCAAAAGCCACAAAGCACCACACTGTCACATGAAAGCACAATAGACAAGCAATTTTAAACTATATTAACTAATTACACTAACTACGAAAAACCTACTTTACCTAATTAAACTAACTATCAAACAGAAACTTAACTAACTAAACTAAAAGAAAAATCAAAAATGGCCACATACGACCCGGGGGGGGCACCCAGGAGGGGGGAGGTACAGGGTGCTGCTCAACACCCACATGCGATGATGCTGAGCCAAAAATAAAACCTCCATGGGCTCAACGCCTGCACAGCCCGACCTATGTGGGAGATGGTCGTCTGAGTCTGGCTCATCCTGGAAAGGAGGATGTGACACAGGAGCCTGACCACGCCTAGCCACAGCTTGCCCCTCGTAGGCAGCAAGTCTGCCGGACGGGTGAACCTGGTTCTGTGTGGCGATGACACGTAGGTCTGCATGCAGAACCTCCAGTGATACACGTGCTTCCTCTTGCAAGGTAGCACGTGTAACACAGAGTTCCTCCTGCAAGGCCTGGCTTGACAACCGCTGCACCTCCCGGCAAGCCTGTACCTCAGCCGAGATGGTACGCTCAAGCTATGCAAACCTCTCCTCTGACCGCTCCCTCTGGGACATCAGAAGGACACCCAGAGTGGATCCGAGGGAAGCATACTCCTCCCTCAGGGCCTCCATGTGTGCCTCTGCGTGAGCAGCAATTGCTTGACACAGAGACGACATTTCGGCCTGGCGTGCCCTGTCTAAGGCCGCCATGCCCAGCCTAAGCGAGCGGGCCGTGCCGCCTGCTGCTGGAGAAGCACCTGCCTAGCAGGGGGGAGCACGGATCGGGCCACATGCTCCATGCTCTCAGCGATGTTCTCCATTGCTGCCCTCTGCCATTCTGAATTGGCAGTCATGTCTTGCTCCCACTCAGTATACAGCGGTTGCGCGCGGCTCATCCTGGAAAGGAGGATGTGACACAGGAGCCTGACCACGCCTAGCCGCAGCTTGCCCCTCGTCGGCAGCAAGTCTGCCGGACGGGTGAACCTGGTTCTGTGTGGCGATGACACGTAGGTCTGCATGCAGAACCTCCAGTGATACACGTGCTTCCTCTTGCAAGGTAGCACGTGTAACACAGAGTTCCTCCTGCAAGGCCTGGCTTGACAACCGCTGCACCTCCCGGCAAGCCTGTACCTCAGCCGAGATGGTACGCTCAAGCTATGCAAACCTCTCCTCTGACCGCTCCCTCTGGGACATCAGAAGGACACCCAGAGTGGATCCGAGGGAAGCATACTCCTCCCTCAGGGCCTCCATGTGTGCCTCTGCGTGAGCAGCAATTGCTTGACACAGAGACGACATTTCAGCCTGGCGTGTCCTGTCTGAGGCCGCCATGCCCAGCCTGAGCGAGCGGGCCGTGCCGCCTGCTGCTGGAGAAGCACCTGCCTAGCAGGGGGGAGCACGGATCGGGCCACATGCTCCATGCTCTCAGCGATGTTCTCCATTGCTGCCCTCTGCCATTCTGAATTGGCAGTCATGTCTTGCTCCCACTCAGTATACAGCGGTTGCGCGCGGCGACCGCATTGCAGGGCTTGACCCCTGCGGGACCCAAGGACCGGTTGTCCTCGTCATGTTGGCACTGCCCGCGGCTGCACGACTACATGCCCCCGTCGATGTGATGTCCCAGGCACATCAGTGACTGGTGTGGAGGGTGACCCTGCGTCCCGATTCACCACGGGCGGAGGTTCCAAGACTGTCTGACCCCTCAGTGCAGGTGTCGCGGACAGAGGAGTGTCCACATCAGAATCACTCACCCCTGACACATGGACCTGATGCTCATCCAACTCGACATGGACGTCAGAGTCGTCATCAGGGCTGAACTCATAGGCAGCCAGAGACAAGATGGCCTGTAGCACTTGGGGGTTTTCGTGGCCTGCCACCCCACGACGCCCACTTGTGCCGGGTTGATGTAGTGATACCAACCCTGTGCCTGGCATGACAACACCATCCTCTGGCTCCATTGCGTCATCATCTGAAAAATAGAGAGAAAAAAGGTCACTACACATGTCAGAAGCACACAACACACACACACACACACCGACAACATCAGGCAGACATGTGACACACAAAATAGAACCTGACATGCATGCTGGGTCAACTTGGAATTGCTTCTGTGATCAGACCTGTTGAAAGGTGGCAGTCTGCATTGAAGTGGGTCTATGCAGTGCAGCAAATATGTATGTTACTCACTACCTACATGTACAAGGACTCCATGGTGTGTGTCAGAAAATGTGAAGGCAGTGCAAGGTCAACTTCAGGCATCACGTGCAATGTGCATTCAATGGGTAGCATATCTACAAGCAAAGCACGCCTCCACCCAAGTGCAAAAGCAGGGATGCCTAGCATGGTATCAAAAGGCTGACCATAGACCTGTGTATTGACAGACAGTGTCGACTAGCATCAACAGCTTCATGTGAGTCAAGTGACAACACTGCAAATGATGATGGGACAGTAAGCAGGACACATGATGAAGCGTCTGGAGGCCACCCACCTGTGAAGAGGACACTACACCAGTTGGACAGAGTCATTGGCCATTAAACAGGCTGAGGCCTGTGACCCACCCAGATTGTCAGACCCTAAACATGTGTGCAACGCAGTACTGAGCCACAGTAGACATGGGAAGGCTGATGAAATGCCATGCAATGTATGTCACCCAGGACTTGTATTACAGTGATCATCCAGTCAAGGACACATAGGGGCATGCGTGCAATGCACATGGAGCATGAATGGGCAGTCATGTCCCTGCGGGGCATCTGACCTCTGCACAGTACAAGTGAGATACCCTGCATTAAGAACTAAGGCTGTACCACACAGCATATGTCTGGCAGATTGGTTGCTGGAAGTTAGCATGTACACAGGAAGCATTAACAGGGAAGTACCCAATGGCAATATTGAAGCAGACCAGTGCAAAGGTGGAATTGGGGTGCAGAGCGGGGCGGTGGAGGGGCAAGGGAGCATGCCTACATGGAGTACCCGCATGCAGGCAGAGGACACATGCACATCAGTCATGCTATGACATCATGCCTGGGCTGAGAGGAAGGTCACCCCACGCTACATGCAGAAGGGCCAGTGAGCTGGGACATGGACCGGAGGGGCATCCTGGTAACCAGCATGTGAGTAGGATGCAATAGTGTTGATGCTGACAGTCCCCGTCTGCTCCACATGTCCACCATCCAGCAGAGCAGACATGCATCACGGAAGCATTGCATTACTTGCACATCCGAACCATGTACACCTCACATGTAGTGGCAATCATGCACAACACATCCCACAAGTAAAACACACACGTCCTCAACAAACACGCATCAACACTCACTGGACTGGGCATCAAAGTCCGGCATCTCTCCCACTCCTTCGACCGATTCAGATGGTATGAACTCCACAACAAGGCCCACCGCCAGTCACCAGAGTCAAGTTGTAATTATAGGCACGCTTAGCCTTAGCGCTGTGTTTGATGAAATTCCAACGCTTTTTGCACTCTTGCGCCGTGCGCACCTCATGGCCGAAGGCACTGACATTTTCCGCAACATGCTTCCAGTGGGTATCAAGTTGGGCAGCCGTAGTCTGACTATTGGCACCCACTAGCATGTCACGGCTGTGGCCCCGCATGTAGCCCACAAGGAAGTCCAGTTCCTGGTTGCAGAAAGGCTTCTTCCTCGACGTGCAGGAGGTCGTGGCTGTGTGTGAGGTCCCAGCCTGTGCTGCAGGTGCAACCTTCCTCCTCTTGGAATGTGGCTCAGACCCTGGCAGGCTAATGCCGCCCTGACCAGTATGGCCAGTGGGTTCGGTGGTTTGAGCCAAGGGAGTGGCAGGTGGAGGGACGACCATTGGCCTGACTTCTGTCAGTGGCAGCTGGGTGCCCTCTAATGGAACCTGTGCAGCAACATCCGCTGTGGCAGGGTTATTGACCGCAACTGTCCTGGTTGGCAGACTCACAGCTGGGTGTTGTTGGGTGCATCTTCCCTTGCACTTGCCAACACCCAGCTGGTCGGGGCAGCAGATTACATAACTGCCCCAGGGACAGGTGTCTTGGTTTCCCTCCTGGCCTGTTGGAAATCTTCCAAGGGCTCCTCCAGTGCCAACGCAGGCTGCGCTGGCAGACCCTGAGCCTGGGTGGCGGTGTCCACAGCTGCACCTGCAGCTACCACTACCCTTGGGCCCGTGGCAGTCAATGGAACGGACTGCCGGGTCACACGGGCGCCAGTGCCAGATGCAGAAGCTGCGTCCTGGGGCATTATGGTGCCCTCTTCGGAACAAGATGCGCCAACAAGGAAGGATGGGAGAGGATCTGGGATGACGCAGTGGTTGCCATCAACGTGGAGGGGGTGGCAACCTGCAACTACCAACATGTCAAGAAGCGCTGTAAGGACATCAGGTCCAGGACCCTCAACAAGACCCGGCGCCTCGCGGAGGGGGGCTGGGTCAGCCTGAGCAACATCCAGATGAGGGTCCTGGAACGCGTAGGCCCAGCGCTCCATGCCCAGATCCTTCGGAGGCAGACCGGTCTGGAGTTGAGCGGTAAGTGGCCAAGCATTGCTGTGTGAGACAGGGCATGTTGCAGTGTGCTGGTAGTCTGATACTTGCCTGTATGTGTGACATAGGCCATGTATGGATGTCTGTGTGCAGGGACATCATGGTCATTCATGTGGGACCAGTTATGTGTGAACCACATGGTAGGTGCATGTGTTTTAATGCAACATGGGGACCTCTATGCAGAATGCACACCTGAAAGCATGGCAGTCTCTGTTCCTGGACATGGAGGGGGGGTGAGGAATGGGTGCTGATGTCATGTACATGTATGGTGCATGTGTGTGTGTGTGTGTGTGTGTGCGCCAGAGAAGTGTGTGTTTGACCTTGAAACGCCATGGATGCATGTGACTTTGAAGGCAACATCTTGGTTTACAGGGGCCCTTGTACATGGGTGTTGATGTTGATTGCAGGCGCCGGGAGTGTTTCTGCATGTGTGTTGCATGCATGACCCATGTGTTGTGGAAGGACAGGATGGAAGCGACATTTGACAGTGCCACTCATGTGTTATTGCTTCCTGTCTAGGGTATTTTGTGCTGTACCCTGATGCTTGTGTTCTATGTCTCCCTCTACGCAGCGTCAAGTGAAGAAGAGGGCGGAGACAGCGCTGTGGAGCCAAGCGGCGGGGATGCCTCCAACGGGCGGTGACGCAAGGCCCAGCCACCCTCCCAGGAATTACCATCATCCCGGAGCGAGGGGGCTGGTGCCGCGTCTGCCACAACGGCTGTGGCGGAAGGGCCAGGTGAGCCCCCACAGGGGCTTCCAATGGCAGAAGACAGTGTGGAGACATCCAGGTTGGTGGTCTCCACAGAGGAGGAGGAGCCCGCTACTGAGCCGCAAATGGGGCCTGGTGGGGGTAGTACCACTGGTGCAAGTGGTGCAGTCCAGGGCCAGGGTCAGGAGGCAGCACAGGTCACCACAGAGGGGCCTGTGCATGTCGCTGTCCTTGACCCTGTGACTGCACCATCATGCACCAGCAGGGAGGCCCTGTCCCAGGCCTGTCCGCAGGTAGGGGAGAGTGCCATATCACCTGCCTCTCCACTACCTGCGGGCGAGGGGTCCCGCGACTGTATGGGATCCCTCCTGGTGGGTGTCACGTTGCGCACGCGTGACATTCGTGATGACGTGTGTTGTTCCTCGGCGGAGAACGCACGCCATCACGAAGAGCAGCGTCGTGACGTGGCACTGCTGGGAGGGGCCCTGGTCAGTGGGTTCCTACATGTGATGCGCACTCTGGCAGACCTCTCCTCCTCTGTGGAGGTTATGCGCCGGTCGTTCTCCACATCGTCTTCCGGCCCAGATTCCACCAGGGCCCCCTGTGGACCTGGCCTGACCAACACAGCCAGCTTGGTGGAGATCCCATCCCTGCCACAGTCGGGAGTTGGCGGTCCAGCAGGGGTGGACACCACAACTGGAGACTAGCAGATGGAGGATGTGCAGGTACCATCGGACAGGGCACATGGACATCAGCAGCAGCAGCAGGAGCAGGCTGTAGGTGGGAGCAATGATGGCTCGGGGCCATCAACATCGGAGGGGCAGGCATCGGCCACCGGGCAGGAGGACCCAGGAATGGGAGTGTCTTCCGTGTGGCTGCGGTTGGGCCAGCAGATAGGTGCGGAGCGGCGGCGGGCGGAAGAGGCGCGGCTCACAATGGTCAGGGCAGAGAACTCCATGCGTCGGGCATTGAGGCGGGTAGAGTGCCTCGAGGCAACTAGCAGGGAGTTGAAACAGGCCATGAGTGCCTCCCTGCGAGACCTCGGGCCAGGACAGAGGCCCGCCTCCGGGACATCGACATGGAGTTCGATGATGCCCTGGCCCGGGACACCACAGAGTGAGCCGCTGGACTTGCCCGCCGCCATTGTATATAGTTAGATAGTGTTAGGTTTCCTTTTGTTTTTTCTTTATTTTGGTTACGCTTGGACAATGCACCACATTTCTGTATATAGTTTTTTATAAGGTAGTATTTTTGATAGGTTTCATTTCTTCAGTTGGGCTCATGGACCCTGGATTGTTCATCTCTATATATTTCACCATTGGATTCTTCTCTTTTTTTTTTATTTCACCATGGAGCAATGGTTTTCACTTTTCTTTTTTCCCTTGGATTTGCTTTGTTGAACTGTGACTTTGGACACCATTTCCTTTGGATTTCTTTGGATTATGATTTCTTGTTTTTCAGTTTTTCAGGGACATTCAGCTTTTCTTTTTTTATTACTATTGTTGTTTGTTTGATTTTCATTACATTCATGTTGTGTTCACATTCACTTGCAACCATTGTGTGTGTGACGGACATGTGTTCATTTACATACTTGCCATTGGGGTTGTATCATGTAATTGCCTTTTCTTTGTGGGTGGATGCAATACTTGGTTGGGTCTTTGGGCTGGGGAGGCTGGCCATAAGGGCCATGATTGAGGATCGTCATGACCTGGGGGCAGGGGGACATGAGTGGGACATGCGTGGGGGCCTGCTGGCAGGTGCCACGCACTGCTGTGGGGTGGGGGTGCAAGGGGACATGAGTGGTACATGAGTGGGGTCTGCTGGCAGGTGCCCTGCACTGCTGGGGGGTGGGGGTGCAAGGGGACATGAGTGGGGGCCTGCTGGCAGGTGCCCCGCACTGCTGGAGGTTGGGGGTGCAAGGGGACATGAGTGGGGTCCTGCTGGCAGGTGCCCCGCACTGCTGGGGGCTGGGGGTGCAAGGGGACATGAGTTGGTGATCAGTAGTGCAAGGAGACATGTGGCTTTGCTGGGGGGCATGCCCATGTTGGGTGGGCTGCCTGTGGGACATGACCAGGGGTGCAGGGTAATCCCCTGTGGTGTGGGCTGCCTGCAGGGGACGTGTAGGACTCCCCGGCACCCCCGAAATACACTTACCCTGCTGAAATCGTGTGTGAAACTTCCCACAAACACCGTAATACACGTACCATGCTCCAATCACATGTGAAACATCACGCAAACCCCAGTTATACACGTACCCTGCTGAGATCGCGGGTAAAACTTCCCTAAAACCCCAGTTATACACGTACCCCACTCGCACAGGGCCTATCGCGTGTGAAACTTCCCGCGCACCCCTGAAATACACATACCCTGCTGAAATCGCGTGTAACATTCACGCGCACCCCTGAAATACACGTACCCAGGCCAATCGCGTGTTAAACTTCCCGCGACCCCTGAAATACACGTACCCTGCTGAAATCGTGTGCAACACTTCACGCGCACCCCTGAAATGCACGTACCCTGCTGAAATCGCGTGTGAAACTTCCCACGCACCCCTGAAATACACGTACCCTGCTGAAATTGCATGTGAAACTTCCCACGCAACCCTGAAATATACGTACCCTGCTGAAATCACGCGTGAAACTTCCCTCGCACCCCTGTAATACACGTATCCTGCTGAAATCGCGTGTGTAACTTCCCGCGCACCCCTGAAATGCACGTACCCTGCTCGCACAGGGCCAATCGCGTGTGAAACTTCCCGCGAACCCCAGTAATACACATACCCCGCTTGCCGTGCTGGTACAGGGTTAGCGCAGCCCTTTGCGTTGGATTGGGGATTTTGATGGCTTTTCCCTGCGCGAGGGGCGTTCTTGGGGGCGTAACTGGCGCTGCTGCAGGGTCGCTGCACCACTGTGCGCCACGGCTGGTTTTGGTAGCTGAAATCCATGAACACGCTGTGCGCGGAAATGGATTTTAGCACACGCGGCTGCCGCAGAGATTCGCACGTGCACATTGTGCGCAAGCCGCGTGCGCCACTTGTGTGCTAAATTCTATGAATTACCCCCTAAGTTTCGTAGTGCATACATTTTTCGCAGAGATGGAGTCCATTTTACTTATGCTGGCAATCAGATTTTTTTGAGAAATTTACAAAATGCATTACGACCTTTTTTAGAATTACAGCATCCATTTTGAAGTAGGTGTTAAGTATTTATAATTTTTGACATACAAATACCTCCCAAAGGCTCTTTTCAGAGCCACCACTTCTTACCACAGAAAATTGCAATGGTTATGATAGGGTAGCAACACAATTTTTTAGATGTCCGTGGACTGACTGCGGACTTCTAAAAAATACAAAGGGCCCTGCTTCATTTATTATCACTTCTATTTTTTAACTGGGAAAGGCGGCTCTGAAAAGAGCCTTATTTTTTTTTATTTTTTTAATTTTGTATTTTTTTTGTTTTTTATACACGACGCACTAGGAGAGGAGGGCAAAGGAGGGTAAAGGGGGGACACCAACCACAGGGATAAGAAAGGGCGAGCTGAGAGAGGAAGATGTAGAGTGGGTTTTATTTGGGTAGTGAGCAGGTCTTCTCATGCTCTGAGACGATAGTCTCAAAAGCACTGCAAAGTCACTCCCCCCTGCAGAGTACTTACATACAACTGTGACCCTCGAAAGGTAAGCGTCATCAGAATTCTGTATGGCCTGTGAGGCAGCTTGAGGAAGACGCTGTCCCACAGTGGTGGTCCTTATGATGACAGGATCAGAAACGGAGGATGAAGTAGAGGAAATCAACCTACTACATTCTTCGCAAGGTAAAACCTTGCAAATAGCCCCAGATTGAAATGACCTCAGGTGTCGCTTCATGGTAGTGGTCCCAAAGCTGTACGAACCATGCCTCCCACGACTGAGTATCATTTTGCACTCATTGCAGGTGACACGGTTCGCACAAGCCTTAGGACCAGTCCCATGAATGGTAAACAACCGCCACACCCAAGACTCACGCCTAGTGCGGGTAGTAGGGATTTCCTCTATCTCATTCTCGTAAACCTCTTCTTCCTCCTCTGCATCCTCACTCCTGTTCCCCTCTACAGGCCCTTGGGAAGGTGGTGGTGGTCGAGGGGGTGGTGCTGAGGCAGACACAGCACCAGGTGGCTGCAGTGGAGCTACAGAAGCCATCAGGTTGAAGATGGAAATCTGCAGGTTGCAGCAAAAATCTCTATGCTCTGTAGAATAGCCAGAAACACAATGAGAATAAGCTCTAGGGCGTGGTTTTTTATAGGGGTCCTTGTGCGCGGTCCGCGGATATGCGCGCTGTCCGCGGACAGATCAAACACAAAAAAGGTTCAAAAGGTTTCAAAAAGTATGTATAAACTTATAATTAGTATGTGGGACTTGTGCTATGGTGAGTTTTTATTGAAAAATATTGTGGATTACATGAAAATGTACTTTTAAATTGTTCGGGGACACGAACAGTGTCCGCATTCAGAACACGCGATCAGCGTGGGCGCGATCACAAGGAAGTGGATGTCTGCAGGACACCAAATGCACGGGCATTGTTTTGCACATGCGCGTTGATGTTCTACAGACACTGTTCGGGTCCTGAAGTTATTAAAAGTGTGTCAGACGTCAAACGAACAGTTACGGACAGGCGTTTGTTCTTAGAACAGTGTCAACTTGCTTGCGAACAATACGGACAGGCATAGCGTCCTCAGAACACCTCCATTTTCATTTCTTTACGAACATTCCAGGACACTGCGTGTGTTCTTAGAACAGTTTCAACTTGCTAACGAACAGTACGGACAGGTATAGTGTTCTTCAGGACACCTCCATTTTCGTTTATTTACGAACATTTCAGAACACCAATTGTGTTCTTAGAACAGTTTCAACTTGCTAACGAACAGTACGGACAGGTATAGTGTTCTTCAAGACACCTCCATTTTCGTTTATTTACGAACATTTCAGGACACCGCGTGTGTTCTTAGAACCGTTTCAACTTGCTAGAGAACAGTACAGACAGGTATAGTATTCTTCAGGACAGCTCCATTTTCGTTTATTTACGAACATTTCAGGACACCAATTGTGTTCTTAGAACAGTTTCAACTTCCTAGCGAACAGTATGGACAGGTATAGTGTTCTTCAGGACACCTCCATTTTCGTTTAATTACGAACATTTCAGGACACCAATTGTGTTCTCAGAACAGTTTCAACTTGCTAGCGAACATTACGGAGAGGTATAGTGTTCTTCAGGACAGCTCCATTTTCGTTTATTTACAAACATTTCAGAACACCCGCGCTGTCCGCGGACACCTACATTGTTTTTTTTATTAAAAAAATGGAAACTAATTACAACACAATATAAAAATATAACTTTATGTAACATATATTAATAATTTATGACAAAGAAGGTGAGGCAGAAACGGAAACAAAAACAGGAGAATTAGGGGTTTCAACATGATTGGTATCAGGTGAAGAAGGGATGGAAGTCTCATCAAAACGTTTTGGGTTATGGAGAGGATGTGGGGATAATTGACTGGGATATGGTGAGGGGGGACAAGTACATGTGGGACAATGGTATGAGGTTTTTGTTTTAAAATGATCTTCAACAAAAGTTTTCAAATTATTCAAATTGGTCAACAATAAATCCATTTTCTCTTTTATGCTGTCAAGCTTGTTATCCATAACAGTTTCTTCAGAGGTATTTTCTATTTTGGTATGCTCTGTACAAAAAATATATATATCTTAAATGTATATAAAATAATAATAATTAAATGGTTTATATTGTAAAGTGTTTACCATTAGTTTCACTATCTTGTGACATTTCCTCATGTGGGAAATGCTCCTCTAGCCATTCCAGAGTACCTGCCATTTCTGTAAGAAAAAAAAAAGATAATATATTTTTTTTATCTAATACAGAAAGTTTATAAATATATGAGTAAAATGAAGTACACTTACTATTTCAGGTAAGATATGTACTGTGTAGGTCTGGTCTTGTTCTTAGTTATGAAGTGTCTGTGAGTGAATTATGTTGGAAGCCAATGTATCTTTTTTTGGTATATTCCATTTTACAACATATTGTATTTAAATGAATGGTTAGTGTGTTACATATATTGGTTACATTTCTTATGTATCACTACATATAATGTGTATGTGTGCTGCTTTTTGAATTTGTTAAATGTTCCTATGACATGATATAACAATCAAACATACCCCCGCCTCCATAGTTTTTAGGTAGTGGTACTGTTCTCCGAACATGTCCGCGGACATTGAAAGAGTTTGCAGACATCAAGTTCAGTAGAAGAGGTTCAGTATGTTCCATATTACATGTACATAAAGTCAAAGTTATTATTGTTAAGTTGCGCTACTAAAAACCTATGAAATTCAGTGAAAAAACTTTGTTAAAGGGACGTTATGGTTAAGTTGCGCTACTAAAAACCTATGAAATTCAGTGAAAAAACTTTGTTAAAGGGACATTATGGTTCCAAGTAAAACCAAAAAACCCTTGAAATTCGCCAGTTATGGTAAGCTAAGCAACCATAACTCGCACCACCACCGTGCACTGCTAAGACTAACACCCACGTCATCAAAGATGACATCACAAATGTCATTGATGACATCACTGATGACATCACATGTATATGTACTTTTCATGAAATATGTGTACAAGAGATTCTTATTATAATGTTGTGAAAAAAGTGTCAAGGATCATTGCAATACATATCATAACCTAATTAGGGCATTGAACGATGCATTGATATAAATAGCATTCTATTATGGGGTTCTATCTAGTATACTAAGCTACTCATGCAGAAACATAGCATTGTATGCAGCGTACAAGATGAAGGTATAATATTCGTAATGTTAATATGTTGAATAATGAAATGATAATTGCTTTCTTAATAGATTTTTGTGTTCTGTGAAATATGTAATAAGTAGGTAATAAAACTCATTTATAACATAATTGCATTACTATAGACAAAACACAAAGAGACAAGAACACATACCAATATGGGTATATACAGGGAAAGTGAAGTTAGCAAATAAGCACAAGTAGTAGCAGAAACAATTCATAACTTAACTGATTATTTTCATGCAAATAAATGATTGCTCTGTTTCAAAGCTTCTATTTACCCTATGTATATGTATCACTTGATGTGATTGGACCCTAAGGAAAGTAGTGTGAGTACAATGTATACAAATACGACCATATACAGGGAAAGTACAGCCATACAAAAACAACAGAACTATCAGAAAGTGCTGATAAGTCTATTGATTATCTTTATGCACAAAAAGGATTGCTGTCTTTCAAGCTTGTGTCTTCCCGTATGTATATGTTTCATATGATGTGACTGGACTCTAAGGGAATTACTGTAAGAACCTACTTGAAGGATACGTCTACAAATAAAATAAATGTTTTAGTTTCTTACTGTTACTGTAGAAAACCATGTGGCCTAGATATGTCAGCAAAAGAAAAAAGAGTGAGCCAGATATGTGATGTCATCAGTGATGTCATCAATGACATTTGTGATGTCATCTTTGATGTTGTGGGTGTTAGTCTTAGCAGTGCAAGGTGGTGGCACGAGTTATGGTTGCTTAGCTTACCATAACTGGTGAATTTCAACGGTTTTTTGGTTTTACTTGGAACCATAACATCCCTTTAACAAAGTTTGTTACTGAATTTCATAGGTTTTTAGTAGCGCAACTTAACCATAACGTCCCTTTAACAAAGTTTTTTCACTGAATCTTAAATGTATACAACTGTGATGTCAAATGGTATTTTTTTCAACTAAGAATCCCTTCTTTGGGAACAAAAACATTAATTGATGACAAGATCATCAATTTATAAAGTTTTATTTTATGAAATAATATGAGCATTTGGTTGTTATTGCAACACTAGGGTGTGCAAGGGACGGGAGTGTTCCGCAAATTTGTGGTCACCTGCTGTTTTCTCATAGTTTGATACAACCCAGTGTCAGGGTTGATATACTCCCCCGCACCCTACTAATCACCCTAAATCATTTATTATATGTTTAATAAGGTATGCTCTAGGCCAATTAGTTTTTAGCTAAAGATCAGTTCTAAACAGCACTGGCCAATGGACCGGTTCTTGCCGGTCCGAGATCTGGCATCAGATTTCTGGCTGGCTCTCTGGACCAGTTCTGCCTAAGCCTGGCCTGGCGTTTCATTGATCAAATCTGCTCTGGGCAAGCGCATGCAGAGCAGATTACATTACCAGGCCACCAGCTTTGCAGAGGGAACCCATGCAGAGCTGGGAGCTCTGTGAATTATGCCAGAAAGGATGCTGGTATTTGTAGTCTCTCAGTCAAGATGGTGGAATGTCACAACTGTAGGTGTTTTGCCTGCTATGTTTGTCCTTTTGTTTATGAAAGCTGTCTTGAAAAGTACACAAACCATGGTAAGGTATGCATACAAATATATTAATCCTTAATATATATGTGTGCGTACCTTACTATGGTGTGTGTACTTTTCAGGCCACCGTTTATAAAGAAGAGCATTGTCGAAAGTTGGAAACCAAACAGGGGGTGGGGAGATGAGAGTGCAAGTTATTCGTGAATAGTTGCCCAGGATGCCATGTGCCAACTGAGTTTACAATCCTGGAGACTGGAGCAGTTATTTTCCCCGATTGTGGTCCTGTGCTGCTTTTCAGGGCACAAGGAAAGGATACATGTGGGTGGACATAGTCCCTTTTTTCCAGAGGGCAGACACAGCACCCATTTGGTGTTTTTGAGGCCGTCAATCTTGCTCAAGTGTTTGGCTACCATGATTTCACCCATGTTGCATGTTGCCAGTGTTGACACTTACCTACAAGACCACACAAAATTGTCATCAAAGTACATATCTCATGTGTGGATAGTTTGTTTTCCAGGCAATATTGCACTATAGATTGGTGGGTTTAAAAGGTGAGCACCTTTTATATTTTGGCAGCATAGTTACTGGAAAGAAGCAGCATGAAATAAATTGCGCCATTTTCCTGCCAGCACTGCCCCTTCTGAACTCTGCCTCCTCTGAACCCCGCAACTTCCTCCAAATCCCCTGCCCCCACCCCAGACCTTGTGAGATCCTCCTTTGCATTTTTTCCATTTTCCACCACTGATTCCACATAGAAACTAGCAAATATCTGCAGGTGGCAATGATGACGGGTTCTACGCTTCTCTGCTCATATTAATTTATATCTCTCAAATGACTGTCCAGGCACTATACTTCAGTACCGGTTGGAGGAGAAGCAGGTTTAAGTGTTACTGTTGCAATAAACAGATATTTTAATTAATATATCACAAATGAGCACTATCTTAAATTATAAAATGAAGCATTTCTTCTGTGCGAGATTTTGCATTCCTGCCTGCCATCTATCAAGACCTACTACCAAAAACCGCGACCACTGGGTACCCAGTTCCGGAATGGTCCAGGCAAAATTGTGATGGCTGGTCACCCTACTTTTGGTGAAAATTCATGCATACCGATTAACAGGGAGACTAGAATGTTCTATTTTGGTCAGATTCAGTTCTGTTATATTGTGTTTGTATAGCGCCTTCTGCCATATGTTTTGGCGTCAAAGCACCGTAGCTGGCTCTCCAGGAGATTATAGCCCGAGCAGAGAAGAGAGCATAACAGAACATAGAGGGGAAGTAGTAGAAAGTAACTGATCGAGAGGTGCTGGACAGTTCAGAGGAATGCAGAACGTTTGGAAGACAAAGCGTGGAAGGAGTATCGACGCGAGAAGTACTGACATGAAGACAAATATCTCCACAAAATGGCTCACTCGTGTGTCATTTAGTTCATACGAAACAGCAATGCGGCACCTTCTCAATACGGAACGGGTACTTGGAAAATGCCTAGGGTCGAAATAGGAGAGAGTAGAGTGGAGAGATTAACGATCCACTAAATGGGCGTCCATTTTGCCACCCGCATCCCATCACCGGATAGCCAGCATATCAGATGTGAGCTAGCGTTCCACACCGTCCTGTGCAGAGACGAGCAGGATGCCCAGTTCACACGGAGGAAAAAGAGCTCCCAATAAGAGGCCAAGAGATTGATGAAAATCTAAGTACGTCAGATGTTTAAAGAAGAAATAAAACGGGAATAGCTATAGGCATGCAATCCAAGCGAGCCAATGGCAATTGTATTAAATGAATATTAGGCCGCCCTTTGCCAAGCTCGAGCGCTGAGGCCACAAGAGCTCCCTCTTCTGCTTCTGAAAGGCAGCGGGGCTGAGAGGTTTCTTTCTCCACCCAAACAAGAGCCGTCTATTCTTCACAGCTCTGTGTGGCCAAAACATGGATGTCAGAGGGAGCAGCCAGAACGAGTGCACCTCCAAATTATGCAGCGCTTGGCTGGGGGGGGGGGGGGCGGGGGGCGTATTTGCGTATCTCTTTCTCTGATGCGTTCAGGCTTTTTTTTTAATGGGTTAGGAAGCCAGTTAATTAGTATTTAATCAATGCTCCGGCGCGATACAATCTCGCATCCCTCCTTTTCGCAGTCGGCCTATATGTAAGTTTCTCGAGAAAGCTAATGTTACCCAGAAGCAACAATGGGCGCTTGATAAGTCAAGTGGCAGCTAATTAGGCCTGAGTGGCCCCCGAGAAGGCGGGCCCAGGTTACCTGCATTGCCGCGGACCGTCACCTGCGGCCCTCTTCCTGTCACACGCTAAATGGGGAGCACTTGTTCAAATGCTTGGAAACGCACAGAAGCGTATCGGATGCCTCGGTCGGGCAAAGGAGGCTGTCAATCACAGGGGGCTCGGAGCAGCTGCGCACATTCAGGCCGCCCCACTGGGCGCACTGTTGTTCCCAAGTAGGAAACCGCCAGGACGAGCAAGATACAAATCGTGGAAATTCAATCCAACGAGGGGACCCTGGCAGAGATAAACAGATGCGAGTTTTGGCGTAGACAAATGACCTCTGCACCTCTGCACCTGCTTGGGGCAGCGGCATCTGACTCTGTAATATTTCATGGCGCTGCGTAGCTCTTAACCCGGTGTCATGAAGCGAGATGGTCGTGTGATAATGGCTTGTCTCTACGCCGGGCTGTATGAGGGATGGCTGACAATCTTATCCACTTTGGATCGAAATGACACTTGAAGCTGCTTGTCAGAACCCCTCCTTTCCCTACGTTGTAACAACCCTCACGCAGGCTGGAGAAAGAACATTCCAGCATATTAAGGCTGATGTCACCAGTCACCAAATGCCTTCATCTCACCAGGGAACAAGCTTTAAAAAAGGCCACATTATACCTGCAAAATTCTCTATTTTCAATAAGCACGGTAAAGTGTTATTCCATTCAATAACGTGCCGTTGGTCACGTGAAGCAGATGAAGGGTAACTTTTTAAGTTTCTAAAAATAGCAGCAACTGGGCAACATAGTCTGAGCATGCAGTGTTTCTGCGTGAACCTGTCTAGATGGAAATGGCGCACAATGAAATCGCAACTGAGAATAATGGAGGACTTCAATTGAAGGCCAGAACGGGAACACATGAAACACAATTTGCAGTATCAGACCCTGAAACTCTTCTTCAGCTAGAAACCTCAGAGTAATCTATGACCCATCTCACAACTTCTCTACTTTCATCTCCAAAACTGGTACAGCAGCTCGACTCAATATCCTAAATATTAAAAAGAAATCAGGCACATCGATAACTTCAACAACGCAACGCATCTTTTAACCTCTCTTGTCTTGGACTTCTGTGCCAGCATCCGTTTTGGTCCCCCCAACTATGCTTTCTGTCCTCTCGATAAAATCATTCACTTCTCTACCAGCACTCTCTGTGGACTCCCTCATTTCTGCATACTGTCACCAGGCTGGATGGCTGACGATACAAAACAGGGCCAGATTTAATGTCTTCTCCTGGTTCACACATCTATCCATGGCAAGGTGTGACTGTACAGGGGAGTTGCTAGGTCTGGAAAAGACCCGGGGCTACGCTGATGTCAGAACTGTTGGGACTGGGGGCTAGCTAGTCTTTTGGCTGTAGCTCCTGAGATTCTATCCGGGGCTACAACCAAAAGATCAGGGGCTATAGCCTCCTTAGCCCCCCCTAGCAACGCCCCTGTCACTGTATCTGTCCTCCTCTATCCAATTCTACAAACCTATTCATAATCTTTGCTCTGCCTCCCCGACTACACTTGGGACGCCTCACCCTCCCTGTTCGTCCTCTTGCTTCCACTCTTTCTCTCTTCTTGCTGCACATGTGTAAGGTGGCTCTCCCTAGGGGTGGGGGAAAAAGAGCAGCAACCTGCACGAGTCCTGAGCCAGGGATACCTCACCCTACCACACACATGTGTGAATGTGAACCCAGGGGGGAATGGTCTAGGCTTATCCCTTTTTGTTGACAGCCCAGCCCTGGTGGCTAGCCCTACTAAGGTTGCCCTAGTTTACATAAACAGATACAAACTCAGGTGATTTGAATAGAGTAAAACTCTGTATTTATATTACATTAATAGACCATGCAGGAATGCTATTAGATAGGCCCAATTAACAAGGCATTTACAATGTACTGTTCAGTTGATGCACAGACCTTAAGGATTCACTCTTACATTTCCTCCCATAGTTCTCGTTCTATGTTTATTTTTCTCCTTATCCAAGTGTGGTCACTGGGGGCGTGGAAGGGGCAAGACCCTTCAAAGTGGATAAACCAATAAACCAATATTACAGTGTGAACACCTATGGTTTAGCTAAGTCTCAGTGGAGCACTACATAGCTGGATTCTCTTTAATGGGAGTACCTTAGTGCCTCATCCGTCACATATGGTAAATGACCAACTGTTTCACAGGGATGTGGAGCCTTTGCGAGTAAGATTGTTCACATTTGATAAATACACAACTCTTTCATTTCACTGGGAGCATTTGCAAGCTAGATTATTCACATATGATACATTAATAACTCTGTCACTTCATAGAAGACATTTGCGAACCACATTTGTCACATTTGATAAATAAACACATTGTTCACCTCAGTGGACGTTTGCGAGCGTGTTTTCTCAAAATGGATAAATAAATAACTCTTTCGCTTCATAAAAGGCATATGCGAGCAGGATTCGTCACATTTGATAAGTAAACAATTCATTCACCTAAGTGGGGCATTTGTGAGCAGGATTTTTTTTCACATTGGATAAATAAATAATGCTTTCACTTTATGAAAGACATTGGTGAGCCGGATTTGTCATATTTGATAAGTAAACAATTCTTTCACCTCAGTCACACATTATTGTGCGGGATTTCTCACATTGGATAAATAAATAATGTTTACACTTCCTAAAAGACATTGGTGCACAGGATTTGTCTCATTTGATAAGTAAACAATGTTTTCACCTCAGTGTGGCATTTGTCAGCGGGATTTCTCACATTGGATAAATAAATAACTCTTTCACTTCATAAAAGGCATATGCAAGCAAGTTTTGTCACATTTGAGAAGCAAACAATGTTTTCACCTCAGTGTGGCATTTGTCAGCGGGATTTCTCACATTGGATAAATAAATTATTCTTTCACTTCATAAAAGGCAAATGCGAGCAAGATTTGTCACATTTGAGAAGTAGACTATTCTTTCACTTCAGTGGGGCATTTGCGACCCCCCCCCGCCCGTGAGGCGTTCTCTAATCCTTCCCATCTCCTGCTTGGCTCACATGAACCCGCTGCTGACTGAAGTATACCATACTCTGCTAATCCATACCCTCCATTGTTTTCCAATGTTCTCTTAGATGAAGCTGTTACTGGAAATATACATATGCCACCAAAGCTGAAAAAACGTGTCAGACAGTTCTACTTTTCTATCTTCAGCATGCCGCTCAAAGTGCCGGCTTTACAAAACATTTCCTCTCCTACCTCCTATGCCAGAGAGGGTAACGGCAGACTCACGTCTGGACCCGACTGTCCCGTCGTCTGACATGAACACCAACGGGAGCTAACAACCCGTGCTGGGCTGCTTTCCTACCAAGCGGCTCGCTTCCTAGTCCCCGGAGAGGGGAGAGAGCAAGTTGGCTTGGTCTGCTTTCGCAGGGATCTCGTCAGTACGGAGGGCCGGGACGCCCGGTGTGCTCATCAAACAGCGCTCCCCCTTTCCGCCACTTGCTGGATCTGTAACAATCAATGGTCCTGTCCACCTGTCCCCCAGGGCGGAGAGACAGTGACAGGATTTTACATCAAATCACCTCATCCACGCTCTCACTTCCCTTGCTGGTGGGCCATACCAAGTCCCCCAAGATCTAGGAAGAGAAATTCCTGCAAACATAAAAACTGGACTGACATTATGCACATAAGTTCACCCTCCATACATTAAAATGAAACTCCCATGCTGGAATGTGGGGGTTTACACATGTATGGAATTCTCTTCCCCTGGACATCAAAGAAACAGTCCACAGAGATGTATTCAAAACCAAACTAAAATCCTACACCTTGCCTCCGAGTTATTTTCTTAACCTACCTCTCAAATGACTTCTAACTAAAATGTTTCCCTCGCCTCTAACCTTCCTCTGTCCCTCCCTGTCTCTGCCTCTACTCTAGCACTTCACCCATCATGGTCCCATCCCAAGCACAGATATCCGTACCGCCTATCTACACTTACAAAATGGCCAATGTTGGTTGTCCTTAATCTATTTATGTCCACTTATGTATTGGTCACGCTGACTGTTCCATTTACTAACCTCCACAATTTGGTCAAAATGACCTTCAAACTCACCCTGCTGTAAGAAGCTCACTGCTTCCATCAAATATGATTTCTTATCTATGTATGTTTTTTGTGAAAAAAAGATCATTGTTCATCTTTATATTATATGATATATGATATGATAAGTCATGTATAGCTCGCCTGTACACATGTGTTTCTAGGTGCAACAAACAAGGAAGGGGAGACAAAGGGAGGACAAAGCAAACAATCTTACTAGGATTTATGCCATTCAGATGGTGCAGGGGGAAGGGAGAGGAGAAGTGCCAGGGGGAGGGAAAGGGAGAGTGCAATAAGCAAAGCTCAAGTAAGTGCCAACGGGGTGGCCGGTTCTAAGTAAGTGCAAGGAGGCAGGGGACTGTAGGGGTGCAGATACAGTCACTAGTGCACGCTACTGGTCATGAAAGAGCCTGGTCCCCATAAGGTTCAGAGCGAGGCCAGGTAACCATTTAGTGCAGAAGTCAAGAACATCAGCCGGGGAGTGAGAGGGAGAAAGCAGAAGTGAAAAGGAAGGTCTTGAGTTGCTTCCAGAACCTGAGGGGGTCCTGCTCAAGTTTGAGAGAGGAAGGGAGGCTGTTCCAGAGGGAGGCACAAGCCGAGGAGAGAGATCTACCCCCCACTCTCAGCCTTGAGAATCGTCTGACCCTCAGAGAGTTGGAGATGGATGAGCGGAGGGCTTGAGAAGGAAAGGGTTGGGGGAGAGAGATTTGGATGTAGTGTGGTCCCTGGTCCCAGAAAGCCTTGTGGACAATGCAGAGGGTCTTGAACATGATCCCTGCAGCCACCGGGGGCCATTGGAGAGATTTCAAGGTCTGGACAGATACGATCCCTGGGCTTGAGGACAAGGACAAGTCTTGCAGTCCTGTTCTGGATTAGTTGCAGAGGGCGAAGAGTAGAGGCAGGCATATTTAGAAAGAGGCTGTTCCAGTAGTGCAGCATAGGAAGAACCAGGGCTCTGGAGACAGTGAGCCCATGGTGGAAAGGGAGAAAAGGAAGATTACCTCTGAGGAGGTGCAACTGGTAGTGGGATTTCTTAGAGATGTCCATGATGTGAGGAGAGAAGGAGAGGGTGGAGTCTAAAATGACGCAAGGTTTTTTGCATCACAGGAAGGTACAGGTAGAGGCCCCAAGGAGGGCGGCCAGCGTGAAAGAGGGAAAGCAGGATCAGGGATCCCAATGAGAAGGATCTCAGTCTTACTGGCATTCAGGCAGTGATCGTTACAGCCACACCATCCTGAATCACGGATAGACAATCAGGAATGAGCGAGAGAGGAGAGGAGGCTGAGGGGAGCCTGAAGGAGAGCTGAGTGTAATCCGCATAACACTGAAAGTTAGGAGAGATGGTAGAGATGAGATTGGCCAGAGGTGCCAAGTAAAGGTTAAAGAGCCAGTGCAAGAGGTTAGAGTTCTGGGCAATACCACATGTGGAGAGAGGGGTGGCAGAGAGAAATTACACCAGTTGGACCTTGGAGGGTTGATCAGAGAGGAAGCAGGTCAACCAGGCTAGGGCCTGATCCGTGATGCCCAGGATGTCATGGAGACAATTGATCAGGGTGGTGTGGTTGACCGTGTTGAATGCAGAGGAAAGATCAAGGAGGATGAGGACAGATGACAGCCTAGAGTTGAGATTTGAGAGCAGGTCTTCACAGGTTTTCAGGAGAGCAGTTTCTGTGCTTCTGGCTGCTCTAAAACCAGACTGATAGTCATGGAGATAACCAACCTATTCGTTATGGAGAGTACCTTGAGAGATGGCCAGCTTTTCCAGGAGTTTGCCCAGAAAAGGAGTGATAGAACGCGGGCAGTAATTTGCCAGAGAGGAAGGATCGGCAGAAGGCTTCTTCAGGAGGTGGTGCACAAGGGGGGGGGGGGGCTTTAGGGGGAGGGGAAATTTCCTGTGGAAAAAAGTGAATATAGAAAATGGCCAAGGCTGGAGCGAGGGTGTTGATGTGGTCCTTGATGGTTCTGGAGGAGCAGGGGAGCACCTGCTTGGATGATACTTTCATAGATTGGACTTGTCTTGAAACATTGTCGTGGTGAACACAGGGAAAGAGGAGAAACGAGGAGGAGAGGGAGAGGTGGCCGGAACGGGCCAAGAGAAGCAGAGGGAGAGGAAGAGGAGAGAGAGGACAGGATGTCCTGAGTTTTAGTGGTGAAGTGAGAACTCAGTGCTTTGCACAGGGCCACGTAGGGAACAGGAGAGCTGGATTGGCCAGCTCCTTGCAGATTTTGAAGAGTTTGGGTGTGTTGTTAGAGGCCACAGAGACCTGGGCTTGAATTTGGGCTCACTTTTTGGACAGGACAGAGAGTCTGTATTGCCTTTGGAGCAGGCGACAGGCCAGTGTGCCAGAGGGTGTGCCTGACACCCTCCACTTACTCTCGGCCACCCTGCACTTGCGTTTAAGGGTGGCAAGGTCAGAGCCATGCCAAGAGTTGCACTTGGAGGTCGGCTTCAAACAGATCCTCATGACAGGGGCAAGGACATCAAGTGTGTTAGTGATAGAGAGGTGCAGGTTAGAGAGGGCTGTGCCAGAGTGTAAGCCAGCTGCAGGCATAGGAGGAAGCGAGAAAGTAGCAGCGAAAGCCACCACTGACACATGCTTCATGGACCGGATGGCAGAGAAGGTGGGTGGCACTGCTGGGGTTGGCTTCACCTGGGGGACAGAGCATCAGGTGCAAAGAGAGAAGAAAATGATCAGTCTAAGAGAGGAGTGGTGAGAGGTTTTGAGAGGGGGATATCAAAGGAGATGAGACCATCCAGGGTTTGCCCGGCGTAGTGTGTAGGGCCAGAGGGTAGAAGAGAGAGAGAGAGGCTGAGAGGTTGAAAAAGGCCCTGGAGAGGGGCTAGAAGCATCCAGATAGATGTTGAAGGGTAAAGGCAAGGAGAGAGGAGGAGAGGTCGACCCACTCAGAGAGGAAAAAGGCAACCTGGCCAGGTGGTCTGCAGATGGTGGCCACAGTAAGAGAGAGAGAGAGTATACTCATACAGAGCTAGATAGTCCTCTTTTTTGGGGGGCTGTGTGGGGGAGGACCAATGTTTAACAATGCACAAAAATGGTTCCACAAACCAGCTACCCACCTTCACACGCTTAAGGTGTGATAATCTACACTCGACACCACTTAGAGAGCTGTCATGTTTTATTCAGACAGAAATGAACAAATTTAGCATATTTTAATCAATATCTACAAAACATACAAAATAGTGAACAAAAATGTTTTTAAAAAAACAACAATGCATGATCTGACAATCAAGAAAAGCCCTAAATAGATAGGGTAATGAACACAGATAAATGTTTGAATTAAGTGTTCTCATCACAAAAGTGTGGTTCGTAAGGGAGTGGGGGATATGTTGACAAAAGTCTATCAGCCCTCTTTGATATTCTCCCTCTAACCAAGCAGGTGTACAGAAAAAAAGTATATTTAAAGTATAGGTTTGATAAATCTTGCACTGAACGGTGACACACATCAGCTTTTCTGTGGCACGCAATTAAACTTCTTTTTTTTCTCATAAATGTAGAACATGGGTTGGTTTGGATAATACAAATCACAATCCCTTAACCCCTCAACCTGTATCTTCAAAAACACTTAGCTTGGGGTTCACTTTTTAATAACATGTAGCCCATCAGAACCTGGCAACATGACAATCTGCACACTTTACTTTTTGCAGATTACAATTTGAATAATAATCAACATTCGTCATTGAGCAAAATCAATTCACATATGCAGTGCTGTGCATGTTTGTTTGGTTCAACTTTATCACATGTAAACATTAATTTAGACTGGTGCTGCGCTCTCAGCAATGCTTCACAGTGTTTCATTTTGTTTTTCAGACCCCCCCCCTTCACTTAAAGGCCCATGTTACGGAATGTGGACAGTTAAATACATTAAATACAATGTTTAAAGAGTGGTGACAATTGGGATTTTCGTTGTGGCAAAAAACACCTTTTTGTTTAAATACAATGTGGAAGGAGTGATGATAATTGGTATTTTCGTTTTTATGGCAAGGACACCTTTCTGTTTTAAATGCCAGGTTGGGAATAGTGGCAATTATCTATTTGGGTTTTGTGGCAAGGATAACTCTACCATTTGTTTAAAAACAAGTTTTTGGAATAGTGACAATTATCACTTTCGTTTTGTGGCAAGGAAAAGCATACCCTTTAGTTAACCCATGTTTTGGGAATAGTGACAATTATCAATTTAGTTTTGTGGCAAGGACACACCAATTACTTTAGGAAGCTATATACACTATTCCTGCTAAGAGAGAGGGTGCATGTTTTGAATTCTTCCAATCTACCCCCTGTTATAATCTATTTGGGAGTTCATTAAGTTAATATACAGTCAAATATGCTAAGGGTCTAGACAATTCTCCCTTCCCCCACTAATGGAAGGGAACCCACTAATGAAAGAGAATGGGTTAATTAAATAGATCCCATTAAGATATTTGGTTGGACAATCTACTAAGTTTTCTAAATCTCTCGGCTTGGCACTCATGGAGAAAGAGCAGGACTTTGCTTTTGTGGGAAAAAAATGATTCTGGCCAGCACTTCAGTCAATGGGATCCCACAGCAAGCATTCCTCAATGGCTACAGGTAAGTATCACAGTCTCTGTTTTCTGGTCTCCCCAGCAATGGGAATCTCCAGCCCTCTTCCAATATTTCCACCCAGAAGAATTTTCAGCAGATCTCCTTTGGTGATTTTTAGGAACCTGTTCCCTTTCCCATAGGGCAAGCCCTTTTCACTCTCCAAACCCCTCGCCATCGAAAATCATCAGTGTTAGGAGGTATTAACATATGATCTCACGCACCTGATTGGTCATCTACTTCACTCCCCACCCCACAGTCGGGCCCCTGTCTACCGATAGGTTTTGGGGGTGGTGACATTTAAATTATGGAAAAAGACAGGGAGGAGATAAATCCACTATCTGGAGTTTCAGATTTTTTTAATGTAGCTTTACTGAGTTTCACCTAAAAAGTCCCTACATGGGAAATATTTTCATTTATTATTTATATATATTTATGTTCCTCTCATCATGACGAGCTTGAGGGAATGACTCCCATTTCTGCACCAATGTGTACGGGCGGGCTATCATTTTTCAAATTTTACACAAAAAGTATAACAGTTATGATTATGACATGTAACATCCACATACCTAATTTAACCAGCCCTCAGCCCCCCACTTTCACATTATGATTAGTTTCTGGGAAGCCAGAAACAGATTTCAGGTGATAACATGATTTCCAAAAACTGCATGTGGATGAAATTTAGACCGCAATAACCAGCTCATTATTAACTTTCAAATGACATATGTCTCCACTCTGTGAGTATTTTAATTCACAAGTTATTTAGTAAAATGATATTTCTAATATAAGCCTATAGCCATATCACTAATATCAAACACCTTTAATTTCATTTATCCAGTTCAGTTTACCTTAGCTCTGCTGGTTTCTATTTCTTGGAAACCATGTGATTCAGAGTATCTGCTCTAGTCTCCAGGCACAATGTTGACACAGTTTGCAATCAATCCATTAGCTCTCCTCTGTCCATAGCTAATGGTCCTTTTATTACTTCTGTCAGAGGCCAGAGCTCATAAAGTGCTTCGATCCCTGCCTGGCTTCTCTGCCCAGCCCTGACTCCTTCTGCAGAATCGAAACTTCCAGTGTTGTCTTTTTCTCAGCCCACAATAGATTTACACATTGAATCTGAAAGAAATAGCCCCCTAAATGGTCCTATTTGGTTTTCATAGGCAGAATTTATTCTTTGAAATACCTATGTATTTTACTTATCATGGTTCCATTCACTTTTGAATCAAGGGATTTCATTTTCTTTGTACACAGTATTGGCTTTTCAATGGGGCATTTTGCAAAGTGAAGGGCTGATGCTTTCCCTTTTGGTCACTCATAATGTGCATGTCCATTTACCACAATGTCAGCTTCTGTGTTGGAAGGTAGGCCTTAGGCTTTTAAATGAACAATATTACTTGGCTTTAACTTTCACATGCAAAACACAGTTTCCCTTAATTTCTGGTTTACACAGCTATTCGATGTGCAAAAATGGCACTTATTGTCTCAGTCAACACTGTGATGATGTGCATTTCAATGTGCAATCTGATTTTACTCTCCAGCCTATTTTGTGTTTTAACTGCAGAAAGACACACAATTTTCTTAATATACTGTTCCTTGGGTCATCTTCAGTAAGGCCCATATGTTCTTTTACCAGGACCTTTCACTGTGTTAAGGTTTTAGGGCTGTAATTACTTTAGTGTGCCTTGCCATTATATCAAGGTAGTTTGCAGTAAGGCCTAACTTTGCCTTCTAGTTATTCAGTTGAGGCTGTCATTTAACCCCACAATGTCTGCCGCATTCCAGCCACATCCCCACATTACAATGGAGCAGGTTCACTCTGGTCACGTGCATGCGGATGTCGGCTTCATATAATGGTTGCTGAGCATGGTGCTCATGACCCGATACTAAGGATTTCAAGAGAGTAACAGGTTGAGTGCTTATAGACCTGTATAGTGAGATACGAGGGCTGACAGTGCCACTTATCAGGTGTGAATTGCCTTTTGTTTTAGATCCAGGAAAAGACTTACTGGGACTTAAGATTGATTGAAGAATGGGGAGTGGGGTAAGTGACAGGATTTGTTAACCATGTGTTGATGCTGTTCTTTGAATGAAAAGAGTTCTGATGTTATATTCCTTGGTTTTAGGGTCTCTTGTTTTTGAACATTTGGAGCTTTGGCAAGGTTTTTTGCACAAGGCGTCAGTGTTGTAATGTTATGAATTAGTATCAATTGTATATACATTTATGAGTTATTAAAATGAAGGTATCTTTTGTAGGATAAAATTGAATAACAGCAGTGTATTCCCTGAAGATGGATAGGTGCATCTTTCCGAAATGCATTGGGATTATTTAGGAACCATACTAAAGATTGCATTTACTTGTTTGGTTGTCACACAAGCTGATAGTTGTGTTCTTGGAACCCTGATCTCCACTAAGTTTTATCCTGCTGTGGATTAAATGCATTTGTTTTGATTTATGTTGTGAAACATGTTTACACTGAGGGCCTAAATTGTAACAGGCAACTTTGAGATTGCACTGAGTGTTCATCTGAAGTTGAATGTGTGAATTTTCTTTAAGCATTTGGATTATTATATATATATATATATATATATACCCATGGGTCATTTCTCTTACACATTTGTATAGACCATTTGTGATCCACAAACAAGCTAGCCATGCCTGATTCAACGTAGTCTGCTGGTTGGGAAAGGAACATTTTCAAAATCAATAATAGATACTCTTCCGGTTTGATAGTGCAAGTAGAGGTATGTAAGGGGCCATTTAATTCCTCATGTCCTAGGACCCACAATCCATTCAAAGCCATTTGTTCCTTATTTGGTTTATTTCCTCTTCTGACAGAGGGCCCCTGACAGCATCTATCTGCATAGGCTAAGAAAGCGTGGGTTCAGCAAGATTCTTAGGGAGTGGGCTCTCTGTACTCCACTTCCATATTTGGTTGTGGGGGTATGTGATGGAACACCCTCCTTTCCCATTCACAGGGTCTCTGGGGTCCTCTCCCAACTCACTTCCTGCCCCCAGGTTGGTAGTTAAGGAAATTAGATATCTAGAAATAGAAAGAAAAAGAGAGGTTCAGTACATTTTACACACTATATTTCCCCGGAAGATTGTGCATAGCATTCGAGAAAAGGAACATTACATAGAAATATATTTGAGCACACAAACATGACACATTTTTTCTTAACATTTTCAAAGAAGATTAATTAAACCACTCACCTGTTATAAGTTTCCATCCAGGATGTTCATCCTTTCCTTTCACTCCTCGGATGGTTCCTCTGCTTGACTTTCATTGGGCTCCTCAGTTGGTCATAAACCTTGTCTGGGATGAACGTTTTTCAAACGATTGATGTAAACCCATTTCTCCTCCATCTGTTCTCCTCTTGGGATGCAGATCTTGTAGGCAACAGGTGATATTTTATCTACAATTTCAAAGGTTCCACACCAAGATGGAAGGAATTTCCGCTCCTTGGTCTGATTCCTCTGAAAATTGTACAGGTAAACCTTGTCACCTACCTCGTGCTCCTTTGTGGTCTTCAGATCCTTATATGTCTTCATCCCTTCAGCTGACTTTTCTAAATTGTGCTGAGCATAAGAAAAAAGCATGCTGGAGGTGCTTCCTTAAATTTTCAATGAACTTACAAGTGCAGGATGCTTTGATCAGGCTCTGCTCCGGAGTTCTGTAGAGCAGATGCTGAGATACACCATTTCTCATCTGGTCACAAGCTCAAATTGAGACATTTTTGTTCCAGAAGATGGTGTAGACCAAATATCCATTAGGAAAAGTGGTAATTGGATGTCGCAACTGGGTCCCGAGTCTGCCACAACCTTCTTTAACATGCTCACAATTGTCTTTTTGTATCTCTCAACTCCCCACATGGTCGAGGCTAGGTGGTAGGCAATGTGGACTTTTCCTTTTTACCCCTAGGATCACCCACATCTTCACCATCACCTCACTGGTAAAATTAATTCCTCGGTCCAACTCAATCCTTTGCAGGAGGCTGAAACGAGAGAAGGTGTGATTGATCAGTAGTGCGCAGCTGTCTCCACCTTACAATTCGGGCTTGGAAGACCTTCTACCAACTTTGTGAACAAGCATGTTAAAGTCAACATTTACTTGTTTCTCGTAGAGGAGCAAATCACTTGCAAATCGTACCATGGCAGTGTCATTCCCCTTTATTTGTAAGGGAGCTCTGTGTGTGATTGAACTGGGTTGAAATTAAGCACACACAAGACACCCCTTCATGTATATGTGGAGGTCCTGGCCCATGTGTGGCCAGCTGGCAACTTTGTGCAAGAGTTCTAATGTCGTTTGAAACCCTCTATGACCGGCAGTGGCCACTTCATGGGCGTTGTTCAACATTAGTCCTCTGGTCACATCCAGATAGGTCTCTCCATACCAACAAACCATCCTGGATACAGAACATCTTCAAAAACTTCACCAACAGCCAGAGATCCTCTTTACCGGCATCATCCGATTCAGTTAGGGTAAAAATCACAGGTTCTTCAATGTGTCGATTGAATTTTCTGATAATCGGCTCCTCTCTCTGTACAGTGATCAAATCTTCATCTGGGGTATCTTTACTCCACTGGGTAGTCGAGAGTTCACTGGAGACACGTGTTTGTGACCTGGTGACAGCAGCAACTTGGGTTTCACCCACCAGGGATTCCGTTTCTATGAAATCCCCCTGCAGTGCTCCAGTTTTGGCCAGCATGTCAGCCAGGTAATTCCCATTCTTATATGGCCACTATATAAAACACCATCGACATTCCCCTATTGTGCAAATCAGGCATGGCCTTTTGCAGAAAGATGTTGAACTCATTGCAGGACTTTATGTTTCCAAAGAGGTTTTGGGTCCACATATACTGCTGCCTCCGAAGGTAAAGGCCAGCTTGTATTGGTCTTACCTACTCACGGGTACTGTTCAGTAGTCATTGGCCAAATCAATGGTGGTGTACACCTCTGACCCTTGGATCTGTGCCAGCTCCTGATCGATGTAGGGAAGTGCCCATCGTGACATGTGGACCTGTTTGTTCAAATCCCTCAGGTCCGCACATAGTCTCCATTCATCGTTTGGTTTGAGTATTCCCAGTGCCGGGCTGTTGAAGGTACTGTGGATCAGATTAATTATCTCATGGAATTCTATGTTTTTAATAATCTCTGTGAGTCACTCCATGGATGCGAGAGGCAGCGGGTATTGTTTAACAAATTTGGGAGCCATCTCGGGGTCTGTGGGTATGATGTTGAACGAATGGATGTGCGACCACAGTCGTACAAGTTCACTGAAAAGATATCTTGGCATTCAAGGAAGACCTTTTTCCGCTTTTGTATTTGCTCCTCTGTCTCACAGGCATCCGCAAGATTGATCCTTTATTTGACCATCTGCTTGAAACCTGGAAAGACCTCAGGCTTGGCAATTTCAGTGGTATCCTCCAGTTGGGTGGAGAATTCTCTTTTGATAGTGTTGACCTGGACAGAAGGTTCCAGGGATTCAAGGTAGTAATTCTTAACTCTGAATAGTACCTCCTCCCTCCTGTCACAGGTCACCTCTTCCACCCTGTAGGGGCAGGTAGAGTACACCAAGGAATTCCCCCATTGTCTGGTAGAAATATTTCTGGAGGAATACCGTAGCTGATGTTGAAGAAGGCTTTGGAATTGGTCTAATGATTTCATTACCTAAATCAACAGTATAGGATTGAAATACAAGTATTGATGTTGGAGATGGAAATTCAAATGTATATAGGCATCCTGATGTTTGAAGTTCTATCATCGCTTACTTTTGAGGGGAACTGCGAATTATCGCACCTGTTCTGGAATGGTAATCTCTTTTCGCACTTGAACTTCAATGGCATAAGGCAGCAATTGAGCTGACTGGAATGCTGTTTTAGTATTGTCAAAGCCCATGGGGTTACCTCCAAGTCGTGACCAGGCTTTATTAATAATTAAGTTCAAATGGATTGCTAATCAGTTGAGAATGTCACTGCCTAAATAAAAGGTGGAAGGGACATTTCTCATGACCCAACAATTATGTTCTATGCTTTTGTTGCCAATGGCCATTTTTAGCATCCACTCACTAGGCAGGAGATATTTGGAATTGGGATTTGCAGGCCTACTTCCCATTTGTCAATCAATTTAAATGTGGGTATGGTCTGATCTTTTGGGAGTTTCCTAAATAATCCTTTGCTGATGAAGCTTCTTCCATTATTTAGGCATACGCTGGAGATCAAAGGCTCTTCCCCCTCATTTATCTGAATGGGTAAGAACATCTGTTCTCCCTTTTTCAGAATGTCCGTCAGGCTTTGAGCTGGTTGTTCATTGTCTTGTTTAACGGGACTCAATGTTTCTTCTGAGTTTGGACTGGTGTACAAAATCAGAGTGTTCCCTTCCAGTGTGGAGTGCCACTTAAGACTGGGAAGAAGGTTGATTTTCAAGAATGGAGAAGGATTCCGATCCCATCACCAGTTTGTACTTCTGCAGAGATGAAGGTGATATCTGGGACTTGGTTCTTCTTGAAATGAAATTCTATTTTCTCAGAGCGTTGATCAATTAAATGGCATTAATGCTTACATAATTAGTACTCATTTTTAGTTTGATGGGCCAGTTAATCGGGTTTGGCGGACCTTGTTTACAAAGACGATCAGAGGTGATAAACTCCTCAAGAGATCATTCCCAAGTAAACAAGTTGTGCCCTCTGAAGTCATGACTATCACCGTATGTTTTACTCGATGTCACCCAATTTTTATTTCCAGATCCGGAGAAATGTCATTCCCGTCAATATTTTAGAGTTGTCTGGGAAGTGTTGTTGGGGGAATTTGGTGACCCTCCCGCCGTCCTGAGTTAAGTTGGTCAAAGTAATTTTTTACAGGAGGGTGGCTTGGGATCCAGTGTCCACCAGAGCTGATAATTCACACTTGCCCTGCACCTTGACCGGCGCATACAATCTTCCTTCCTTCTCCTCAACGGTGCAAAGAAAGTGTGAGTTATTTGCCAGCCCAGAGGCCATTTTCTTGATATTGAACTCCGACACTGCGTGTCCTTATGCAATTTGCTGTGTCAGATCGGGAATCTGTAAGGACAATTTGACAACAAGAAATGGCCGGTTTTGGGGAATACTCTATCTCTCCCAATTCTTTGCTGTCCCCTTTACCTGGGGATACTTATCAGAACCTGTTTGGGGGAAGGACACCTCCTCAGTTTCAATTCTGTCTGGCTTGCATTTCTGGGGTTGAAGAGTTTCTTGATCTGGGTCGGTTTCCCTATTTAGCCTGTCCAACTCCGGGTCTTTTAGGACCCATTTGTCTTTGGGAGGGATTTACCCGTTCCTGAAAGAGAAGGTTTGCTTGCCTGAATCCTCCTAGCACTCTTCTCTTTCAAAGAGGATGATGTTTAACTCCTCCATTAAGCAGGTACTACTTCGGCCTCTTTGGGCTCTTGATTCCTGGTGATAGAAGAATCACTTTCAGGCTGAGAGGTTTCTATGGGGTCTGTCTGGTGATCAAGGAAGCTTCCTGTAGGGCTTGGCATCTCCCCTCCACCCAGGCCCCCTCCTCAGGAACCTGCGGCTTGTCGGATGTTTCCTCCCATACCTGGGTGTTGGGGAATTCTGAGAATCAGGATTAGGTTGAGGGTTGGACTGAGCCCTCAACATGCGCCCCAGGTCGTTGGTCAGTTGCTGGACCTGTCACTCCGGCAACAAGATTTTTCGGGACTGTATGGAGGGCTCGATACTTCTGCTGCTCCCAAAAAGGGCTACTGTCCATTCTCCTAGGGTAGTTTGGGTACTAGAAATGTCCCCGATAATTTTCCAACCCAAACCTCCTTTCTTTCGGGTACAGGGATCTGTTGGCATGGAAGCAAAGAGAGAGAGGAGGATTACTTTGGAAGTTCAGCTTTGGGGGTATCTGAGGAAAAATGTCAGGTTGGAAGGTGGAGTGATACTTTTCTCCTGAGGGAAGTTTGGAGGGAAGTATCCCGATGCAGTACTTACCTTGATGGCCTCACCAAGGCCGAGGGAGTGTATACATACCCCAGTATTGACTTGGTACCCTTGTACCTAGAGATTACATAGGTGCAGGGTCAGAGGGATCATTGTTCTGCACCCCTGCCTGACTACCATTCGATTGGGACGGGGTGGGGGTCCTTTCTGCCTTCCATTTTGCTGGTTGGCAGGATGGTTATTTTTAGGCCCCCCAGTCTCCAGGTCCAAGGGAGGGGTAGTTCTCACCTCCGCCACCTTCGCAGCAGCAGGTGTGTTAGATGGCTTAGGGATTTGGGGGGGTTATGCTCAGTGGACCTCTGGACCTTGTACATCCTGATAGCTTCTTCAATTACCCAAACTAGTGTCCTATGCTCATGAAAGTCCTGCACCACCTGAGTTATAATGTATTTGGGGAGCACATGAAAATAAGTGGTCATGAACTCGCTACTATGGGTGTTCACTCGCCGGGAAGTCTGAGCAAATGCGGGCTTTAATTCCTGCACAATTTCGCTAGGCGCCTGATCCTGCCCACATTGCAAATTATATGCAACCTTAAAGGCTTCCTGTGGGTTTCTATGTATAGAATTTTTTTTCAAATGGCTGCCTTATAGGTGGACCATTTATAATGATCCTGGTCCTCCAGTCCACAAAAAAACTGGACTCCATGACTTCCTGGTTGATGTGATGGACCTACGGTCATGATTCCCAGGTGCCATGTGGCCTTGTGTGATGAAGTCTCCAGCGCTGCCATAGCAACCAGGATCCCGGGCTTACAGGAGCCATGCATTTCTTTCCTGCTTTGAGGTGTCCTCTTCCTTGATATTTTTCTTTAGTCTCTGGTCTTGGAGAGTGCTTTGATATGCTTAGGGTGGTCAATGAGGGGTGAGGAGCTAAAGGGAGATGCAAGGTGTTTTTTCTGTGTATGTACTTGAGGTGGAAGACTTCTATGGTTGGTGGTAGGCACCTTGCCAAGGAATAGGATTTCCTTTTCAGGTATAATGTAAATTGCAGTCATCCGGCAATCTAAGGTAGTTCCTGTACATTGTGCAGCCAGTTATTGTGTAAGGGAATGTCTCTGAAAATGTAAGAAGAGGGTTAGTTGTTCAACAGAAAGACATTCATGTGATGTCGTATTGCACCGAGTGAGATATGCATTCTGCAATCAAGTTGCACGGCAGTATTTTAGCATTCATGCATTCATTGCATATAAATACATTCTCTCCACCTTTATTGTCAGTCCTGTTGATGAAAAAACTGCTTTCAATGATAATTGGATTGGCCTGTGCTGGACGAGAGCATTATCCCTGATAACCAGGTCTCTGCAATGAAGAGGAAGTCAGTGTCACCTGCAGCAAGGATATTGCAGATGTCGGACCAATTGCAATTGTGTTGACTAATCAATAACAACCTTTCTCAGTAGAATTACTCAATGCAGGTTTCACCCACAATGTCTCCTACTCCGTTATCCGTTCCATCCAGGTTCAGATTAATTCGCAAGTGACAAACCACATTATAGTGTGTCAATGGGATCTCTACATCGTACACCCCAAATCTCTCAACGGCAATTTTGTTGTGTATTTATTCTTTTCAAATTACTCTTCAAAGCTGTTCATGCTAAATTACCAATGCCATACACTTCCTTCATATGTAAGTGCTTTTTACACCATACAAACTCTGCTGTAGCAAACCTTCACCAAGAACGTGTTTCCCTATCAATATATACAGGCCATGTCACCCTTACCTAGTGAAATGAACACTTTATTAACCCTGCTCTCTCTCATTACTATTTAAAGTACCTTCAACGACATTGTGCAAAATACCAATATTGCTAATTTCAGAGAATGACATGGCAAATCCATAATAACATATTACCTTTAATCTCTTCTGCCCCAAAAGCCATACACACCTTGATGACCCCACTAGAGACCCCATATAAAGGTGCCATCTTATAACAATTATAACAACGATCCCTTTAATCAAAGCTTACATTCTACAATCTTTTTTCAGAGAACACCCTTTTATTAGAATATATCTACTATTTCTAAAAATGTGCCACTATATTGAAAGAAACAGGTTCAGCAATTGTTCTACATTCACTAGGAGGTCACTATAAGGGTGGACAATGTGCGCACGTCGGTCTGTCATTCAGACAAAACGATTACTCTGGGCAAACTCAGTAACTGCAAACAAAATCTGTATTTATGTTATAAAATGCCCATGTGATTTTATTTACCTTGGTAAAATGCATCTGTAAACGCAGACAGGAATAGCAGAACATAAATCAGAAGATGCTACGGAATATCCTTTAACAGAACACTTTCAGTTATTTATTTATCGATGTATTCATTGTATATTTGTAAGGCACCCATACAACAAATGGTGTTTGAAAGGCGCCATAAGACAAAAAAAGGGGGTTGAGGGCAAGGGAGAAAGATAATAGCGGTCCTACTAGGCCTTGTGGCATTCGGATCGTGTAAGTGCAGTAACACAAAGTACGAGGGAGAGGGGTATGGGGAAGTGCCAATCTGGGCAACTGTGAAGTGCTAGGGTGGGACGGGAAGTGCAAGGTAAAGAGGAGAGAGTGCATGTGAAGCTGGGGTGAGGTGGGTAAGGGCAACAGGGGCTAGTCGAATGCTAAGGGGAGGCCAGGAGAGCAAGTGACAGGGAATTGTATGAAGTGCAGCTGGTGAGGGTCCACATGCTAAGTGTGAGTAGGGGGATGACCTGGAAGGGGGGGAGCTGGTGCCCTGTAGAACTCAGAGGAAAACAGGCAGCCAGTCACTGCAGCAGTTAAAGAAGTATATTCAGGATGACATATAATGGTGAACTCTGGAGATGCCATAAACACAAGTGAATCTTTTCTCATGATACAATGGGAAACAGTGTCAATGAGAATGTAGAATGGGAAAGTTGGCACTAGATAACAGGTGCCCTCCTGATCTATAAAGCATAATACACAATTGTTGGATGACCATGGGATGGGATGAAATATCAATTAGTGAAAGAACGGTGTCCTTTTTCAGATAATGAATTTTTTTTATACTGAGTATCGAGATACCTAAGCACATCAGAGTATGAGTGAGAGCATGTAGGTACATTAGACTGTGTGGTGGGGAGCCACTGTTATCAATGTTTACATAGAAATTGCCCCAGTTTTATACTCTATGGATGTGTTCAGAGATATGGACATTAACTGGATAAATGAAATGCAGAAGTTTAATGAGTAGATACATTGTGGTGTGTTGTAGATTAGATGAGCTCTTCATTTGGGAAGACGGTCTGGATATATACCATCATATGAATTCCCTAGGAACAAATAGGCAATACGAGAGAGTTTCACATGAATTGTCTGATAATAACATTCTGTAAATCGCTGCCCATTCAGTGAGTAAAAATAACAGGGAAACAACACTGTTCCTAGAGTCAGATGGGATCATGAGCTGTTGAACCGTCAAAGAAGTTCATTCACTTTTTGCAACATTGGGCCTCCTACACCCCCTTTTTTTAGTTCAATGAGTGCATGCCCTATCGCTTGGGTAGAATATCATCCTCATATATTAGATTGCCCTGTACTTCAGCAACTAGAATCGGCCTGTGAAGAAAGATCCCAAATTCACTCCAACTATAAACATAGCCAAATTGTTTAAATTCCCAGGCCAGCCAGCATCTTATAAAGTTAAACAAGAACAGGTAATGCATTTATCATGCCAAAGGGACACACCAGTACCCAAAAGTCGACTCTAACATGGTAAAGACTTTTGACCCTTGAATCTGTGCAAGACCCTGCTCAATAGGTAACATCTGCTGTGACACAGGGAGTCCTCCTTCATGTCAGCACAAATACCACCATTGTCTCTTGGGTTTAATGCCCCCAATATAAAAGAGTTGGATGTGCTATATATGGTTTTATTTATTCCTGAAATACAAATTATTGATGATCTCTAATCATGATTCCAGATGAGCTAGTGAAACAGTGTTCTGTTGGGCAAATACTGGTTTTATCTCATAATTCTCCAGTAATGAGGCACCATGTACAGTCGTGTGCATTGCAGGCAAGAACATATTTAAAGTCTAAAAATAATGTTCACAATTATTCTCTGTCTGACTCATTCAAACAGCGATCTACCACCGGAGGCTGCTCCTCTATCAATTTTGAGAATTCCGGGAAGTCTTCTATCTGTGTTATTGCTCTCCTCCAACTGTGTGAAGGTGTCTTTTTGAACTCTGAAGACTTTGAAATATTTTAGATCCTCAGCTATTATGTCATGCAGTTATTCTTCCTCCTCATTCTTTTTCTCTTAATTGAATATTTATGTATTACAATAATATGATTACAGCCAACAAAAGCTTTACATATGACAATTTCATAAAAGAAAAATTAAAATCACCAACACAATCCAAATTCATCATTGTTAAAAATTCTACTATAAAACACATGGGGGTAATTCATAGAAATTCCCGCACAAGTGGCGCATGCGGCTGGCGCACAGTTTGCGCATGCAAATCTCTGCACCAGCCGCGTGCGCTAAAATCCATTTCTGCGCACAGCGTATTCATGGATTTTAGCTACCGAAACCAGCCGAAACTTCCCACGCACCCCCGAAATACACATACCCCGCTTGCACAGGGCCAATCGCTTGTGAAACTTCCTGCGCAGCCCCGAAATACATGTACCCCGCTCGAACAGGGCCAATCGCGTGTGAATCTTCCCGTGCTGCCCTGAAATGCACGTACCCCGCTCGCAGACGGCCAATCGCGTGTGAAACTTCCCGCGCACCCCCAAAATACACGTACCCCGCTTGCACAGGGCCAATCGCGTGTGAAACTTCCTGCGCAGCCCCGAAATACACGTACCCCACTCGCAGAGGGCCAATCCTGTGTGAAACTTCCTGCGCAGCCCCAAAATGCACGTAACCCGCTCGCACAATGCAAATCGTATGTGAAACTTCCCGTGCAACGCCGAAATACATGTACCCCGATCGCACAGGGCCAATCGCGTGTGAAACTTCCCGCGCACCCCCGAAATACACATACCCCACTCGCAGAGGGCCAATTGCGTGTGAAACTTCCCGCATACCCCCGAATTACACATACCCCGCTCGCAGAGGGCCAATCACATGTGAAACTTCCCACGCACCCCCGAAATACATGTACCCCGCTCGCACAGGGCCAATCGCATGTGAAACTTCCTCCGCACCCTTGAAATACAAGTACACCGCTCGCAGAGGGCAAATCGCGTGTGAAACTTCCTGCGCAGCCCTGAAATACACGTACCCTGCTTGCACAGGGCCAATCGCGTGTGAAACTTCCTGCGCAGCCCCGAAATACACGTACCCCACTCGCAGAGGGCCAATCCTGTGTGAAACTTCCTGCGCAGCCCCGAAATGCACGTACCCCGCTCGAAGAGGGCCAATCGCGTGTGAAACTTTCCGCGCACCCCAGAAATACACGTACCCCACTCGCACAGGGCCAATCGCGTGTGAAACTTACCGCTCACCACTGAAATACACGTACCCCACTCGCAGAGGGCCAATCGCATGTGAAACTTCCCACGCACCCCCGAAATACACATACCCCGCTCGCACAGGGCCAATCGCGTGTGAAACTTCCTGCACACCCCCGAAATACACGTACCCCGCTCACAGAGGGCCAATCACATGTGAAACTTCCCGCACCCCCAAAATACACATACCCCGCTCGCAGAGGGCCAATCGCATGTGAAACTTCCCATGCAGCCCCGAAATACATGTACCCCGATCGCACAGGGCCAATCGCGTGTGAAACTTCCCGCCCACCCCCAAAATACACATATCCCAATCGCAGAGTGCCAATCGCGTGTGAAACTTCCCGCGCACCCCCAAAATACATGTACCCCGCTCGCACAAGGCCAATCATGTGTGAAAATTCCTGCGCACCCCCGAAATACATGTACCCACTCGCACAGGGTCAATCGTGTGTGAAACTTCCTGCGCACCCCAGAATTACACGTACCCCGCTCGCAGAGGGCCAATCACGTGTGAAACTTCCCGCACACCCCTGAAATACACGTACCCCGCTCGCACAGGGCCAATCGTGTTTGAAGCTTCCCGCGCACCCCCAAAATACATGTACCCCGCTCGCACAGGGCCAATCACGTGTGAAACTTCCCGCGCACCCCTGAAATACACATACCCCGCACGCATAGGGCCAATCGCGTGTGAAACTTCCCGCGCACCCCAGAATTACACGTACCCCACTCGCAGAGGGCCAATCATGTGTGAAACTTCCTGCGTACCCCCGAAATACATGTACCCCGCTCGCACAGGGCCAATCGCGTGTGAAACTTCCCGCGCACCCCTGAAATACACGTACACCGGTCGCAGAGGGCCAATCACGTGTGAAACTTCCTGTGCACCCCTGATATACACGTACCCACTCGCAGAGGGCCAAACGCGTGTGAAACTTCCCGCACACCCCCGAAATACACGTACCCCGCTCACAGAGGGCCAATCACATGTGAAACTTCCCGCACCCCCAAAATCCACATACCCCGCTCGCAGAGGGCCAATCGCATGTGAAACTTCCCATGCAGCCCCGAAATACATGTACCCCGATCGCACAGGGCCAATCGCGTGTGAAACTTCCCGCCCACCCCCGAAATACACATATCCCAATCGCAGAGTGCCAATCGTGTGTGAAACTTCCCGCGCACCCCCAAAATACATGTACCCCGCTCGCACAGGGCCAATCACGTGTGAAAATTCCTGCGCACCCCCGAAATACACGTACCCCACTCGCACAGGGTCAATCGTGTGTGAAACTTCCTGCGCGCCCCAGAATTACACGTACCCCGCTCGCAGAGGGCCAATCACGTGTGAAACTTCCAGCGCACCCCTGAAATACACGTACCCCGCTCGCACAGGGCCAATCGTGTTTGAAGCTTCCCGCGCATCCCCAAAATACATGTACCCCGCTCGCACAGGGCCAATTGCGTGTGAAACTTCCCGCGCACCCCTGAAATACACGTACACTGGTCGCAGAATGCCAATCACGTGTGAAACTTCCTGTGCACCCCCGAAATACACGTACCCACTCGCAGAGGGCCAATCGCGTGTGAAACTTCCCGCGCACCCCCGAAATACACGTACCCCGCTTGCACAGGGCCAATCGCATGTCAAACTTCCTGCGCAGCCCCGAAATACACACACCCCACTCGCAGAGGGCCAATCCTGTGTGAAACTTCCTACGCAGCCCCGAAATGCACGTACCCCGCTCGCAGAGGGCTAATCGCGTGTGAAACTTCCCGCGCAGCCCCGAAATACATCTACCCCGATCGCACAGGGCCAATCGCGTGTGTAACTTCCAGCGCACCCCCGAAATACACATACCCCATCGCAGAGGGCCAATCGCGTGTGAAACTTCCCGCGCACCCCAGAATTACACGTACCCCGCTCGCAGAGGGCCAATCACGTGTGAAACTTCCAGCGCACCCCCGAAATACATGTACCCCGCTCGCACAGGGCCAATCGCATGTGAAACTTCCCGCGCACCCCTGAAATACACGTACACTGCTCGCAGAGGGCAAATCGCGTGTGAAACTTCCCGTGCACCCCCGAAATACACATGCCCACTCACAGAGGGCCAATCCCATGTGAAACTTCCCACGCACCCCCGAAATACACATACCCCGCTTGCACAGGGCCAATCGCTTGTGAAACTTCCTGCGCAGCCCCGAAATACATGTACCCCGCTCGAACAGGGCCAATCGCGTGTGAATCTTCCAGTGCTGCCCTGAAATGCACGTACCCCGCTCGCAGAGGGCCAATCGCGTGTGAAACTTCCCGCGCACCCCCAAAATACACGTACCCCGCTCACACAGGGCCAATCGCGTGTGAAACTTTCTGCGCACCCCAGAAATACACGTACCCCACTCACACAGGGCCAATCGCGTGTGAAACTTGCCGCGCACCACCGAAATACACGTACCCCACTCGAAGAGGGCCAATCGCGTGTGAAACTTCCCGCGCACCCCCGAAATACACGTACCCCGCTCGCAGAGGGCCAATCGCATGTGAAACTTCCTGCGCACCCCCAAAATACACATACCCCGCTCGCACAGGGCCAATCGCGTGTGAAACGTCCTGCGCAGCCCCAAAATACACGTACCCTGCTCGCACAAAGCAAATCGTATGTGAAACTTCCTGAGCACCCCCAAAATACACGTACCCCACGCACAGAGGGCCAATCGCGTGTGAAACATCCCGCGCACCCCCGAAATACACGTACCCCGTTCGCACAGGGCCAATCGCATGTGAAACTTCCCGCGCACCCCTGAAATACACGTACCCCGCTCGCAGAGGGCCAATCGCATGTGAAACTTCCCGCGCACCCCCAAAATACACGTACCCCGCTCGCACAGGGCCAATCGCGTGTGAAACTTCCCGCGCAGCCCCGAAATACACGAACCCTGTTCGCACATAGCAAATTGTATGTGAAACTTCCCGCGCACCCCCGAAATACACGTACCCCACTCACACAGGGCCAATCGTGTGTGAAACTTCCCGTGCACCCCTGAAATACACGTACCCCGCTTGCAGAGGGCCAATCGTGTGTGAAACTTCCCGCGCACCCCCGAAATACACGTACCCCGCTTGCACAGGGCCAATCGCGTGTGAAACTTCCAGCACACCACCGAAATACACGTATCCCACTCGCAGAGGGCCAATCGTGTGTGAAACTTCCGGCGTACCCCCTCAAAATACACGTACCCCACTTGCACTGGGCCAATCGCGTGTGAAACTTCCCACGCACCCTTGAAATACACGTACCCCGCTCGCAGAGGGCCAATCGTGTGTGAAACTTCCCACGCACCCCCGAAATACACGTACGCTGCTTGCACAGGGCCAATCGCGTGTGAAACTTCCCTCGCACCCCCAAAATACACATATCCCACTCGCAGAGGGCCAATCGTGTGTGAAACTTCCCGCGTACCCCCCAAAATACACGTACCCCACTTGCACAGGGCCAATCGCGTGTGAAACTTCCTGCGCACCCCGAAATACACATACCCCACCCGCAGAGGGCCAATCGTGTGTGAAACTTCCCGCACACCCCCAAAATACATGTACCCCGCTCGCACAGGGCCAATCGCGTGTGAAACTTCCTGCGCACCCCGAAATACACATACCCCACCCGCAGAGGGCCAATCGTGTGTGAAACTTCCCGTGCACCCCCGAAATACACATATCCCACTCGCAAAGGGCCAATCGCATGCGAAACTTCCCGCGCACCCCCGAAAAAAACATACCCCGCTCGCAGAGGGCCAATCACGTGGGAAACTTCCCACGCACCCCCGAAATACACGTACCCCGCTCGCAGAGGGCCAATCCTGTGTGAAACTTCCTGCACACCCGTGAAATACACATACCCCGCTCTCAGAGGGCCAATCGCGTGTGAAACTTCCTGCGCACCCCTGAAATACACATACCCTGCTCGCAGAGGGCCAATCGCTTGTGAAACTTCCAGCGCACCCCCGAAATACACATAACCCGCTTGCAGAGGGCCAATCGCGTGTGAAACATCCCGCGCACCCCCGAAATACACGTACCCCGTTCGCACAGGGCCAATCGCATGTGAAACTTCCCGCGCACCCCTGAAATACACGTACCCCGCTCGCAGAGGGCCAATCGCATGTGAAACTTCCCGCGCACCCCCAAAATACACGTACCCCGCTCGCACAGGGCCAATCGCGTGTGAAACTTCCCGCGCAGCCCCGAAATACACGAACCCTGTTCGCACATAGCAAATTGTATGTGAAACTTCCTGAGCACCACCGAAATACACGTACCCCACTCGCAGAGGGCCAATCGCATGTGAAACTTTCCACACACCCCCGAAATACACATACCCCGCTTGCACAGGGCCAATCGCGTGTGAAACTTCCCGCGCACCCCCGAAATACACATACCCCCCTCGCAGAGGGCCAATCGCATGTGAAACTTCCCACTCACCCCCAAAATACACGTACCCCGCTCGCACAGGGCCAATCGCGTGTGAAACTTCCCGCGCAGCCCCGAAATACACGTACCCTGCTCGCACAAAGCAAATCGTATGTGAAACTTCCTGAGCACCCCCAAAATACAGGTACCCCACTCACAGAGGGCCAATCGCATGTGAAACATCCTGCGCACCCCCGAAATACACGTACCCCGCTCACACAGGGCCAATCGTGTGTGAAACTTCCCGTGCACCCCTGAAATACACGTACCCCGCTTGCAGAGGGCCAATCGTGTGTGAAACTTCCCGCGCACCCCCGAAATACACGTACCCCGCTTGCACAGGGCCAATCGCGTGTGAAACTTCCAGCACACCACCGAAATACACGTATCCCACTCGCAGAGGGCCAATCGTGTGTGAAACTTCCGGCGTACCCCCTCAAAATACACGTACCCCACTTGCACTGGGCCAATCGCGTGTGAAACTTCCCACGCACCCTTGAAATACACGTACCCCGCTCGCAGAGGGCCAATCGTGTGTGAAACTTCCCACGCACCCCCGAAATACACGTACGCTGCTTGCACAGGGCCAATCGCGTGTGAAACTTCCCTCGCACCCCCAAAATACACATATCCCACTCGCAGAGGGCCAATCGTGTGTGAAACTTCCCGCGTACCCCCCAAAATACACGTACCCCACTTGCACAGGGCCAATCGCGTGTGAAACTTCCTGCGCACCCCGAAATACACATACCCCACCCGCAGAGGGCCAATCGTGTGTGAAACTTCCCGCACACCCCCAAAATACATGTACCCCGCTCGCACAGGGCCAATCGTGTGTGAAACTTCCTGCGCACCCCGAAATACACATACCCCACCCGCAGAGGGCCAATCGTGTGTGAAACTTCCCGTGCACCCCCGAAATACACATATCCCACTCGCAAAGGGCCAATCGCATGCGAAACTTCCCGCGCACCCCCGAAAAAAACATACCCCGCTCGCAGAGGGCCAATCACGTGGGAAACTTCCCACGCACCCCCGAAATACACGTACCCCGCTCGCAGAGGGCCAATCCTGTGTGAAACTTCCTGCACACCCGTGAAATACACATACCCCGCTCTCAGAGGGCCAATCCTGTGTGAAACTTCCTGCGCACCCCTGAAATACACATACCCTGCTCGCAGAGGGCCAATCGCTTGTGAAACTTCCCGCGCACCCCCGAAATACACATAACCCGCTTGCAGAGGGCCAATCGCGTGTGAAACTTCCTGCACACCCCCGAAATACACATACCCCACTCGCAGAGGGCCAATCGAGTGTGAAACTTCCCGAGCACTCCCGAAATACATGTACCCCGCTCGCACACGGCCAATCGCGTGTGAAACTTCCCAAGTACCCCCGAAATACACATACCCCGCTCGCAGAGGGACAATCGCGTGTGAAACATCCTGCGCACCACGAAATACAAGTACCATGCTCGCAGAGGGCCAATCGCGTGTGAAACTTCCCGTGCACCCCCCGAAATACACGTACCCCACTCGCAGAGGGCCAATCGCGTGTGAAACTTCCTGCGCACCCCCGAATACACGTACCCCGCTCGCAGAGGGCCAATCGCGTGTTAAACTTCATGTGCACCCCCGAAATACACGTACCCTGCTCACACAGTGCCAATCGCGTGTGAAACTTCCCGCGCACCCCCAAAATACACGTACCACGCTCGCAGAGGGCCAATCGCATGTGAAACTTCCTGCGCACCCCCGAAATACATATACCCCGCTCGCAGAGTGGCAATCGCGTGTGATCCTTCCCGCGCACCCCCGGAATACACGTACCCCGCTCGCAGAGGGCCAATCGCGTGTGAAGCTTTCCACGCACCCGCGAAATATACGTACCCCGTTTGCAGAGGGCCATTCGCCTGTGAAACTTTCCGCGCACCCCCTTGCGCACACCCCCGAAATACACGTACCTCGCACGCACAGGGCCAATCGCATGTGAAACTTCCCGCGCACCCCCGAAATACATGTACCCCGCTCGCAGAGGGCCAATCGTGTGTCAAACTTCCCGCGCACCCCCGAAATACACGTACCCCGGTCACAGAGGGCCAATCGCGTGTTATCCTTCCCGCGCACCCCCGAAATACATGTACCCCGTTCGCACAGGGCCAATCAAATGTGAAACTTCCCGCGCACCCCTGAAATACACGTACCCCGCTCGCAGAGGGCCAATCGCATGTGAAACTTCCCGCGCACCCCCAAAATACACGTACCCCGCTCGCACAGGGCCAATCGCGTGTGAAACTTCCCGCGCAGCCCCGAAATACACGAACCATGCTCGCACATAGCAAATTGTATGTGAAACTTCCTGAGCACCACCGAAATACACGTACCCCACTCGCAGAGGGCCAATCGCATGTGAAACTTCCCACACACCCCCGAAATACACATACCCCGCTTGCATAGGGCCAATCGCGTGTGAAACTTCCCGCGCACCCCCGAAATACACATACCCCCCTCGCAGAGGGCCAATCGCATGTGAAACTTCCCACTCACCCCCAAAATACACGTACCCCGCTCGCACAGGGCCAATCGCGTGTGAAACTTCCCGCGCAGCCCCGAAATACACGTACCCTGTTTGCACAAAGCAAATCGTATGTGAAACTTCCTGAGCACCCCCAAAATACAGGTACCCCACTCACAGAGGGCCAATCGCATGTGAAACATCCCGCGCACCCCCGAAATACACGTACCCCGCTCGCACAGGGCCAATCGTGTGTGAAACTTCCCGTGCACCCCTGAAATACACGTACCCCGCTGGCAGAGGGCCAATCGTGTGTGAAACTTCCCGCGCACCCCCGAAATACACGTACCCCGCTCGCACAAGGCCAATCGCGTGTGAAACTTCCAGCACACCACCGAAATACACGTATCCCACTCGCAGAGGGCCAATCGTGTGTGAAACTTCCGGCGTACCCCCGCAAAATACACGTACCCCACTTGCACTGGGCCAATCGCGTGTGAAACTTCCCACGCACCCTTGAAATACACGTACCCCGCTCGCAGAGGGCCAATCGTGTGTGGAAACTTCCCACGCACCCCCGAAATACACGTACCCTGCTTGCACAGGGCCAATCGCGTGTGAAACTTCCCTCGCACCCCCAAAATACACATATCCCACACGCAGAGGGCCAATTGTGTGTGAAACTTCCCGCGTACCCCCCCAAAATACACGTACCCCACTTGCACAGGGCCAATCGCGTGTGAAACTTCCCGCGTACCCCTGAAATACACATACCCTGCTCGCAGAGGGCCAATCGTGTGTGAAACTTCCTGTGCACCCCGAAATACACATACCCCACCCGCAGAGGGCCAATCGCATGTGAAACTTCCCACGCACCCCCGAAATACATGTACCCCGCTCACAGAGGGCCAATCGCGTGTGAAACTTCCAGCGCACCCCCAAAATACACGTACCCCGCTCACAGAAGGCCAATCGTGTGTGAAACTTCCCGCGCACCCCCGAAATACACATACCCCGCTCGCAAAGGGCCAATCGCATGCGAAACTTCCCGCGCACCCCCGAAATACACGTACCCCGCTCGCACAAGGCCAATCGCGTGTGAAACTTCCAGCACACCACCGAAATACACGTATCCCACTCGCAGAGGGCCAATCGTGTGTGAAACTTCCGGCGTACCCCCTCAAAATACACGTACCCCACTTGCACTGGGCCAATCGCGTGTGAAACTTCCCACGCACCCTTGAAATACACGTACCCCGCTCGCAGAGGGCCAATCGTGTGTGAAACTTCCCACGCACCCCCGAAATACGCGTACCCTGCTTGCACAGGGCCAATCGCGTGTGAAACTTCCCTCGCACCCCCAAAATACACATATCCCACTCGCAGAGGGCCAATCGTGTGTGAAACTTCCCGCGTACCCCCCCAAAATACACGTACCCCACTTGCACAGGGCCAATCGCGTGTGAAACTTCCCGCGTACCCCTGAAATACACATACCCTGCTCGCAGAGGGCCAATCGTGTGTGAAACTTCCTGCGCACCCCGAAATACACATACCCCACCCGCAGAGGGCCAATCGCATGTGAAACTTCCCACGCACCCCCGAAATACATGTACCCCGCTCACAGAGGGCCAATCGCGTGTGAAACTTCCAGCGCACCCCCAAAATACACGTACCCCGCTCACAGAGGGCCAATCGTGTGTGAAACTTCCCGCGCACCCCCGAAATACACATACCCCGCTCGCAAAGGGCCAATCGCATGCGAAACTTCCCACGCACCCCCGAAAAAAACGTACCCCGCTCGCAGAGGGCCAATCACGTGGGAAACTTCCCACGCACCCCCGAAATACACGTACCCCGCTCGCAGAGGGCCAATCCTGTGTGAAACTTCCTGCACACCCGTGAAATACACATACCCCGCTCTCAGAGGGCCAATCGCGTGTGAAACTTCCTGCGCACCCCGAAATACACATACCCTGCTCGCAGAGGGCCAATCGCTTGTGAAACTTCCCGCGCACCCCCGAAATACACATAACCCGCTTGCAGAGGGCCAATCGCGTGTGAAACTTCCTGCACACCCCCGAAATACACATACCCCACTCGCAGAGGGCCAATCGCGTGTGAAACTTCCCGAGCACTCCCGAAATACATGTACCCCGCTCGCACAGAGCCAATCGCGTGTGAAACTTCCCAAGTACCCCGAAATACACATACCCCGCTCGCAGAGGGACAATCGCGTGTGAAACATCCTGCGCACCCCCGAAATACAAGTACCATGCTCGCAGAGGGCCAATCGCGTGTGAAACTTCCCGTGCACCCCCCGAAATACACGTACCCCACTCGCAGAGGGCCAATCGCGTGTGAAACTTCCTGCGCACCCCCGAATACACGTACCCCGCTCGCAGAGGGCCAATCGCGTGTTAAACTTCATGTGCTCCCCCGAAATACACGTACCCTGCTCACACAGTGCCAATCGCGTGTGAAACTTCCAGCACACCACCGAAATACACGTATCCCACTCGCAGAGGGCCAATTGTGTGTGAAACTTCCGGTGTACCCCCTCAAAATACATGTACCCCACTTGCACTGGGCCAATCGCGTGTGAAACTTCCCACGCACCCTTGAAATACACGTACCCCGCTCGCAGAGGGCCAATCGTGTGTGAAACTTCCCACGCACCCCCGAAATACACATACCCTGCTTGCACAGGGCCAATCGCGTGTGAAACTTCCCTCGCACCCCCAAAATACACCTATCCCACTCGCAGAGGGCCAATCGTGTGTGAAACTTCCCGCGTACCCCCCAAAATACACGTACCCCACTTGCACAGGGCCAATCGCGTGTGAAACTTCCCGCGCACCCCTGAAATACACATACCCTGCTCGCAGAGGGCCAATCGTGTGTGAAACTTCCCGCACACCCCCAAAATACAGGTACCCCGCTCGCACAGGGCCAATCGCGTGTGAAACTTCCTGCGCACCCCGAAATACACATACCCCACCCGCAGAGGGCCAATCGCATGTGAAACTTCCCACGCACCCCCGAAATACATGTACCCCGCTCGCAAAGGGCCAATCGCGTGTGAAACTTCCAGCGCACCCCCAAAATACACGTACCCCGCTCACAGAGGGCCAATCGTGTGTGAAACTTCCCGCGCACCCCCGAAATACACATACCCCGCTCGCAAAGGGCCAATCGCATGCGAAACTTCCCGCGCACCCCCGAAAAAAACGTACCCCGCTCGCAGAGGGCCAATCACGTGGGAAACTTCCCACGCACCCCCGAAATACACGTACCCCGCTCGCAGAGGGCCAATCCTGTGTGAAACTTCCTGCACACCCGTGAAATACACATACCCCGCTCTCAGAGGGCCAATCGCGTGTGAAACTTCCTGCGCACCCCCGAAATACACATACCCTGCTCGCAGAGGGCCAATCGCTTGTGAAACTTCCCGCGCACCCCCGAAATACACATAACCCGCTTGCAGAGGGCCAATCGCGTGTGAAACTTCCTGCACACCCCCGAAATACACATACCCCACTCGCAGAGGGCCAATCGCGTGTGAAACTTCCCGAGCACTCCCGAAATACATGTACCCCGCTCGCACAGAGCCAATCGCGTGTGAAACTTCCCAAGTACCCCCGAAATACACATACCCCGCTCGCAGAGGGACAATCGCGTGTGAAACATCCTGCGCACCCCCGAAATACAAGTACCATGCTCGCAGAGGGCCAATCGCGTGTGAAACTTCCCGTGCACCCCCCGAAATACACGTACCCCACTCGCAGAGGGCCAATCGCGTGTGAAACTTCCTGCGCACCCCCGAATACACGTACCCCGCTCGCAGAGGGCCAATCGCGTGTTAAACTTCATGTGCTCCCCCGAAATACACGTACCCTGCTCACACAGTGCCAATCGCGTATGAAACTTCCAGCACACCACCGAAATACACGTATCCCACTCGCAGAGGGCCAATCGTGTGTGAAACTTCCGGCGTACCCCCTCAAAATACATGTACCCCACTTGCACTGGGCCAATCGCGTGTGAAACTTCCCACGCACCCTTGAAATACACGTACCCCGCTCGCAGAGGGCCAATCGTATGTGAAACTTCCCACGCACCCCCGAAATACACATACCCTGCTTGCACAGGGCCAATCGCGTGTGAAACTTCCCTCGCACCCCCAAAATACACCTATCCCACTCGCAGAGGGCCAATCGTGTGTGAAACTTCCCGCGTACCCCCCCAAAATACACGTACCCCACTTGCACAGGGCCAATCGCGTGTGAAACTTCCCGCGCACCCCTGAAATACACATACCCTGCTCGCAGAGGGCCAATCGTGTGTGAAACTTCCCGCACACCCCCAAAATACAGGTACCCCGCTCGCACAGGGCCAATCGCGTGTGAAACTTCCTGCGCACCCCGAAATACACATACCCCACCCGCAGAGGGCCAATCGCATGTGAAACTTCCCACGCACCCCCGAAATACATGTACCCCGCTCGCAAAGGGCCAATCGCGTGTGAAACTTCCAGCGCACCCCCAAAATACACGTACCCCGCTCACAGAGGGCCAATCGTGTGTGAAACTTCCCGCGCACCCCCGAAATACACATACCCCGCTCGCAAAGGGCCAATCGCATGCGAAACTTCCCGCGCACCCCCGAAAAAAACGTACCCCGCTCGCAGAGGGCCAATCACGTGGGAAACTTCCCACGCACCCTCGAAATACACGTACCCCGCTCGCAGAGGGCCAATCCTGTGTGAAACTTCCTGCACACCCGTGAAATACACATACCCCGCTCTCAGAGGGCCAATCGCGTGTGAAACTTCCTGCGCACCCCCGAAATACACATACCCTGCTCGCAGAGGGCCAATCGCTTGTGAAACTTCCCGCGCACCCCCGAAATACACATAACCCGCTTGCAGAGGGCCAATCGCGTGTGAAACTTCCTGCACACCCCCGAAATACACATACCCCACTCGCAGAGGGCCAATCGCGTGTGAAACTTCCCGAGCACTCCCGAAATACATGTACCCCGCTCGCACAGAGCCAATCGCGTGTGAAACTTCCCAAGTACCCCCGAAATACACATACCCCGCTCGCAGAGGGACAATCGCGTGTGAAACATCCTGCGCACCCCCGAAATACAAGTACCATGCTCGCAGAGGGCCAATCGCGTGTGAAACTTCCCGTGCACCCCCCGAAATACACGTACCCCACTCGCAGAGGGCCAATCGCGTGTGAAACTTCCTGCGCACCCCCGAATACACGTACCCCGCTCGCAGAGGGCCAATCGCGTGTTAAACTTCATGTGCTCCCCCGAAATACACGTACCCTGCTCACACAGTGCCAATCGCGTATGAAACTTCCAGCACACCACCGAAATACACGTATCCCACTCGCAGAGGGCCAATCGTGTGTGAAACTTCCGGCGTACCCCCTCAAAATACATGTACCCCACTTGCACTGGGCCAATCGCGTGTGAAACTTCCCACGCACCCTTGAAATACACGTACCCCGCTCGCAGAGGGCCAATCGTATGTGAAACTTCCCACGCACCCCCGAAATACACATACCCTGCTTGCACAGGGCCAATCGCGTGTGAAACTTCCCTCGCACCCCCAAAATACACCTATCCCACTCGCAGAGGGCCAATCGTGTGTGAAACTTCCCGCGTACCCCCCCAAAATACACGTACCCCACTTGCACAGGGCCAATCGCGTGTGAAACTTCCCGCGCACCCCTGAAATACACATACCCTGCTCGCAGAGGGCCAATCGTGTGTGAAACTTCCCGCACACCCCCAAAATACAGGTACCCCGCTCGCACAGGGCCAATCGCGTGTGAAACTTCCTGCGCACCCCGAAATACACATACCCCACCCGCAGAGGGCCAATCGCATGTGAAACTTCCCACGCACCCCCGAAATACATGTACCCCGCTCGCAAAGGGCCAATCGCGTGTGAAACTTCCAGCGCACCCCCAAAATACACGTACCCCGCTCACAGAGGGCCAATCGTGTGTGAAACTTCCCGCGCACCCCCGAAATACACATACCCCGCTCGCAAAGGGCCAATCGCATGCGAAACTTCCCGCGCACCCCCGAAAAAAACGTACCCCGCTCGCAGAGGGCCAATCACGTGGGAAACTTCCCACGCACCCCCGAAATACACGTACCCCGCTCGCAGAGGGCCAATCCTGTGTGAAACTTCCTGCACACCCGTGAAATACACATACCCCGCTCTCAGAGGGCCAATCGCGTGTGAAACTTCCTGCGCACCCCCGAAATACACATACCCTGCTCGCAGAGGGCCAATCGCTTGTGAAACTTCCCGCGCACCCCCGAAATACACATAACCCGCTTGCAGAGGGCCAATCGCGTGTGAAACTTCCTGCACACCCCCGAAATACACATACCCCACTCGCAGAGGGCCAATCGCGTGTGAAACTTCCCGAGCACTCCCGAAATACATGTACCCCGCTCGCACAGAGCCAATCGCGTGTGAAACTTCCCAAGTACCCCCGAAGTACACATAGCCCGCTCGCAGAGGGACAATCGCGTGTGAAACATCCTGCGCACCCCCGAAATACAAGTACCATGCTCGCAGAGGGCCAATCGCGTGTGAAACTTCCCGTGCACCCCCCGAAATACACGTACCCCACTCGCAGAGGGCCAATCGCATGTGAAACTTCCTGCGCACCCCCGAATACACGTAGCCCGCTCGCAGAGGGCCAATCGCGTGTTAAACTTCATGTGCACCCCCGAAATACACGTACCCTGCTCACACAGTGCCAATCGCGTGTGAAACTTCCCACGCACCCCCAAAATACACGTACCACGCTCGCAGAGGGCCAATCGCATGTGAAACTTCCTGCGCACCCCCGAAATACATGTACCCCGCTCGCAGAGTGCCAATCGCGTGTGATCCTTCCCGCGCACCCCCGGAATACACGTACCCCGCTCGCAGAGGGCCAATCGCGTGTGAAGCTTTCCACGCACCCGCAAAATATACGTACCCCGCTTGCAGAGGGCCAATCGCCTGTGAAACTTCCCGCACACCCCCGAAATACACGTACCTCGCACGCACAGGGCCAATCGCATGTGAAACTTCCCGCGCACCCCCGAAATACATGTACCCCGCTCGCAGAGGGCCAATCGTGTGTCAAACTTCCCGCGCACCCCCGAAATACACGTACCCCGCTCGCACAGGGTCAAACGTATGTGAAACTTCCGCCGCACCCCCGAAATACACGTACCTCGCTCACAGAGGGCAAATTGCGTGTGAAACTTCCCATGCACCCCCAAAATACATGTACCCCGGTCACAGAGGGCCAATCGCGTGTTATCCTTCCCGCGCACCCCCGAAATACACATACCCCACTCACAGAGGGCCAATCGCGTGTGAAACTTCCTGTGCAGCCCCTCCCGCGCCCCCCAAAATACACGTACCCCGCTCGCACAGGGCCAATCGCGTGTGAAACTTCCCAAGTACCCCCGAAATACACATACCCCGCTCGCAGAGGGACAATCGCGTGTGAAACATCCTGCGCACCCCCGAAATACAAGTACCACGCTCGCAGAGGGCCAATCGCGTGTGAAACTTCCCGTGCACCCCCCGAAATACACGTACCCCACTCGCAGAGGGCCAATCGCGTGTGAAACTTCCTGCGCACCCCTGAATACACGTACCCCGCTCGCAGAGGGCCAATCGCGTGTTAAACTTCATGTGCACCCCCGAAATACACGTACCCTGCTCACACAGTGCCAATCGCGTGTGAAACTTCCCGCGCACCCCCAAAATACACGTACCACGCTCGCAGAGGGCCAATCGCATGTGAAACTTCCTGCGCACCCGCGAAATACATATACCCCGCTCGCAGAGTGCCAATCGCGTGTGATCCTTCCCGCGCACCCCCGGAATACACGTACCCCGCTCGCAGAGGGCCAATCGCGTGTGAAGCTTTCCACGCACCCGCGAAATATACTTACCCCGCTTGCAGAGGGCCAATCGCCTGTGAAACTTCCCGCGCACCCCCTTGCGCACACCCCCGAAATACGCGTACCTCGCACGCACAGGGCCAATCACATGTAAAACTTCCCGCGCACCCCCGAAATACACATACCCCGCTCGCAGAGGGCCAATCGCATGTGAAACTTCACACGCACCCCCAAAATACACATACCCTGCACGCAGAGGGCCAATCGCGTGTGAAACTTCTTACGCACCCCCGAAATACACGTACCCCAATCACAAATGGCCAATCGCGTGTGAAACTTCCCGCGCACCTCCGAAATACACGTACCCCGCTCGCAGAGGGCCAATCGCATGTGAAACTTCCTGCGCACCCCCGAAATACACATACCCCGCTCGCAGAGGGCCAATCGCGTGTGAAACTTCCCACGCACCCCCTCCCGCGCACCCCCGAAATACACGTACCTCACTCGCACAGGGCCAATCTCATGTGAAACTTCCCGCGCACCCCCAAAATACATGTACCCTGCTCGCAGAGGGCCAATCGCGTGTGAAACTTCCTGCGCACCCCCGAAATACACGTACCCCGCTCGCAGAGGGCCAATCACGTGTTAAACTTCCTGCGCACCCCAGAAATACACATACCACGCTCGCAGAGTGCCAATCACGTGGGATCCTTCCCGCTCACCCCCGAAATACACGTACCCCGCTCACAGAGGGCCAATCGCGTGTGAAACTTCCCGCGCACCCCCGAAATACACGTACCCCGCTCGCAGAGGGCCAACCGCATGTGAAACTTCCCGCGCACCCCCGAAATACACGTACCTCGCTCGCGCAGGGCCAATCGCGTGTGAAACTTCCCGCACACCCCTGAAATACATGTACCCCGCTTGCATAGGGCCAATCGCGTGTCAAACTTCCCGCGCACCCCTGAACTACACGTACCCCACTCGCGCAGGGCCAAACACGTGTGAAACTTCCCACGCACCCCCGAAATACATGTACCCCGCTCGCAGAGGGCCAATCGCGTGTGAAACTTCCCATGCACCCCCGAAATACATGTACCCCGGTCGCAGAGGGCCAATCGCGTATGATCCTTCCTGCGCACCCCTGAAATACACGTACCCCGTTCGCACAGGGCCAATCGCGTGTGAAACTTCCCGCGCACCCCGAAATACATGTACCCCGCTAACACAGGGCCAATCGCGTGTAAAACTTCCCATGCAGCACAGTACATGTATTCGGAGGGGTGCACAGGGATTTTTACTGACTTTTTCGTGGTTGGGGGGGCTGTATGCTGGTCCACTGTCCTGTGCGCCATGTACGGGATTTGTGCGCTGTTCATGGCACATGGGGAGGGGTTGGGGCATAACTGGCGCTGCTGCGGCACTCTGCGCCATGGCTGGTTTTGGATGTTAAAATCCATGAATACGCTGTTCACGGAAATGGATTTTGGTACATGCAGCTCGCGCAGACTGCCGCACGCGCATACTGTGCACCAGCCACGTGGGCCACTTGTGCGCTGAATTCTATGAATTACCCCCTTAGAGTAATAATCACTTTTTTTCAATAACCATGTATGGAAATCTTAAAATATATCCTAACACATAGTTATTTCTTGTTTTAAAGCACTTCTCATGTGATTTAGAAAATGATACGTGTACAAATGTATCTTACAATAAAACAATTGAGTATTTACATATGTTTATTTTAAAAATTGGTAAATAATTAGAGTTCAACATGTGTATCTTTCTATTTTTTGTAAATGTATATAAATATTATATTATAGTGATTATGCCTGAAATATATTTGGCACATTCTAAGCAGTGTACTATTTATAATGCAGACATCACATTTTACAAAAGAACTGCAAATGAAAGCTTCACAAGTAATAATATGATGCATTTGTAGCTGTTTACTATTTTAAACATGAACTCATTGTTATGAACAATTCTAAAATGCTAATATCACATATGTAGAAACATAAGGGTGGTCTAAATATGGGCAAATGCCTAGAGTGATTTTATGTCTGATGCCATTAATTCAATAATCTCAAGTCCTTCAAAAAATAAAAGACAAGGGTGATGTTTTGCAGTCAAGTATCACAAATACCTTGGCAAACATGCACGGTACAAAGGAATACTGGTTCTGATGTCACACTGATATATGTTGTATTCTAAGGAACCTAGTCCAGCCCATGTGGTTGTTATTTTAATTTCTGTATAATATGTATGGGATGACTTGCATGAATTCCATACTTCTGTAAACCAAAATAAAGAGGGAATAGTCATATAAAGTGCAGGAGAACTATGTTCTGTTGATCCTGTCAATGTCTCAAGATACTTTCACCATTGATTCATTGCCATGCGGCACTTCATCTGCAATAGTACCACCCCGCCACCGAACACTTCTTTTGATTAAAGATGCTGCCAAATTTGCCCAAGACGATGAAGCCGCTGTTTTACAATTTATTGAAAAATACATTACGTGTATCAACCCCTCAGAAACCACAAATAGTGACCTACGTACACGCATCCAAAAACATAAGTGTGGTACATACTATCAACAACAATATAAAAAGAAAGATTAACAACTACACCAAATGTTGCTTTGGCTTCCGTAGACCAGTTTCCACCAAAGGACAAGTACGTAGTTCCATGTCTTCTGTTAGGCACAGTCTAAAAGGACAATCTCCTAAAAACACATACAACATTAAAAGAGATGAGACTTCCATCATCATCAATGATTACAATGAAATCATTGCCTTCTTGTGGAAAGCAAATATTGGCATTCAATACATTGTAGACAATTCCACTGCAGTTGCAAGATATGTCACAGCTGAGAAGACAGTGCTAAATGACCTTTGGGATGACATTTCACCTGACAAGACCCTGCCACAAACATTTACAACTTTGGCATCAAACTGCTGTCACATAGAGAAAGAGGGTCCTACCGAGATGCAGATCGTTTAACAGGTACAGCCTTAGATGGGAAACCTGAAAACATTCTCTGTCTAAACTTTCATCATAAAAAAGGGTACTAAAATTCTACCAAGAGATAGAAACAATAGTGTAGATGATCCCAACAGCCAGGATATTTTTTTTAAAAAAATAATAATAATTGACACATACTATCCAAGCAGAAGTACTGCTTTGGAAAACATGTGTCTAGATGACAAAGCCCATAACTACTCTTACAAAAATAATGTTATGCCAGATGAGACAACTTGGAAATATTCAGTTTCAACTTGTGAAGGTAGCCTAGTAGAACTACCAAGCTCAACCTAATTAATTACATTACTCATGTACAATTATCCTTTACATCTCCATAGCATACAGAACGTTATACCATGGCCTTACTGAAACTATTCAAACCTTGGAGAAACAAGGAAGAGGTTTTAGGTGACCATGACCCATGTGAAGCTGCATTCAGGGCAAATTAAAGTAGTATAACAAATGTCAATTTTAAAGAATAGAAACAAATGCTGGACAATGAACACCAAAAAGAGAAAGAAATTGAAACTCTACTAGCTAAAGACACTGCCAAAGGCAGTCAACCTTCTCTTACTGGTAGCCAAGAACCACTTGGAGAACCGTACATTCAAAATGAACCAAAAACAGACATGACTGTGGTAGAAAATACCATGCATCAATCTTAACAATCTGAATACGATTTTTCAGTGCTCAAATCACAGCTAAATGATGAACAACTCACCATTTAACCAAAGGTCATTGAGGTAATTGAACACAGACTGAAACATGAAGCTAAAACTTGTAGCTGTAAAATGATAAACTTCTGCTATTATATCTAAGTCACTGACTGATTTCAGGACTGACATCTCTGCACTGGCTCCCAGTGGTGGCGAGGATCAAGTACAAAATCCTCTGCATTGTCCACAAGGCCTTCTAGGGCCTGGGGCCTCAATACCTTCAACTCTCTCTACCTAAATACCTTCCTTCTCGATCTCTTCGCTCATCCGACTCCAAATCCCTCAGGGTCAGTGGCTTTTCCAAGCAACAAGTTGGTGGTAGATCTCTTTCATCGGCTGGGGCCTCCCTCTGGAACACTCTCCCTGCCTCCCTGAAACCTGAGGAGAACCATCTCCGGTTCCAGAAGCACCTCAAAACCTACCTGTTTGCTTCTGCTTTCTCTCCGCCTCTCCCCTGCTGAACTCCTGACTATAACTGAAACTGCACTGGTTACCTGGCCACCCTCTGACCTTGGACCCAGATGCCCTCACCCGCCAGTTACACACCTGCACTGCCTCCCGGGCTACCCCCGCACTTGGGGAATGTTTTCTGTATGCCTACAGTCCCCCAACCAGCACTTTACACCTGATGTCTGCACTTACTCAGCTGGCCGTACGCTTGACTTATTGCTTTTATTTGTTCTATCTATCCATGTATTGCACTGTCCCCTCACCCCTACCCCGCACTTTTCCCATTCCCCTGTAATTGCGTGACCTGAATGACACCTGGCCTAGTAAGATCGGTGTCTGTCTTCCCTCTGTTCCACCTCCCTTGCCTCGTTGCACCTTGTGGATAGGCATGTTATAAATGCCATATCATATCATATCATATCATAAGTGTTGAAGCTGGTTCTGGCAAAACACTCCTAATTAAAATAATCAGGAAATGTGCACAAGAGGTAACAAATAACAACGTTCAGCTGTTGTAACAGCCCCCCACATGTCTAGCTGCCTACATTATAGGAGGTGTAACTTTACACCGTTACTTCTCCTGGTAGAACACCAAAACAAATTACAATGTTACACATTATCCACAGAAGCTCCTACTGAAGTATGCAGAATTCTGCAACAAATGAAAGTCCTCCTAGTTGATGAGTTGAGTATGGTTTCCAACCTAATGATGGCTCAAATTCATCTAAGAATGCAGGACGATTTGGAGGAAAACACATTATTATTTTCGGAGACCTCCTACAGTTAACACCACTAAAGGCCACCCCATATTCAAAACATTAGGACACAAAGAATGCCTGTTATACACCCAGCAGCATTGGGAATGTAAATCTGTAGTGACATTTCCGATAGAGCAAACTAACTAAAAATATGAGTGAGTCGGCAGATCTAACCTATGCTAACATTTTAAAAAGCATTAGAACTGGTCTGCTTACTCAAACGCAAAATCCACCTCAGAAATCTAGACTTATTCATGAACTGTATGGTCAAAAGACATCTGCCCCGATTTCATGGAACAATTGACTCAGCAGAATGCAAAATGTATGTGCTTGATGCCAACACCTGCAAGCTTTACCCAATTCAAGGATACAATGTTGAAAAAAGAAATGCAACCCATAGTACATATCAGCTCCAGATACAAACTAGAAGTGTCAACAAGCAACAGCATGACTAAATAGCTTGGAAAAATGTATCTCCACAGTTTGTGTATGTATCCCTACCAAAATGTGAATCTATTCCATTTCACAAGCTTCTGCAAAAAACAAATCCTGGCATATTGTGCTCTTTTTGCAACTCAAACTCGTTCCAGAGTACAAATCCATTCACATGGCCAATATGTGATACGTTTGTAAGGTACAATACAGATGGTACCAAAACTAACTGTATACTCACAAGCTTTACACACGGCCAAGTATCTCTTGGCAAGGGAACCTTCACAACAGTAGGCATAATATACCACTTGGTGCCACAATCACTTCAGGCAACTATACAGAATATGTGAAATAGATAAGTGGTTGGTTTGAATTTAAAAACACTTCTGTTACTCAAAAACATAGTTTACCAGCTAAGCTAACAAATGCCTACTTAATATTCCTTGAACCCAAATGTACTCATTAAAGTACACTAAAAATGTGTAATGAGTGCAATACACAGAATACGACAATGCGTAGCTAACTACTTTAAACATACCCTTCATTACACTAGACTTCAAACATGCTTTCCCACTTATACCTACATAGTACATCCATAGTAGTACAATAGCACTTTTAAAATGTAATACAGTTAGAATACACCAATGGGTTTCTAACTACTTTAAACACACACATATTATGTAACAAGTAAACTTTAAAACCATCTAAATGGCAGAAACTGTATCTGTATACAATGTTTTTTTTGATCCACCATGGATTGTTTTTCCCAATGATTACTACATGTTAATACAAGAACAGTGCACCACGCACAAATGTTGTACCAAACATAGTACATATAATGTACTATTTATGAGGGTCCAACAAATTAAACATATTGGTACACCTGTAAGTAATTGTATTTCATAAAGTATGTTCTAAAACTATGTTTTTTTCTTTTATTTACAGAGTGAAAAGCTCAAATTTTACCCTTCTCACCATATCCAACTATCTATACCTACAACTAACCACATTATTCAATCTACAATATTCATTTCATAATCAATATGCATATATTACTGTATCCATTGACACTGTCCAGATTGCCACAAATATACAGCCATGCTAGCCATTGCCACAACTACACAATCATGCCACCAAAAATGTACACATTGGCCATGGTCACAACTATACTCTTCAAACATGGTTTAACCTCACCATACACACAAATGTATAATTTAGCAATGGTGTAACCACTTTACACACTTCAGCAACTACCAAATGTATTTGTATTCAAAACACTGACATATTACCCACACTCTCTACTTTCATAAAATATGTTTAAATATACCTAGACACAGAACCCCTCACGGTCCCAATGAAGTCTGCGGACACATATCCGTGTCCACAGTTCAGAATTAGACTGCAGACAGTAAAATTGGCTGTGAACTCAACGACACACACATGGCCGTTTTCACCCATACAAACATTTTCATCTTTTTCCACTGCCCCACCCTTCCCAGACACACTTTCATCCACAAAATAAACCCGAACTGTATTGTCCAGAGGCTTTTCACACTGCACTGTCTGTGTATAAAGTCTGTGGACTGCAGTTCCAATATTGCGTCCGTTTCAAAAAGTTTGTGGCAGGGCAACTTTTTCAATAAACAATCAGGTTGTATTTCATGTTCGCGAAGATCACGCTGACACCCGATTGGCCTAGAGGCATTCGTGGACTCTGAATCAGGAAATAAGTCAGTGGACCGGATGCAGATATCACAATTTTTTTGTACCTACTTTTTGGCCATTTTAAAATAAACTACTTAAGGGATTTACACCACATTTGCAAAACCACACATTCGGGACCAGGCCACCGCTCCTCGCACATATTTGGTGCAAATCCATCCATCGGTTTAGCCTGTAGACATGAGCTAAATTATTTTCAATATACGTCTATCCTCATTTCAAAGGTTTTTGGACCCCCATTGTAACTTTGCCCCCCTCCCCCTCCTTAGCAAGACCACACCAAACTTCGCTAATTCATTCAGAGGTGCCATATACATATTTTGCAAAGTTTGGTGATAATTTGGCCAAAGTTATAAACTGGCCAAAAACTGTTCTTCCTAAAGGTTGAACAACTTAACCATTACTACAGGGCTGCTATTGCAGGACTTGTAATATACAAATATATTAGTGAAAAAACTTTGGTTAAGAGAGAGTTAACATATTTAAGATGATCCGATTTATTGCAACAAATCCCTTGAAATTCATCTGATGTGGGAAGCGACCACCATCTAAACTCTGAGCCCCCCGTTCTTCAGCCCTGATATCACAGCAGGAAGTAATTTTAAGATTAAAAATAACATCATGGTTGGCATCTACCTGGGGCACTCTGAGTTAAGATGTTCACTACTTCCCATACACCCTGAATTTCAAGGGGTTTGTTGTGATAAATCAGATCATCTAAACTCAGATGTTATTTCTCTGAATTTCAGAGGGTTTTTTTATGCTACATATTTGTCCGGGTCCACGCACCATGTCCTTCGGTTGTGGCAACTGTACCTGCTGGGACAACTATTAAAAAAGAGAGAAGGCCACTGGCATGGCCTACCAGCAGTGGCCCATATCCCCCTCCCAATTGTTCTCTGCCCATGTTGCAACAGTTAGACAATATCTACCCCAGGGACCAGTGGCCACAGCCACATATTAAAAAAGACAAGGGCCACTGCCATGTCCACCTCATTAGTAAATATGTTCCTCAGAGCCAACTGCAATTGGCCGCTGTACATATTTCACCAATTTGGCAAAAAGACTATGGCCATTTGTCTATGACGCCAACTTTTAATCCCGCAATAACCTATTACGCTAACAATCCATGGGTACATCGATTCCAAGTTCTAGTCTTGTGTTTATTTTTTCCCTGTAATCACAATAATGGGACTGGGAGAATAGCTCAGGGGCAACACGTGTGTCTTGGAAGCAAGACAACACAGAGCAACGCATGTTTGAAACCCAGTCCTGCGCTTAGAGATTGGTAACAGGAAAACACTAGACAATTTAAGCGTCTTCCCCATCTGCACTGACACACACCATGTATCCATTTCCTACTTCCTATGTCCTCCCAGTCCCACTTCCTTGTGAAAATCCTCCGTGGCCCTCTCCCTTTACCCCTTTTCACTCGGAGGTTCCTCTGATGCATTTGTTCTCTGAGGGATTCTTGCGATGTTAGCATGAGAATTCCACAAGAATCCTGAAGAATTCCCCTAGAAAAATGAACATTTTCTTTAAAAAATGGGCTCCCTGGCCCACTCGTATTTTCCCCATCTACACACGGGGTCCTCTTTCCACCTCACCATGTATATCATGATATGAAACCACCTCTTTCACTACTTCAAGTATACATTTGAGCACTTTTCTTTTTTGGCTTTACTCGGGACTACAGCAGGAATAACTTGCATTGAGCAAAAGAAAAAGACACTTTACATTTCTGAAAATCTTCATTACTGCAATGAACCATGTGAGCTATTTAAGTGTTTCTTGGTAATGGGGGCACTCTCTTCTCGATTGTTTTTTTAATGACTACTGGACAGATTTACTTCAAACTGAAAAAGGCACAACTGCACAGCCTTTTGCCCAACACGTTCCTTATTTGGTGCAAATCAGTCCAGCGATGTTCAGATACTCATGTTCAATGGAAGCTCATTGAATGTCTGTAAGCCTAAAATATATTTTTTAATTTTCTTAATAACTTTTAGACAGTTTAACAAATGTTCCCCAAAATGTCCAGTGTGGATAGCCAAGGATATTTCTTTTTTAATCTGTCATCCAAATATATCCATTGATCAAACGTTATAAAAGGAGTCACTATAACCTCAATTAGGTGATTTGATGTTGCATCGTGTATGGCATCACACATGACAACATCAATGATATCACTGGAAACTAGAGCACACCGAGTACATCACATTTGACTTGTAAGTATTGCCAGGAGCCGGACATTTCCATGTGAACAACTCACAAGGTATAGCCATAGGCCATGCTCTGCAGGTAGTGCAGGTTTAAAAGTGCATAGGAGGCATGGCTGCAGGACATATGGCAAATCCCTACCTGCATGGCATGCCACACGTCATGCTCTGTTGGCAATGATGTAGGCATGTTTCACCCAAAGTATGGGTGCAGGCTATAGAGCGGGGTTCAATACTTACAAGACATGGCCACACGCATGTGGGCAGTGTTGCTAGTCATAGTGGATCCAGGGAATGGGAACAGTCAATGTCTGGGCATTATCCCGGAAGAGCATAGCCAGAAGCCATGACCTGTCTATAGTGCTGGTAGAGGAATTGTGCAAGGGCATGGCTGCAACCCTCAGGCAATCAGCATAGATCTTGCCCTGACAGTAGTTCAGGTAGAATTATTGCACCCATGGCATGCCACTAGCCATGCCAATGGTGCACTTCAAACAGGACATAATCACTAGCCCTGTAGCTAGTGCAGGCATGAGTAGTGCACCCAACCCATGGTTACAGACCATGCTTCACTCGCATTACCCTCAGGGTATGGCCATATGTCATGTATGGCCACAGGCCATGCACTCAGGGTACTCCAGGTGGAGGCAGTGTGTATGGGTCCTGGGCACAAGCTATGACCTATGTACTGTACTCACTGAGCCTGAAAACCGTGGGGTAATGAGTAGTGCAGGCAGCAGAAGTGTGACTAGGACATGGCATCAGGGCATACTCATGACGCATTACCTGTAGGGTATTTCTGACAGTGGCAGTACAATTGTGCCATGTATGTATCTTCTGTGGCTAGTGTGTAATGGCAGCTCATTTACTATGAGAACTACCCACTGGGTTATAGCCAGAGGGCATGCCCTGTGGCTCATGCAGGCAGCTGTGGTCCATTTGGAGCATGATCGCATGCAATACTATATGCTAACTACCCACAGAGGAATGCAGGTAGAGGTAATGGACTTGCGCCATGGCTGCAGACAATGCCTAATATGCAGTACAACAAGGCTAGGCCATAGACAATGCCCTGTGGGAATTGTGGGTTTACAGGTAGCAGTAGATCACATTCATCATGGCTGCAGGCAATCAAAGGCACGCAATCTACAATGCATCATCACAAGCGAAACTATGAAGGGTAGTTAAGGGTAGTGCAGCCATGCCAACGGCACACTATACATTGAATGACCACTGGCCATTCCCTGTGGGTAGCACAGGCATAACTAGTGTGTCTGGTGCATATCTACATGCCATGCCATGGATGCTCTATCTAAAGGGCATGAGGGCAGGCCTGTGGGAAGTATGTTTTAACAAAACAATCCAATGCACTAAATAAACCTTAGCTGAAGGGACAATATAGTTAAACTGCAACAATCCAAAACCATAACAAGTACACAAGCTTAACTCCATCCAACATGCACTGTTCATATTTCCACATGTGATAACACTAGATATCACATTATCTGGGGAGAGAAGTTAAGAATATGTCTGTGATGTCATTGCTAAACACACACACACACACACACACACACACACATACATACATAAACAGCAGAAAGAACAATGCCAATTTACCAAATAAAATACAAATAGTCCAGGAGCAATCCTGATAACAATTCTGGTTATGAAATAAAAAATATATGTAAGCCACTGGACTCAGTAGAAGTCACGTGCCCAAATGAGACACAGGACTAATTACAGCAATGGTGATATATATCAAGTGCCCCAATGTCCGCTTCTACAAAAATACTAATGCCACATTTCAACCTTAAAACATTTCCATGAGACATGCACCCATGTAATAAACAATAATAATGTAACTGGTACACTAAAATGAACACTGGTACCTCTATAAGGAAGTCACATGTAGGAGGCCAGTAAGGGAAACATAGAAGACACTGGGTACTAGTGGGAGCTATCCGCTCCATGATGCAACCTCTGGAAGTGGTACATGGGGCATCCCTCGGAGTCTGTCTCTCTTCCCCAACATCCTTTGTTAAGGAATTTTACCAGAGGCTTCAGGACAAGGACGAGGACATTGTGATGGCATTAGAATCTCCTATAAAACATTGTCCTTTTTTCTGTTGTGACATTGCCCACGAATGTATGCACATCATGTGTGCAGAGAGAGTGACACGACAGGTCAAAGAACCAGCCCTATGTATCCATCCAAAAATGCCAGTCTCCTCTTTTGAAATGTGCAGCATTATTTTTGGCTAAACCAGGTGTTGCTGAGGTGGCATCTATGTGAGAAAACCTACAAGGTATATGTATTCATCATAGTAAAAATCATATCGCTCTACACCAATCACAATATTCTGACAACCGAGGTCAAATCTGCTTGCTACACCGCCACCATCGTGGCAGCCTCCAATATGAGCAAAGCCCTCTTTGAAGTAGTAAAACATTGTACCAAACCCTCACCAGACCCAAAGGTGCCAGCAACTAAGGAAAAATAAGACAGATTCAAGAAATGTTTTATTGGGAAAATAGACAAAATCCAATAGATCATTGAATCAATCTCCTACAGCATTAGAAGTATCCTCTGCTGTCTGCACAGTCATGTGTAGGCTAGTGGCAGGGACTGGGTGATCTCCCTGGATCCCGGTGGAGTGTGCGGCCTACTATCTGCAGCACCGAGAAGAGACTGATTGGGAAAGTGGGTTCAATATCAAAGGCATCTTCTGCAGAATCAGCGACAGGCCTACTGCGTGGCTTAGGGTGAGCCACAACCCTGAGCTGACAAGCACACACACCGTGCTGCACACAGCACCATCTGTGCCCCCAAAATATGGGTGACCCAGAAATCCCTGCACCTTGCTACCTTGCATTTCCCACAGACTTCTCTGCTGCAAACCCCTACCACAATATATTATAGCTGTGACCCTGCCAAGCCTGAGGTCCCTACAAAAACATATGCTTTCCTCTACCTGTGACTTCACCCATATCTGTGCTCCATAAACCCTGTCTTTGCCTCACAACCCAAACTTCTGATCCACTTACCATGGCTGTGCACCAACACCTGATTGGTAATGACACGCATATATGTGCTCTACAATCATGTCTGTGTCCCACACTGATTTATGTCCCAGTGCTTTAAGTTGGATGCTAAATCAAGGGGGGCTCTCGGTAGAGGGTCTGGCTTAAGTACAGTCTTAGGCTATTCCCCCTAATGGGAGCCCCCCCTTTGCCTAAGGGGGGCTGGTAAAAGCAGAAGAGCTGGGGCTTATTGACATTATTACCTTTCGTGCACCCAGCCCCTCCTTTTAAATAATAGCTCTCACTCGCATCAGGTAGCCCTTTCATTCAAGGACCTGCATGGTTAAAGAGTTGCCTGCGGACCCCACAGACAACTCTTTATCCACTGGCTACTTGAGTGAAAGGTCTGCCTACTGCGTGATGTCTCTGTACTCAAAGACAGTCTGCGGTCTGGAGTTTCTGGCTCTCCTTTAGTTTCTGAGTAAAGAGTTGTCATGCAGCAGGAAGCACTTTAACCGCGCAGTTAAAGGGCTTCATGATGCTTGATGGCTCTTTACTTGGAAATAAATGAAAGCATACAGCACTCCACCTGTTTCTGAGTACAGAGACATCAGGCAGCTGTTTAGCCAAAGGCTACGTAGGTAAAGGGCTGACTGCAGATGTCAGTACTTCGGTTTAGAAAAGAAAAGGCAATACCTTTTCTTTTTACTTATCCAAACTGCTGGCACCTGCAGGCAGCCAGCGTTTCGGCTACATGGGCTGCCTGAGGTGTCGGCGTGGCTGGGGTTAGTCGGGAGTGAGCCCCGGCAGGGCCCCAGCTCGGGAGCTCATTTTGCTCTTTTTGGAGAATGCCGGGTCTCTGCTCTGGCTAGCCAGGGCCCACTGAAAGCGCTGCCCTATACACTTCAATATACAGTCACATAGATGCCTGTGCCCCACATCCAGCTTGCTGCCTGCTACTCATGTCTCCAGCACAACACAAGTGTGTGTTCCTCCGATCCTTGTCTTCAAGCCCTGACATATCTGTTCCTCTCTATGTTTTTGCCATTTACCAACATGTTCGCTCCTCTCGCCAAGGGATACACTACGTTCACTGAGGCAAGTCCCCACCCCCTCATCCAGGTGCAATACGTTCGCTCCTCACACTAATACATCGTTCACTGGGGCAAGTCCTGCCCCTCAGACAGGTGCAACACGTTCGCTCCTCTCGGCAAGGGATACACTACGTTCACTGAGGCAAGGTCGCCCCTTCACTCAGGTGCATACAATTGTGTGTTCCCCCGCCCCTCTCACAAACACTTGTTTTCACTAATCCATGAACAATCTCACACTATCCTTCACTTCATCCATCTTTATGCTTAACCCTGAAAAAATAAAAAAGCCAGCCCAGTTGTCTTTGCCAATATTTGTTAAAGTTGGACACTTGATTGTATGTCACCATGTCAATACTAACTGTAAAAGTGCTTCATGTTTCTTTCATTTCAATCAGTTCATTCATATAATGCATCGTGAGGCTGCTGGGGCGAAATGAGACATGTGTGGCGTCCTCGCCTTTACCGCATTGAAGGCGCATTGTTTCCCCTCCTAAAGCTTTCGCAGCGTGCTGTCCAGGGAGCTGTGACTCCAAGACTCCTCCGCACACCTGACATTTGAGCACATCTGTCACCCTCAAAGGCGCAGAAGGAGTCGTCTGCTGCACTAACACATCCAATTAAATTCACCTTTTGGAGGTTAATCCATTATTTGTGAAACAAATCATTAGCGTCTTTAATTGACTTGAATCCCCGTTAGGGGCACATTACAATGTTTCCAGGGAGGAACCCTGAGCCCAGAGAGAGTTAAATATCAGGGATGGGGAGAATGTAATGAGGGCTGCACACTCCCGGCTCTTCTGCTAAATGCGTATTTAGGGAATACACGTAAACAGCAGCACCGCCACCTGCAATTGGGCAACTGCGCAGCACTGCAAACAGGCAGCTCAGAAACAGAGGACCCTCGACGACAACAGGACATGCTAGGCAATGAGACAGGGACCAACACAAATACATCATGCCGGCTGGTTTGTTTACAAGCAAGGCCGCCCTTTTTTTCCATGCTCTTGTGCAAGTGTGTGGCGCATGGCATCACAATTACAAGCGAGACGGGAACAAAGAAAGGGGAAATAAAGGTTTGCTTTGTTCTTTGCTAGGGATTTAGCGTTACTCTTCGTGCAACACGGGGAGCCTGCAACGCACAGACCCGCGCGTGCACCTACATTCCTTACGATCCTCTACTTGACACATCCCTGCTTCGCGCTAAAGATGTGTTGACGCTGTTCACTGACCTACGGTTACAAAGCATCACTGTCCATTTCGCACACCACGTGCCTGATGCACACACGTGTTTTTCAATGGCGCAATCCCATTCAAAAAGGGTTTCTATATCAGTCCCCATGCCTCCCGTGATGCCCAATTGACGGTGTTAAATGTCCCTGCCAAGCAGAAATCACCAAACAGTTCCTTAAAGGGTTCAATTTCTTTAGAATCCTTTCATTCGAACGTTTGTTTCTCTGGCTTGTGTATAAAGTGTTCCAGCTTGTAGGCAGAAGCCGCTTCACAGATCCGCCTGGGCGCTCCATGGCCTTTTAAAGTCACCTCAGACTCCGGACTCATTGCCTCAAATGGCCTGGGTTTCATTGGTGTCTTTCTATGGCTTACATCGATTTGTTGGATAAATAATGCCTCATGAAATCAAAAATTGCATTATGATTTAATAATATTCCTTCTTTGTTTTAAGAGGGTCAAAAGGCTCGTTCACATATCAAATAGTAAAATCCACATTCGTTTTAAAAATTAAAGAAAAATAATGTACACATAGTTATCAATATATATATAAATATATATATAATGTTCTAATGAATTTTTACTGTGGACAACCTGAACACCTAACTGTATTTTTCAGTTTGCTGCTTTGAGAAGCTCAGCCTTATCAAAAGAATTATGAAAGGAGAGTGTAACCAGATCCAGGCGGCCGGAAAGGGAAGATGGGGCAGAAGGTGACATGGCGATTAGGGATTAAAGGATTTGCAGGGATAATTTTGGAGGTGAAGGCTTCCAGGATGGTTCTGAGGCTAGGGGAGAGGCTCCCCAAACGGTAAACAATCCTCAAGGGGATCCGTGGCTTATTGGTGAACAGGGATACCCTTGAGGACCCAGTCATGAGGGATGAGCACCAGTAATTAAGATGGGCGGGAACTCCTCAGAGACACGCCTAATGGAAAATCAGGGGAATCAAAGGGGAGACATGTGTCCCTTAACAGTGACAGCAGAATGGACACAGTAGGGCCCGGTAACAGAAAGGGAGTCAGAACATATAGGAGGAACCCCATGCAGGATGCCACACACAAGCTGTACACAGGGACCCACGCATAAACCTTCAGAGTGAACATGTATGCGCTGATCGGTTAATGCATGGTTAATGAATCGACTGTATGAGTATTCCCATTCCCTAATCTGTGCACGGTTCTCCCACGCAGGCTCACACTAGCTACTGACATTCCTCTTTGTATGTGCACCCATCAGGGGTCATTTCACTCACAAACTGGCCTCATCTTCAAGGGGGACCTCGGGCCTCCAGAGAATGATGGCACTTACTGCAGCCGTGCAATATGTAGGCTCTGATCTCTACTCTAAACCCTTTATTTAGGACCCCAGGTAGGAGCACTACCAGGCCGGGAGGTTGAGCAACTACCCGACATTTTGCAATCAGGTTTCTAGTGGTGGCCAAGAGGTAGAATACCACATGACGTCTATACTTCTTCCAGGTGAAGTACTTTCTGTACCCGAGAGCTGCTGTTCATCATCTGAAGTTGCCTCATGTGGCAGTCTACCGGCCGAGGGCTGGCAAGGGCGGGTTCCGACTGGCGTGCAACCGCAATGGAAAATAAATGTCCTCCACTGAACCAATAAGCGTTGTAATAGTAATAGAGCAAATGAATGTTTTTGGAACTTGGGATGACTGGAAGATTAACAGGGAGGGTGCCACCACAATCTTCCATCACCATCCTCTGTGTTTTCACTTGAGCAGTGCTTCTGCTACTTGGTTTTGTGACGGAGGATGGGATGAGGAACAGAGGTGGATGGAGGCCGGGATGCCTGTTAAGATGGATTTCTGAACTCTGACCTGGTAGGCAGAGGTTCAGAAGGCCAGCCTAGTTTCTTGGAACAGGGTAACCTTCTGGACAAGCCCGACCAATCAAGGCAGCATTGGTGGCGGTCAAGACTAGGTCTCGGGAGGGGTGAGGGTGACTAAAAGACCTTAATGAGCACACAGAGTAAAGGACACTTACAAATCACTCCCAGCCAGGTGTATATATATTAAAAATACAAATACATTTATTCAAGGCCTTTGAGTTTCAACACAATAGTTATTAACAGTAACACTTTCTTTTAAACCAACACAATCCTACTAAAATACATATATACCAAACAAAGGGGGCCTAAAAGGTTAATGCACAAAATGGGTCCACAACCTAGAAAAGGGAAGGAAGCAGGTAGTGCAAAGAGTCTTTAGGCAGTTCTGCAGTAATCACAACCCTAACTGAAAGGCAGTCCAGTCCCTAAGAAAAGGGGAGTCTATTGCTCAAATTTACTTGCTCTGGTGGCGCACGCGGTAGTGCAGATGGGCGAAAACGGGGTCTCTTGTAGGGTCTCTTTACTCCATATCTGGGAAGGCCAAGTATTTGAAATTCGGTGTGAGAGTGCCATGAACACAGAGCTTGCGATGTACCAAGTTTCAAGGGCCTCCTCAAAATGGCGGTGGTATCAGAGGAAAGGTCCTGCGCAAGCAGGTCAGCCCACTGGTTGCCCCAGGGACACTTCAAAGAAGGCTTACTTGAAGGGTTTGATGAAGGTGGCGAGAGTAGTTAGTCCCACTATTCTAATGGGTCGAAGCGCCTTTGCAGATCTTCTAGTTCGATCAGATGCAGATGGGTCCAGTGGGACAACAGTGGGCTCAGGGTGCCAAACCTTCCAACGGGTCACCAGCGGTTCCTCGACTCTGCTTCTTAGCTTCAGGATACTTGGATCCTATCCTTTGTTCAGTGAGAACTCAAGAGATGGACATGGTTCGGTTGTTTGGAGCATTCTCTTATCCAGAATCTCCTTCATGCAAAAACGAAGAGGACCCAATGGGAAATCTGCTCACATACAGGCACACCATACATGGACCAATCGTGGACCACAGTGGTCGCAGGCATTCACTGCACACCAGACTCTCTGACACCCAGGATGTGTATTGGAACCAGACAGTGCAACCCACATCCTGGAAGCACACACACAAGGCATGCAGAAGCCCAAAAAAGCTTGGCGTTTCATGGGAAAATGCATGCCAAAATAAGGACTGACCAAGGGGCAAGATTACTGAAGGACAGGACAAAGAACCTTTTGGCATTTCCATTTTGGAGTCCGGCTACATATTCGTGCCAAACACGGTAAACACGGATTACCTGACAGGGAAGGGTTAAAAATACATGAAAAGATAAGCTGCCACCAGCCCTGTCCAAGGCACATCTGCACTTCTAAAAAATCCTTCAATAGTATCTAGGGCCTTTGCAGAGGACAGGAAGACCCAGGTGCACTATACTGGAAGGTACACTGTGCACTTGCAACATGTTGCAGAAAAGTTGCAACATTGACATGGACTAAGGGAAACAAAGTCTCCCAGTAATTACTGTCTTCAAGGCCATGTCAGTTTCCCCATAATAAAGTGAGCTAAAAGCCCAGGGGAGTGCAGCTGAAGGTTGTGCTCCTCTGAAAAAGTCAGACTATGGTGTACAACAGCAGCAGAAAGTTGGGGGGTACACAGCTGGTGAGGAAATACACATGAAATGGAAATCTTTCCTAAAATGCCCCATCAAAGCTCACGTACAACTAAAAGAGAAAGAGAGAGAAAGCCATCTAATTTGTAATTTTAAATGCATTCACAATCACACGTAAATGTTTACATAAAGGCAATCATCAGTACATCATTCCATAATGGCTTTTGAGGACCTGCTACAATTTATTAAAAAAATAAGACGTTTGTAACATAAAGATGTTTTTCTAGACATACCTTTTTTGTTGTGTTGTTTATTCACCTTCTAGAATTAAGATAAGGCAGGTAACTGTAAAAAGAAGAAATCAGAAAGGTTTTGGTAGACATACAAAGTTGGGTACATATATATGAACAAAAAATGCAAAACAGTAACAAGCAGTTGGTATAATGCAATTAATGTCATACAATCAAAAGGAATTGTGTGAGTTTCAAGTCCATCATTGTAGTTTAAGGACAGATACGTCAATTCCCAATTGGAGATTCCAATTTCCCAACAGCTTAATACATTCAAACAGGATCGACATGTATATATGTTTTGCCATGATGTAAGTAGACTGCCTTCCTCAGGACCATATATTCATTAGATTCTGCAGGTAATAGATTCAACGCGTCTATGTAAATAGTTTGAAAAATTAGAGTGACACTTAATGATTGCCATATAACAAATAGTGAGCCAAGCAAACCACTAACTCAGAATTGGGTACCAGAAGGGACGTTTTTAGATGGCAGTCTTCTGTCAATGTCAATGTTCCCTCTAAGCTGTGCGCATGTGCGCTTTCCCAGCTTCTTTAAGGGTGCCGCTCAGAAGAATTTCAGCAGCGCACACAGACAATTCCTATTCAAAAAGATGTAATAAGGACAATCCACAGCAGCTACCTAACATTTGCTTTCTCTCAAAATTAAGATAAATTATCCTAACTATTCTTGATATTCTTTTTACATTGCCCTACTATACAAGCTTGACCTTAAAAACCTAAAATCCCTAAAAACAGAATACAAACGAATATGAAAAGGTGGTTCCATGAACAGAACTCCCCATTGATGAATCCTATGCTTGATTCTACCACATGACTCGAACTCCACCCACGGCCACATTCAGATATTACCAGACAACCTTGACTCTGCCTACCTTAGCTCTGCAAAAGGTTACCAGACTTCGACACTAGTCTTGTTTTATGTTTGTTATAATATGAATGACGTTCAAGCACAATAATTTCTGTTACTCATGATGCCTTAGCAAAAGCTTTACCCACACTATGTAACCCAAGTACCAGCTTAAATATTGGATACTAACTGTAACTAAGCAGGCTTCTAGGATGTGTAACCTCATCTCATGCTTCCCATTCGTTGCACATATGTCACACAAGCCCTTTAAAAAGCCCCCTTTGCAAGTTAACGCATTATAAAACTCAAATATTAATTTGCCCTGTAAGGATTTTGAGTAGGCACATGTCATGCTCAGAGTCTCCCACTTCAGCATTGCTGATATTACCCTATAAGTGGAGAGCAACATGTCAATATCATTTACTTCGCCTGCAAGGGATAATTAGTATGGACTCTGCCTGGCATTATTCGTATATAAAATTAGTCCAACAATATTCAGATAAATAGAATGTTTTTCACACAATCAGCAACCTTTCAAAATGTTCAGAGTTCCATGGAGCATAGACCTTAACAAATCATATGTTTACTCACTGCTATACAAGAATGGTTTCACCGAGCACTTGTATAATCCTACCCAACAATTGAAAGGTGGGTATGTTGCAAATAATCTTGTATGTACTTCATAGTAATTGTGCACAGGCAGACTTGTGACATTTTCTTCAACTCCACATAATATTATTGTGAGGCTTTACATTGGATTTGCTTGCATTGTATTGTAGGTATGCAAATATCCCTGTTAGTGTTTTACTGCTACAATCCCTCACTTTTTAGAGTACTGTCAACTAATATTGGAGGCTAGTACAGGAGCCTGGGAGGGGAAAGAGTGGAAAGGAACAGGAGAACACTCCCTTGGGGAGAAGAACAAATCAGCAACTTTCAACAACCAATTCTGACTTTTTGGCAGTACAGTACAGTGAAGGAAATGTTTGTTTGCTAAAGAATAGGAAACTATAATAATAGTCTAGGAAACTGCACCTTCTCTTTCTGTCCATGCTCAGCTGCTGAGGGATTTTCAATATAATCATGGTTTTGCATTTATTTTCTCTAGCATCCCTATGCATCTTGTTCAACTGATAACAGTGCATTTCAGAGTCCCTAGTTACAGTAGAAGGTACTCAATATGTTGTACCTGTGAGCATTGCTACTGTTGACTTAAAGGGCAAATATATGTAATGTTCTCCAACGGGACACCTGAAGAAACCTCAGTAAGGCTCTTGTTGATTTTTGTCTGGGCAGTGGTGAGCCAGGGTTGGGCAAAACTATAAGCTGTATTATGTGCCCTGTAACTGCACTTCCTATATCAGGGTTACAAGCAGGTTTTGTCTACGATTTTACTCCATACTTGGACTCAAAAGATTTTTCAGGGAGTAATAAAGTAGTTGGCTTTTCCAGTAGGGATATTTCATGCTTATTAAAATATGTTATTTCACCTTAAAATTCCTCTTGAGATCGGACAGTAATATTATTATAGTTTCTACCAATGCCACTGCTCTGCTGGTCATTGATGCACAAAGATGTCAGTGGAACTTTGTTGGTAGAAGTAGGGGTAGATTCCTATATGTTCATGGCTTTCCGTTTTTGTTGGGCATATTGCCCTGTTTTTAGGAAGTAGAATTGATGGTGCATATACCTCCTAGCTGTAAGGCCGGTTTTGAGTAAATGTTGTCACAACTCACAGACCAACATAATGTGGATAGTGAGCAGGGGCCCAGGAATTCTGATCATCATATTCTGTGGTGCAGTTATTCTGATGCAATTATTGTCCTTACACAAATTATGAAAGTCATTTTCTCATGGCGCTTGAATTACTCCATTAAAGTGGCACATGGACTCTTATTGGCATGTTTTCTGACACATTCTTTTCAGTTACAATTATTCAATTTGCAAAAATTGCATGTCGTCTGATTTTTTTCACAGATCAGTGATTAGCGATACTCGTTTTTGTCATAAAAATTAGTTGTTTCCCAATGGCATTAAGCACTTTCTGTATTGTCTATGAGCAGTGTTGACAATTGAATAGCCACGACTAAACCTATTGTTTATCCTGAGCATGTCAATCTTTTTTTTTGCATACACGTTTTTCTCTCTACGCAGGAGTACCTTTGTTAGGTACTATGGCATATCTTGACGTTTTGGATCGGCCGATAAGCTCTCCTTATAATCACATATAAAATAATTTTTATTTAGCCTATATTTTCAGAAAAAGAGTTTGAAGGTGCTCCTTTTACACTGATTTGTAAAGAATTGCAGTGGTTGGGAAGGGATAATTGCCTTCCAAACTCTTCAGAGATGGTGTCTACTAACTATGCATGCTCAAAAAGTGGCTTACATCGTTATTCAGTTGCACACAGGGAAAATAATTTCCGCACTTAGAGAAAAATAATTAGAGGGAAGATTGGTCAAGGTATATATTCTCTTAAGGCTATTTCCATGGTAAAATTCAAAATCTAAATGAAAGGATATAAGATGTGAGTAAAACATGATAAAGTGGGCCTTAGTTCAGGTTTTGATTTAAAAATGGGTAGTGGTGTGAATAATGATTGCCATACTCCGAGCTCACAGCAGTTCCATCTTTAAATTAGCTGGAAGCCAGTCTCTAAATCGCAACCTAGTTTTCTGCTTTAGGGCACACCATGGGTGACACTGGCAAGAGGCAAGAGGGTTAATTGGACTCTCTTAGGCCATTGACAAACCTGTCCCCCCTCTTGATCCTCGATTGATATGATATGATAAGTTAGGTTATTTATAACGCGCTTAATACCCAGAGGATTCTAAGCGTGGACCCGGGGATCGAACCTGTGTTTCTCCGTGTCGTTTTCCTTTCAAGGCGAGCATGTTGGCCCTGAGCTATCCTCCCGAGACCATTGCGATTTTGAGACCACCTTCAAGGTGGTGAATGCACTGCTCTCCCAATAGAGTAAAGGTGCTGTCAGCAATTGATATCTTATGTAAAATTCACAGGCAGCTGTAGTCCTCAATTTCTTTGCATGGTGCACATTCCTTTCTAGCAACCAGGCAATGTTGAAAAGAGCACTGTTCCAAAGGCACACTTTTCAGTTCAAAACTGTTTATAGTGGCCAGTGCAGCATTTTCATCCAGCATAATTTTCAATGGGACAGCCTAGTCCCTGTTAGGATATATCCATATGCTTGCATGACTGTTGTAGGCCTGATGTGCATCCTTGGACCGAGAAATAGCTTAGATAAAAAGAGAACCATATAGTTCAGAGACTAGAAATCATGGTTATATCTAAATACCAGGAAAATAACCAATATACCGCATGGCCCACAGAACTGGGAACAGTATCTACACAATCAAAAATAGTCAAAAACCTTGGAGTCATATTGGACCACCCGCTAAAAATAGAACCACAAGTAAACACTATAATCACAAAATGCTTCTTCCTCCTTCACACGATAAAAAATAATCCTGCCATTGCTCTCCTTCACTCATAAAACACTGACCATCATTGCCCTCATCATATCCAGAATAGACTATGCTAACAGCCTCTACATCGGAATGCCAGAACACCTGCTGAAGAAACTGCAACGTATCCAAAATGCAGCGGCCAGACTTCTCCTCAAACTATCACAAAGGGACCACATCATGCCAGCACTAAAGATGTTACACCGGCTGCCAATCAAACAATGAATCACGTTCAAAACAATGTGCAGAGCAATCCATGGCCAAGGAGCAGAATTCCTACAAAAGAAAATAACCATTTACCTACCTGACAAGAGCCCTTAGATCAGAGGTCTTCAAACTGTGGGGAACGCCCCCCCCAGGGGGCGCGGTCGCATCCCAGGGGGGGCGCCAGAGCCCAGCATGAAATGTAAAAAAAAAAAAGATTGGAGGAAATGGGAAGGGGCATCTCACATGGTCAGACTGGACCATAAAACGGTCTTAGGCACCAATGAAAAAATGGCCAGCAGTTGCAAATGGATATTCAGTCCTTTAGTCACAGACTGTTTGAATAGTACCCATGGGGTTGTTTTTTGTTCAAATGTAAACAAATGGTGATATTTAAAGAATATTTATTCAGCAACAATGGTCAAAACTACTAGCTGCATAGCGAAGTAACTCCTCAAACTGGCCCACATTGGTCAAAAAAGTGGGCCATTTTGACTGGCCTACACTAGCATTTTGCATTTTTGGTACGGTCATCGCCCTATTGCCCTATGTTTATGTTTATGTTTATTATTTCTATTGTGCACCGGGTACCCAAATGCTTATGGGTGCATACAACAAAGAAACAAACAATACAAACTATTTTTAGCACAAGAACAAAAATGAACAGGAAAAAAGTGTGTCCACAACAGTATGCAATGCAAATGACAGCAAAGGCATGGCGTAAGGAAGACCGTCTTAACCGAATAAATGGTCAGATAATCAGATTACAGCAGGTGGATCCTCTCTGCATGTATCTGCACAGTCTTAGGAAGGCAGGTAGGGAGCTAGGCCCAGACCCCACCAAGACGCAGTCCTTATTGCCATTTGTACTACAGTCTCCCAGGTCCATCCTACGGAGGATATTAAGATCTGATAACTTGACCACACCCGGCCCCGTTCTCTGTCTAAGCCATGCTAGAACTTTAAATCGCAGGGCTTCTCTGGGTTTCATGCCCATTAACCTTGTTGATATTGGTGATAATAAAGTTTCTTGGGTCTAAAACAAAATCCTGAGTGCTCGTGTCTTCTATTTTGGGCATCTGACATTTTCTAATACGCACGTTCTGGGAGGAGCCCAACTTCGGGAGGGCATTCATCTGTGTGGAGGGATTGTAGGCATCTTGACCCGATTTCTGTGCCAATGCTGTAATAACAACAGATGGTTCCAAGATAGGGTTAACAGGGGAGGACTTTGTAGTTATGCTACTTTTGTTTACCAGGATATTGAGTGGTGCCTGAACTACCTTACTACAGTGGTCCGATTGTGAGGCCTTATCTAGTAGCTCTTTTTGAAGGTTGATTTGACAGGCCTTATCTAGATTGTATGTCCAAGTTCCAGCATTTAGACAGAAATATTCATTAGTTTGTGAAGCTGTATTCTTTCTCAGGGAGCTTGGATCCCCCACGAGTTTATTTAGTGAATTCACTAAGAGTCCCAAATCAAAGGGGCTTGTGCAAAGCAGCAGCTCCTTGGCAATCCTGGCCATAAAGTCTGGCCAGTGATCGAGTAAAGATTGATCTAAGGAAGATGGAGGAGATCCAGTCTCCTCTTGCGGGACCTCAATAGATGACTTCAAATGCTCCATGTTGTTTCCTACAGGACTCTCACACCCCTCATGAACAGGGGGGCCAGCGGACTTGCTAGCAAACTCCATGGTGATACTATTCTCTCTTTTTAAAGCAATCTCTGGGGCTGCAGGGGATATAGGCAGTTTGGGTTCAGGGCGCATATTCTGCAGTCTTCGTCTTCTCCGGGTGCTCAGGGACAGAACCTCCTGGCCAGTCCAAGCCCGCCATCCATAATGGGTGAGGGGGCCTCCAACCACTGGCCACCTCACCCATTTTGGAGGAGCCAAGGAGCCAGCCCAGTGAAACACTGAGCACTCCCTCAGCTGCTTTTTTTAGCTGAGGCCGTGCTCCTGGGCTGGCTGAACTGTCAAAGCGAAACACTGTTTGCCTTTGACAGTTCATTTCCCCAGCCGCACATGATCACTGAGCCAGGCAACGCTGGGGGTGTTTTGCTTCACCAGCCTTGCATAACTCATTGGAAATGCTGGCTGGGGCACTGCATGTAGGTGTGTGCGAGGAGGTGCTCCTGCGCCTCCTCGCACATACGGCCAGAGCAACCTGGAGTGGGGCATTTTAGCAAACACACGCAGGCCCATGCAGAAGGTACGTTTATGGTGATTTATTTTTTATTTAAATGTGTATGCATGTGTTTATGCTTGTGTTATGGGACTGTGGTGGGAGCAGGATGGGCGGCAGCACTGGGATAGTGGTGGGAGTAGGGTGGGGAGAGCCCAGGGTCTGTACTGGGAGAAGGGTGCAGTGACGACACACAAAAGTTCATAGCGATTTCTACATACTGTCCATCTGGTACTTTTCGGGGGGGCCCGGCCTGCCCAAAATTTGCTCGGGGGGCCCCAGGCCAAAAAAGTTTGAAGACCACTGCCTTAGATCAAGCAGTGACATCTGCCTGGAACCAGAACCATACACAAAAATAAAAGGTGCGCTATCCTCATTCTCCCACCTGGCAGCAAAAACTTGAAACACCCTTCTGAAAGAAATACGCATTACAATGGATCACCTAAAATTCTGAAAATTACTTAAAACTTGGCTCTTCACCTCAGAACCAGACGGAAACGACTAGGAAAAGAAAGACACCACTGAAAATCGAATGCGCCACAACAAGCATGCATGGTAGAAAGAAGCCTGGGAGAGAGGGAGCCCAGGATATACCCGCTTCAAAGCCAAACCCCTAGATTAGGCGGTTCTATGTCATTTCATCATTGCGTGAAATATCGATGTTTTTTTTCTGGGGATGTTTCAACAAAAAAACTCATCAAATAGTTTTTTTTTACATTTAGTCATCACCTAATGGACAGGGACCCAAGCTGCAGACGAGGGAGAAATAACCATAACTGACACACCTGGAGGACAGAGAGTGCCTGGAATTTGGAAGGAGGGTACCCCGCCTTAGAAGTTCAGGGAGGTGATGGCAGGCACACCCCTTTGCCGACCTAAGAGCAAAACCCACTACCATACCAATCTCACCCAGGGTGGGGGGGCCTTCACCACCTTCATGGCCATAGATCACTAGACAGGTACAGTGGCATGCCACCACTATGCGCAGAACCCGACGAGTGACCCACCACAGAACGCCCCAGCAGATAGCACAGACAGAGACACCTAACACAGATGTCCGAAGCAGCGAGGCAATAAAAAAGCCCCACTAACCCAAATGCTAAACCTCAACTCTCCTCTCTGCTTAAAACTCTCAAACACTAAACAAACACAACCACATCTTTACACAGCAATCTGCATGCACTTCATTATACTGCAACAACAAAACAAATCACACATAGTCCCGCACAACAGCACATCGGAGTCTACCAATCCATAAACTGCACCCATGCTCAGCAAACAGTGTTAACAAAACTGGAGCTGTTAACAGAACATCACAACTCTCGCTCTACCTTTGTCCTGCTATGCCCCAATAACCCATCCTACCCTCTTACCTTTCAGAATCATCAGAGCACCAGGGGACCACTCTGGTGGTAATAGTGCTCATTATAAAAGTCCTTTAACATTAACGTTAACATGCAGGAGAATGCACCGTCTGATGAAAAGGATAGCTGAATGCGAAAGGGATGCTGGTTGCATGACTACTCTCTATGGCGAGATGAAAAGGGTTGGTTAGTGGCTCCAAAAATATAAGCATTCCCAAATCAATATGTATCACGGTCAGGGACATGTTGGAAGGGATGGCATGACAATGCAAGTGGGACAATCCAGTTTTTCACCAGAATTTACCACTATGGCTCAAGAATACTGTCAACGATGTGTAATATGCTTACAGAATAACATGGGAAAAAGTGTACCAAACAGACAAGGGGCACATTCTCTACTGTATGGCCCATTTGTGCTGTAAAAAAACACAAATGGACCTCAGCTGGGAGGTTGGAAAGATAATTCGAAACACACTGTATACATACAAAAATCAATTTTTATTACAAAAATAAATACACATGATATTTACCAAAAAAGGTCCCACAAAATTCACATCCACAAGTTCATTCCACCATTCATACACCTAGGGCCTCATTACAAGGTTGGAACAACCGGCAAGGCTACCTCCAAACTTGCAACAGGGTCCGGCACCCGCGAAAGGGCAATTACTGGGGTATTCCGGCCCGCCGGACCTGCTAATTGCCCTTTTGCAGGTGCTGGAGCCGGTATATCCCCATTCCCATTGATCCCCATGGGGCTCAATGGGAATGGGGATGCCTGTAGCACCGGCACGGTTAATTACCGTGCTGGTGCAATAGGCTTGCTGTGGTCGCGGGTGCCTTTCATTCCGCCTTGTCAGACCTGGCGGAATGAACGGCATCTGCGAGCACAACTCAGTGTTTGCCGGTCCGGATACAACAGTACCGGTAAGCTTACTGGTACCTTTGTATCCAGACCGGCAAACTCGTAATGAGGCTCATACTCTCTATCACACATTCAATGTTGAATCTACAAAAAAACAGGGTTGTCGAATACATAAAACCCTTTCTCAAAGAAACACAAAATGATTGAGTGCTTTACACCCTTATAGATTACAAGTGTTTATTGCTGGAAACCCCATTTCTGGGGTTACAGATTGATTTTGTAGAACTGCCAAAATATAATGCATGGCAATACCTGCTAGTAATAGTGGATGTTTTTTCAGGGTGGGTGGAGGCTTACCCTTGTACAAAGGCAGATGTCGTGACCGCAAAAATATTGATTTGGGAATTGTTTATGACTGAAAATTAACTAAAGCAAAGTCATATTTCTCAGCCGAAGAAAGGTTTATTCCAGACTTAGTTTTGTATCATATGCATAAATATATATCTGCATGCATTTTAAAACTGACTTTCCGAAGTAACTTGGATTAAATCTCCAAATATCTGTCAAAAAATGTATTAATTATTAAATAAAGCAATGCAAACTGTGTACTTGTTTAAGATTACAAATATTACATCCTTTGCCTGCTCTTTTCAGTCAGTTTCCTGGGATACACACAGACAGCCCCTGGTGCTGATTGTGTTTCTGACTGAGTCAGATGATTGACTGCAGAGCAAATAGAAAGGCATACTGAGAGATGGAGGCAAACCAAAATGGCCGCAAACAGAGATCAGACAAGAATGCAAATAAAGAGGGAGACATAGCCTAGGAGACACATTAGGATTGCATGAGGGCAAGAGATTAATAGAGTTTGAGGCAGAGAGATAGAGACAAATGAGCAGAGCATGAACTGTGTGTGCATGTGCGAGAGAGAAGAGAGCTGAGGTGAGATGAAAGTAAGGGGAGTAGAAATCCCAGTGAGAGGAGATGAGGGAGGCATTAGAAAGGGCTAAGTTACAGATAGAGGGAGAAGAGAGGGAGTGGCCAGGAGGAGTACATCAGAGAAAAATAGACAGTAAATGCGTGTGAGTCAATCAGCAGAAGTATGTAAGGAAGATGGACAGGAGAGATTACGAGACACACAAAGAGAGGGTGAGTAGAAAATAGTAGTGAGTGAACATTAAAATAAGTGTAAGATACATACAGATAATACAGCGACATGGAGTGAAAAAATGGTCGAGAGAGAGAAATAAAAAGTAAAGCAATGATGAGAAAGTGCAAAGGTCAGTGTATCCCTGAAATTGACCTCATTTGTGAAGAGATTCCACAAGAGAAAAGGATGAAAGAAGTAGAGAAAAGGATGAATGTAAACTTGACAGTGTGGAGTAGTTCACAAGCTATCCAGAGGAGGAGACTGACGAATAAAATGTGATTAACAAAAGTCCACAGAGAGTGAAAGAAAATTCTAGAGAGAGATTATGTAAATTATATGCAAGAGAGACTAAAACAAAAAAAACATGAAACCCAGATTAAGAAAGAGTTTAAGAGAGTGAAAATGTTGATTAGAGAGAGAGAGGATAAAAGACTCAGCGTAAAATGCAGTAATTACATGCATACAGGAGAAGGACAAAGGGAGGGTAAATACTGTGTCAGTGCTTTGTTCACCTGCATGGCTATATGGACATGTTTGCTATGGTTGAAATTATTGTTATATGGCCTATGGAATGCAAGGTCAGTGGCATACAAAGCATAATACCTAGATCATTGGGTAGCTTCACTTTTTCCTTCCATTGCAGACATTGCCCCACTCCCTACCCAACACAGTCCTGCTTCATTGTCACAGAAAACAGCCAAGGGAATAGTGGGCGGGACTGGTTAATGTTAGGGGACTACACACTCAGAACTTCAGAAGCAGGACCCAGGTCATGATGCACTGCTCAGAACATTGACACAAATACCAACATTTTGGGCTTTTGTGTAGGCATGGGTAAGGCACTTGCCAGGCACAGCCATGGTGGTATTAACTGGCTATTGATAGTAGCAGGCACAAAATGGTGTGAGAACCGGGGCATCTAATAGCAATGTCTGAGCTTAATACATATACACAAGCCAACCCTGTTGGCTTTGCCAATGCTTGTTTTTAACAGCGTTCAGTGAAGGACACCCAGGGTGCTTAGAAATTGAGTGGCTGGAGGCAGACCTGGTAAGGCATTTTTATTACACGAGTAGCACATTTACAACTCCAATCAAGTCATTAACTCTCAGAAGACTGCTTTGTGCATAGTTTGATTGTAAGGCTTGAAAAAGTTAGCATAAAGATTTCCCATGAAGAGGTGTTTTGGGTGGGTAGGGGTAGGGATGGCCAGAGGGATTAGCATGGACATGGGCAGTCAATGGGTGGGCACATAACCTAGAAAACAACACCTTCAGACTGCCCCTCCTCATATCCCATTCCTCCCTACCTTAACTGTAATACAACAGTGATTGGCTTAATAGCACAAAGTGTGTTTTCCAGGAGGAGGCTTTTAACCTTTACAACTCACAAGCGCACAATGATGGGGCACTTTGGTATGCTGTTCTTTTCAAGTTGTGTCTCACAATCAATTACTTCAATGCAACAATTTTTTTTTCTCACAAAAATGCTCACATTGAAGTTATTGATGTTTCTCAGGGCCGGACCCATGGGTGAGTCATGAGTGTGGATGACGTATTTATTAACCCATGCCAGAGAAGAGAACGATTAACATACAACCCACCTTAATTGTGCTGCTAGTGTATGTTATCTCCTTAGTTTGAACAGAAAATAAGTTTCCATTCGTTGTCAGCTGAACAGGAGCTCAGCTAGCAGCACTGTGACCGACCTTCCTCCCTAGCTGGGATGGCTGGCTCACTGGCTAGCCCACACATGTGAGCTCATGGTATTGGCCGAGTGGCTCCGTGGGGTGGGCTAGAAACCGCTTTAACGCCAGGCAGCCCCCCAGCCTGATGACAGCAAGACGACCTCCAACACGTGCAAACGAGCGACCCCCAACGCACCAGCCAGCAGCAGCCCAGCATTTAAAGTGCGGCAGCGCACCCCCTGCCTCTGTCAGTTAGCACAACATTATTTTTTATTTTTGTGTATTTAGTTTGTTACAACGTTTTCACTATGTTATTCCAAAACTGTAGATAAAAACAACTTTCCATTCCCTTCTTTACTATCACCATTGCCACTTCCCATATCACTATATAGAAGCATGGAAAATGATCTCGCCCATAGCATCTCTCTCCCTCAGTTTTTTAAAGGCAGCCTCCACGAATTTTACAGTCTCAAAATGAATTCTCGTGTTTTGGCACCCATATATGAGTTCCCGCCATTTCTTTCTTGTCAGTTCCTCCTAGACCAGCTATTGGGTCGTACAGATGAACTGACCTCAGATCTTTCAATCTCAAGCAGAATAGTGTCAACTGCCCCAACAATTCACTTTCCAGTTTGCAAAGGCGACAGCTGATAGAACCCTGGTGTCTACCGTAACTTTGGAGAGTCGTTTTTTTGTGGAGCACATTAAGTCTGAATCTCAACAATAGATCTCGGTGCTTGCAATGTGGACATTTTTCCAGGTATAGTGGGGTTATGTTCATTTCTCCACAGTTGTTCCCTGAAAGAGTGTGCGTTGATGACTTTGATCTCGCTTCTCCTGTTTTCCGCCATTCGTCCACCCAAAGGATCGTCTTTACGAGCAATGGATTGTTAGATCGTGTATTAACAAAAGATCCATGGCTGTTCTGAATTAAGTCACACTCTAATTTCCATTCATTCAAAACCCATTCCTTATTTCCTGGTTTGTGCATTCCAAGTACCTCAAATTGGGGAGGGCAATCACCAAGGGTTGCCTTCCTGAATAGCATCAACTTGTTCCATGTAACTTTGGCACTGAATGATATGAACCCTAATTCATGCCGAATCACGGCAATGGGTGTTGCCATTGGTAGTCGTAGGAGCCTTTCCAAAAGGAACCCTCAAGAAGATCCGATGTCTCTTGCTGAAACCCCAGACAAGTCTCTCCTCCATGAGTGAAGTGACATGAGGAGGGTGTTAGTCACTGCGCTCGGTGTGTGTATGTACTATGAGTGATGTGTGTGTGCTACTAATGCACAAAGTCTCAGGTGCCGGTGCGGCCCAGGGCCAGCCCTCCATGGAAACAAGCAAACGGTTATTGCATGATGCCCACGCCACCAACAAAGCGCTGACGGCGCCAGCGGTATTGGCATCTGACCCTGCCTGCCCCCGCGGCTGCAAGGCCACCCCCTGAGGGCGAGGCCTGGGGCACTTTGCCCCCCTGTCCTTCCTTGTGATGGCACTGTGCGGCTGCTGCTCCATGTCTGTGTGCTTGTGCACCTTCTTGTCGGCTTTATAGTGCCTTGATGGCCCCCATCCTGGTCAGTGTTGGCACCACCTCAAAGCCCCCCTCACATCCCTCTGGGAGACCACAACTTCCTTCCTCAAACTAGCACTGGCAAAGGCAACAGTGTTTGCTTTGTGCAGACATGAGAGAGACTTTTGCCAGGGATCTGACCATTAATGGTAGCAGGTGCAATACGGTACGAATACCTGGGCATATAATTGCAGTGCCTAGCAAATACCTATCTAATACCTACACACACAATAAAAAAAAAACAGTTGGCTTTGCCAATGCTTGCTTTTAACAGGACTTTGGAGGGACACCCATACTACTTATAACTCAAGTGGCTGAAATCACACTTGGTTATGGCATTTTTATTACACCAGTGGCACCTTCAGAACACCAATGACGACATTAACTCTCAGAAGACTGCTTTAAATTGCACTGGCAGCATTTTGAGGACAAAGTCTGATGTTACTTCTTGAAAACGCTAGTTCAAAGAGATCCTAAGAGGGTGTGGAAATGGCCGCAGGATAACAATGGCCATGGGCAGGACAATCATTGGGTGGGTAAATAACCAAACGACAGCTACAAGCTGCGTGTTTCTGCTCTTTTCCCATCATTGCTCAAGTTGTACTCTAATGCATTAGTTTTGGTTTATAGGTGGAGCCAACTAAAAGCCATAGGGCCTCATTACAACTCAGGCGTTAAGGGTTAACGCCACCGTTAACCCTTAACGCCTGATTCTGATTTTAACGCCTGCTTTTAGCAGGCGTTAAAATCCATGGCGCTAACCTGCCATGGTGCTAATTACGCCGCCGTAATTTACGGCGGCGTAATTAGCGCCTTCCCCACTCCCATTATGCCCTATGGGGTAAAAATGGGAATGGGGAAGGGAAAATGGGAAATGGGGATTTACCGCCCCACTCACCTTGGAATGGGGCGGTAAATCCGCCATCCACCATGGTGTAAACAGAGTTTACACCATGGTGGTAAAGTTGGTGCACTTAGCACCAAGGTTGTAATGAGGCCCATACTGTGTGAGAAGCTGGGGCCAAAGACCACAATGTAATACGGCCCATGCATAGGTACTTACATTATTCCCAATGTCTGCTGTTGTTTACATTGCTGTGTTACCCTTTGTAAAGTGTCCTATACACCGAGATAAACTATTTGGAGGCACGCGCTGATGCTATTTAAGAGGTTGTATTGTTGTGGGAGGGAATCCAGGAGGACTTCAAACAAAGAACAGGCCGTATACATCGTCGGCACTTGAGGTGTTTTGGAGCCTGGAGGAATCGTGATGACAAGAGACTTCATCGCCCTGTAAGAGAGGTGTCTCTCACCGCCCATCCCACTGGAACGCTGAGGGCGGCTAATAAGCGTGCGCAGGACATGGGCAACAAGACGGCGGCGTGCGCCACACACGTAAATAAACAATGCACGCGGCGCCAGGAACAGCAAGAGAAAAAGAACCGTCACCGTGGCAGCGAGTTCAACTTCTGATACAAGAAAAATAAAACCTTGCAGCGCAAACCTGTCAGTTTTACACGAGTTGAACTTCATATAATGGGAAATCAGCAGCCATTCCAATTACAGAATTCCGTCGATGACGAGTGTCTTGGTGCTGTGGCCGCGAGATGGAGGAATTGGACGTTGACCATTCAGACTAAGTAAAAAAACTGTCAAATGTGTAAACCACGCAATTTTGAACCTTTGTTGGAGCATTTTGAAAATGCTGCGGCACATATGAAAATGGCCCATTTTGGCTTTTTTGGCAACCACGAAATCGGTATAAGCTGCATAGTCTGGTATTTAATTGTGAACTTAGATAAGGGACATAGGAAGAGCTGTGTGTATTGTGGTTGAGGCCTTAAAAACAGAATAAATATAATCGAAGTGCGAGGAACAGAAACATCACCACCTCCAGAGAAGGCACAGCCAATGCTCCCCTCTTTGTGCCAGGGCCCTGCAAGACCCATTCACTACTTAGGGGCATTCTTTTTGGCTCTGCCTTTCTCTGATACATAGGGCCCGATTCATGGAACATTTGCCCGGTTTAAAGTGAATATGTATTGCTAAAAAGTGACTTGCATTGCCAATACAAACCCTGATTCATGGAACCGTGTAAAGTGTATTTTTGCTGTGCAAAGTCCGGGCAAAGACAGCACATAGTCATTTTTGCAGTGCAAAAAGGTTTGTGTCAGCAGTGCAAAGTCACTTTTAACCGTGCAAATATTCCAGTAATCGGGCCAAGAGTGCTTAGCTGTCGCGCTCCTGGCGCACTTACAATAGCGTCTATAAATATAATTCTGTTATATTCCTAATGAGCTTACTTTTCTTGTTGACCCGTCCTATTGAAGAGCTTTTGCCTCATGAGGGTTTCTATTGGCTATAAACGCGTCTCTAATTTTGACAAACTTGAAAGCTCAGCTAGTTAACCACTCAACTCTGGTATCATGCACAGTAATGTTCCCCCCCCTCCTCTTCATTGTTTCCCCTGCCATCCGTTCTATATGAATAATCATTAAAAATATAAACAGAATAAGGTCAAAATACATTTGAAATTCAGCACAGCCTCGCTCGCTCGACTGCCAAGCAGCACCCAAGCCAAATACATGGCTGCGGGCGCATCGCCCCGCTAAAGAATCTGCTCCCTCATCAACCCCATGCCTGCATGTAAGACGATACTGTATCCCGTGCTCCACCAATCCTCTGGATTTCAAAAGTACCTTATGCTATCGTGCACGGAACTGATTGCCGAATGTCATTTCACATTTTGGTCATGCTAATTTGCTCATCATATGTTGCGCAACATATTTATAGCTAAACATGCCATGCCTTGCCTCTTTGTCAATGTTTAAGTGCTTCACCTGCTTTACTGTTTAATTGGCCAATCCTTCCGCTCCCTGCACACTGGCCTGCACCATGTCCCCAGTAGAAGCTTAGCTAACTTCAGTGTCTCTGGAATTACTAGGCACACCTATGTGTACCTGTGTGCACCTGACAAGCCACTGCTTCCTCTTGCCAGATCCTTCGCCCTGTACCCTAGCACTGATCACCTACATGTGAATCTCCAGCTGTCTTGCAGCCATTGACCCATTACCAAAAATCGATTCCATCCGTGTGGTGTACACCATAGAAAATGATCTTAAACACTGTACCAGCTTACTTTGTATCCCGCATCTAGGCATCGTGTCAGCTTACTTTAAAAATCGAATCTGGGCATTGTGTCAGCTTACTTTAAAAAGTCCTCTGTGTACATCCTAGCCACATAGGCAGCATCTGCTGATTGCCAACCACCAACCAGGCCATACACCACCAATATAATGTTCCTACCAGGCATTTATTCAATACTGTTGAGAATTATTCTCCACCTTATTAATTTTTCATGCCTGCCTAGCTCCATCCTGAGCTTGGCCACCATTGGCACCACCCCACCACCACCCATAGAGCCCTACGCCACAACAATGCTGCCCCAATTCTCCCTACCATGTAGCTTCTCCGAAAGAAATACCAGATTAAGGTCCAGACTACCTAAACTGTACGAGCCTCAAGCCAGGGACTCGATCCAATCCAAACTGACTAACCGTTCCACTACCATTAGCACCAGCGCCAACCTTACGTTGGAAAGACCCAAGTCCAGCCCACCAAATATTATGCCCAAACACAAAACTTACAACACAGCCACCATCCCCACCCCCACTAAGACTACTGCCGCACCTATAAAAGGCGCTCTCATTAACGCACGCTCTATAATAGCCCATGCTACAGATATAGCGGACCTCATTCTAGCAGCAGATCTAGATTTCCTAGCCATAACCGAGTCCTGGCTCCACGCAGCCGCAGGACCAGCCCTCTCCTTAGCCATCCCAGACAACTACACCATCCTCCGAGCAGATAGAACAGAATCTAGAGGCGGTGGCCTGGCTGTAATTGCCAAAACACACCTCAACATTAGACTTGACTCCTCGACCCACCTCCCATCATGTGAATCACTCACAGCTAAGCTGCCTACTACTAACTCCCAAATGATATCCATCCACTTACTCTACAGACCTCCCTGACCCTTAGGATCCTTTGAGGAAGACCTTAGCACGATCCTCACCAATAACCTAAAAAACTCCTCCCAGAGCCTTCTCCTAGGGGACTTCAACCTAGGCTTTAAAGACCCCAAAGATCACCAGGCTACGCTCATCAACAATACTCTCTCTGAATTAGGCTTTACCCAAAATGTATCTGGCCCCACCCATGACAAAGGGAGAACCCTCGACTGGGTAGCAGACTACAACTGCGCGGCCTCCTTCACTGATAACTCCCCTCAACCTTGGTCCGACCACCATCTCCTCTCCTTTACCCTCGAAGCCTCGAGCCCCATCACCAACAACGGGCTAGCCTCTGCCATCCCTACGAGAAGTAAGAAAAATATCACAGTGGAAAAATGAATCCCTCTCATCCTCCCTACACTTAACCAACTCCCTGCCACTTCCAACCCCCACGACCTTGTTGAAGGCTATAACAAAATCATGCGCACAGCCTTAGACTCCATTGCACCATTAAAACTAAGAAAATGTAAACCGAAAAAGCATCTCAACCATTGGTTCTCTAATCACCTCAAAACTCTTAGATTAGAAAAACGCAAAAAGGAACAAGCCTGGAGACAATCTCCGACAGACCACAACAAAATACTGCTCAATAAAATAGGTCCAACTACAAAAAAGAAATCATAGCTGCCAAACAAGAGTCTTACGACCAGAGAATTGCACAATCCATCTCCAGCACCAAAGAGCTGTTTACGATCATTAAAGAACTGGAAACACCTGTGCTAACTCCAGACACTTGCGTGAAGGACAAACAATGGTGCACCAGTGTCCAAAATGCCCTAAACAATAAAGTCACAGGCCTTCAAACTAAAATTAAAAACAAGAAAGATTCCATAGCCAAACCAACCAACCCCACTAACACGACCCCGCGCCCCACTCCCCAACACCCTCTGCCCAACCCCTCTCGCTTTAGCTTCTCCAAAGTCTCCACTCTTGAAGTGGAAAACATAATTCTCAGTCTAAAACCATCCAACTGTCAGGCCCACCTTTTCCCCCCACAAATTATTAAAGATGCGGCAAGAGACCTCTCGCCATTCATCACAAGACTCATCAACGCCTCCTTCTCCTCAGGTACCGTCCCCAGCAACCTCAAAGAGTCCTGGGTCCTCCCCCTTCTCAAAATGCCCTCTCTTGACCCCTCCATTTCCACCAACTACAGACCCATTACCACTCTCCCCTTCCTGCTCAAGATATTAGACAAGACAGCCTACCAACAAATCCAAAAATTCCTTGAAATAAACCATCTCCTCGGTATTCGGCAATCAGGCTTCAGACCCCAACACGGGACAGAAACAGCCCTTATCGACCTGAAGGCTCAAATTGACACTCTTAGAGACAATGGGAAAACTGCCTTATTGCTCCTCCTAGACCTCTCTGCGGAATTTGATCTAGTTGATCACAAAATCTTATGCAATCACCTGGACTCAGCTGCCTACTTTTCCCAAGAAGCCATTGGCTGGATCGAGTCATTCCTCAGCAACAGATCCATGCGTGTCTTCTCCACCACAGCTGCCGCCGATCCCATCCCCATTACATGCGGAGTCCCCCAGGGCTCATGCGTCTCCCCTACTCTGTACAACGTGTTCACGAAGCCCCTGTTTGATGATCTAGATGGTCTCGGTATCACCTACACTAATTATGCCGATGATACCCAGATCCTCATCCTGTTGACGGGAGATTACAACCATGATTTGACCTTGGTGAACAAGGTGTACCTCATCATCCAGGCATGGATGGCATCCCACAGTCTATGCCTGAATGATGACAAGACTGAACTCATCATACTTGGCTCCACTGCAAACCTAACCAAATTGGACCACAACTACACCAGCTTCATAATAGACGGGAACCTGATTAAAGTAGCTAAGGAAGTGAAAACCTTAGGAATATACATTGACTCCTCCCTCTCCTTCCATAAACTGGTTAGCTCCATGGCATCCTCCACGGCCTACACATGTAAGCTTATAAGAGCAGCCAAACCCTTCTTATCCACTCAAAGCTGCATTACATTAGCCAGAGCCCTTATATTATCAAAACTGTACTATTGTAATGCCCTTTATGTAGGAGCTAGCAAACAGGTTACCAACAAAATACAGACACTACAAAACAACGCCCTCAGAGCAGCGCTTAGCATCCCCAAGAAAGAACACATCTCTAACATTAGGAGAGCCCATAACTGGCTCAACACTATAGATAAAATCCTGCTAAAAGTAGCCTCACTAACACACAAATGCCTCAACAATGCTGCCCCCCACTACTTATTCGATAGAATAAGTAAACACACCTCCAACAGACCTACTAGAACCTCCAACACCAATCTACTCACAGTTCCCAGGTTCAAACGCACCAAAATGGGTGGCAACAGCTTCCAGGTGAAAGCAGCCCAGCATTGGAACTCCCTACCACCCTCTCTAAGGGCACCCCAAACCTACTCACACTTTAGACGCAACTACATACATTGGATAAAGAACAATGGCCACTAATTCCATCCTACCCACCTCCGTTACCCACTATGTAAATATGTATACTTGTAAATCTGCAAACCTTTGTCTTTATAGTGACTGCTGTAACCATCTTTGATCCTATTGTAATTATTGTGATGCATTGTAACGTGTAACTAAGCTGTGAATAACCTTGTTGCTCCTGCGCCCTCATACCCTTGGGTTTGGTGCGCAATACAAATGAATAAACTAAACTAAACTAAACTAAACTATAAAATACATGAACAGATTTTGAACAGTAGAATACATGCTTCTTGCACATTAAAACAGATGTTAAGAACCTCATAGGGTTAAAAAAATGTATGTTTGATACAATGTAATTTTCGATAGAAATACAAAGAGACAAATAAAAGGAGAAACAAAGTAGTATACACACATATGCAATACATGAACAATGTACCTATAGAGACTGTGCACATTTGTGTGGGATACAATAACAATTGTGCAGGTCTAAAATGTGCTCTAATAGTACACTACAGGATTGAAGCAATAATCAAAAAGCCATTTTGAACAGTTCTTCATCACTACAGCTGGTGGTATACAATGTGCTACTGAGCAAAGTATCATGACCAATTTGGGAGGGTGCACTGCACCCACTGGAGAGGCTGATGAAAATGGTACTGTTCTGAAGGTTTTAGCAATCTTTGTGTATTTGGACTGAGTGCTGCATTTACAAGTTGTCCCCATTGCTTCCTATGCCTCCACATCAGTGGGTCTCTTCAGCCATCCTATGAGCCACACATGGTAGTGTAAGCGGTAAATCATCCATATGCCAGTCCCTGACTTCCCCAACATGCATGGAACGCTCCTGGACACCCGAGACCCTTTGACAAGAGGAAGCTTTGGGCAGAATAGACCATGGCAAAGCCCTGAGGAAGGAGACTACACAACTGGACAATTTCTCAATAAAATGTTTTGATAAAGCATTCACTTCTAGCCCAAAGCATTATCACTACGGGAAATTATTAGCAAAACAATCCTTACATATCACACCCACTGTGGGATATTTCCAGACCAGGAAAATAAAGAAAAAGGCCAGGTTAGTGCTATAATGCAAAATACATTCTTCTTATGTAAAGTCACACTGGCAGACTGAAAAGACAGCCTCAAACTTTAACACAGCCAAGGTGCCTAGGGAATGAAGATTGTGTGTTTTCTGCAGTTAAAATAAGGAGTATGCTCAAAATAAAACTAGATTTCAGAAAGGAATTGAAAATGTACATTGTGAATTATAATTAAATATATTTATATTTGGTTATTTATAACAAGCTTAATATGCAGAGTTTTCTAAGTGTGGTTCCATGGATCGAACATGTGTCGCTCCACATTGTCTTGCTTCCAAGGCGAGCACGCTGACCATGAGCTATCCACCCAAGATCATCAAATGACAAAATGACAAAATGAACAGCAGCGTTTCACTTTCAGTTTGTCTTATTAAAACATTTTGTGCCCAAAGAAATGTAACCTTCACAAATATAAGTGTCTGTTTCTAAAGGCATGACTGTCCATTTATATTTCCAGAAAAATTACTTTAATTTCAGTTGCAAGACTGTATCCCTCTATATAGAACACTCAAGTGGTCTTCCCCATTACAGATCTGCTTGGCTCTCTGTCTGAATGTTAAATATTTGAGGCCAGAACCAAAGAAATTCATAGTGGAGTTGCTATGTGGCTAGATCAACAACAGAACCAAACCTGCCCTGGATGGGTGCAACTTTTAAAAATACAAACTTTTAAATTCGAAATGTGATGTGGTCAAGATTTGAATGATAAATTAAAAATTATAAACACTGCCTCATGATGTACATAGGGCAAAGGTGATCCATGTGGCTTGAAAGATAAGAATCCTTCCTACAGACCCTGACTGGCAGGATTGGTTGATGACTTAAATTGCAGGCTAAAATCAACATTGGAGTAGCTGATTGGAAAACATGCCTTCGACAAGAAGTGAAACCTCAAAGTGACTTAAATTGAGAAATGAAACTCAGATATAACTGAGTAAATATGTGTTCATAGGTTTATATTAGGAATTACATTTGCACATTAACTGTTAAACCGTGATACTTACATAATTGGGACATATGTCATTCTAAAGTTTATCACGAGCCTGTTATGTTGATGTCATTTGTATCTAAGTTTGACTTTTGGAAACCCTGTAACAATCGAGAACGTGATTCTAGCTTTCCCGAAAATGTTCTGAATCCGAAAAATAAGGGAGCTGGTGTCTTATTAAATTAGATATCTATGTAGACAATTTCACATTCATAACGATTGTATAAGTCTGCCATGATTAGGGGAACGCAGAAATATATAAGAAGTTATGTTTATTTGTAAAACCCACGTTTTTGACACTTATGTCATGCAGGCTGTCACATATGCAGATTCCCATCACTCCAGTGCCAGTTCCAGTGCCCCTCCAGGTTCCTGTCATTCCAATT